>NC_069503.1:19666668-20039168 GCF_027579735.1 Bombina bombina | reverse complement strand
TTCCTTTATAAGCATCCTAGCTCCTTTGCTCATTGCTTGTTATTGAGGAACCTCCCCTGGTTTCAATTGAGCCACTTACTGCTTTGTTCAGCTGCTTCCTGCAGCACTACCTGGAAGTTTGCCTACAGATTCAGTGTGCACCTGGACGCCTCCCCTATTCAGACTGGAGCTTTGCAGACAAACAGAAGCCTGCTGTTCTTTGGTCACAACACATCCTTTTTGTCAGCAGATTCCAGTAAGTACTTACTGCATTACCATTCTACTACAGACTGTTGCTGTTTGAAGTCTCACTTTACTCAGTTGTTCCAGCTTCTGATACTATAACCAAGACTTTGTTTATCCTGCATGTGATTGAGGAATTGAAACAACCAGTTTACAAGTTCCTTTGCTTAATGCTCTTATTTTTTCTTTATGCTGTTAAACATCGATGTAGCAAATTATCAGCATCTTTATTTTTATATCTTTTCTGAGTCCACACTGTGATTTTTACATTTGCAAATGTTACATTGTGATCAATTACTAACCACTATATTAAGAATGTAATGTTAAAGTTAAACTTACATTCTGATAATGTGGGATATAAAAAGTCTGCAGTTAGTTTTTATTTCAAAACAGTATGTGAAGTAAAACTTAAGCAGAAACAACACTACTTAATTTTTTCTATATATTTGACTAAATCTGCACATTTGATTCTTTTACCTAAGGAACAATTCTGATTATCAGCAGCTGTGACAGAATAACAAGCCTGAAAATGGATCAAGCAGATTTGCCCACACATGTATACAATCTCTCACAGAGAGTAGATCAACTTTCTCAAGGTTTAAGAGAGTTGCAATTAGAAAATCAGACATTAAGAGACATTATAAAAGATACTGCAGCTCCTAAACAGGTTACTATAGATTCAACAAATGAGCCTATTTTATCACCTCCAGAAAAATTTTCTGGCGATAGAAGTCAGTTCCGTGACTTTAAGAATGCATGTTACCTTTTATTCACTTTAAGACCAAAAACATACACTACTGACAAACAAAGAGTATTGACAATTATTTCTTATCTCAGAGCAGAGCCTAGAACCTGGGCCAACTCTTATTTTGAGCAAAATGATCCCATATTAGATAACTTAGAAGCTTTTTTCCACGCCATGGCTTTATTGTATGATGATCCGTGCAAACAACTCACATCAGAAAATTCAATGAGAGCTCTTAAACAGGGAAAGAGGCCTGTAGATGACTATATAGCCGAATTTAAAAGGGTTTCAAAAGATTTGCAGTGGAATGACATCTCACTTAGAAACCAATTTAGACTAGGATTATCAGAGGCCCTGAAAGATGAGCTATCTAGAATAGACATACCAGAAAGTCTGGATAATTTAATGTCTTTGTCAATTAATATTGACAGACGTTTAAGGGAACGAAAGAAGGAAAGATATAATTTAGATCCAATAATAAGGAAATCCTATCAACCTTATAAAGTTACAGAAGAACCAATGGAAATTGGTGTAATCAGGGAACCTTTAAGCCCTGAAGAGAAAAAGAGGAGAAGGGAAAATAACCTCTGTCTTTATTGCGCATCTAAAGAACATGAAGTAAAAGACTTCCCTAACCTTACCAAGATAAAAAGAGGTAAGAACTATAACTTCAGTAGTACTTCTGACATAAGTTTTGATAAACCATCTTACTGTCATTTACTTGTTTCCTTACAGTGGGGCTCAAAAGAGATTATGTTGAAGGCACTCGTTGATTCCGGTGCTTCAAGCAACTTTATTGATTTAGATGTGGTGTATAGGAATGAAATAGCATTAAAGAAAAAACAAAAATCATATGTGTTACGTGTTTTTGATGGTAGTCAAATTTCTAACGGTCCAATCACACATCAAACAACACCTATTATTATGGTTACACATGGGGGACATAAAGAACATATTTCATTCGACGTAACACCATCACCTCTATTTCCATTAATCTTAGGCTTACCTTGGTTACAACAACACCAACCTAGCATTGATTGGCAAACACTTAGTACACAATTCCAATCTCATTATTGTAAGCAACATTGTTTACCAAAACAAATATACTCACATATAAATAATCTGACCAAAACAAAGAATCAAGTTGGAAAATTACAACACCCAGTACCTGAAATCTATTCCCAATTTCAGGATGTATTTGATAAAAAGGAGGCGGAGACTTTACCACCGCATAGGACTTACGATTGTCCAATAGATCTCCTTCCTGGGTCACCAATACCTTTTGGTCACATTTATCCACTATCTCAGCCTGAGCTACAGCACTTAAAACAATATCTAGATGAAAATCTAAAAAAGGGCTTTATAAGAGCTTCCACTTCGCCAGCAGCTGCTGGAATGTTTTTCGTGCGCAATAAAGATGGAACACTTAGACCAATTGTTGATTACCGACGGCTCAATAAGATTACAATTAAAAATAGATACCCATTACCTTTGATAACTGAATTAATTGAAAGGTTGGGTAAGGCATCTATTTATACTAAACTAGATTTGAGGGGCGCATATAACTTAATCCGCATAAGGAAAGGGGACGAATGGCTCACAGCGTTCCGTACCAGATATGGTTTGTACGAGTACACTGTGATGCCATTCGGCCTCTGCAACGCCCCAGCAACCTTTCAACATTTTATTAATGAGGTTTTCCGTGATTTACTCGATGTTTGTGTAATCATCTACTTGGATGACATCCTAATTTACTCAGAATCCTTGCAAGAACACATAAAACATGCAACTACAGTACTAACCAGATTAAGAGACAATCATCTCTATGCAAAACCAGAAAAATGTACATTTCATACCCAAGATATATCATTCCTTGGTTACAGAATTACAGCAGATGGTATCAATATGGAAGATACTAAGATATCCTCCATTACAAATTGGCCGCAACCAACCAATGTAAAAGAACTTCAAAGTTTCTTAGGATTTTCAAATTTTTATCGAAAATTTATTAAAAATTTTTCTTCTATAGTGAAACCTCTCACAAGGCTTACAGGAAAAGGGACACCTTTTGTTTGGACTCTGAATGCACAACAAGCATTTGATTTACTAAAAGAATGTTTCACAACTGCACCAATACTTCATTTCCCAGATCCTACAAAACAGTACATCCTAGAAGTTGATGCATCGGAGTATGCAATAGGTGTTATCCTATCTCAAAGGACAAGTTTAACAGAACCCGTTCATCCTGTTGCTTATTACTCACGATCTTTAACACCTCCAGAAATTAACTATCCAATAGGGGAAAAAGAACTCCTATCGATCAAATCAGCTTTCGAACATTGGAGGCACTTGTTGGAGGGTACAGATATACCAATTCTTGTATATACTGACCACAAGAACCTAGAGTATTTGCAGACTAACCGCACGTTGTCATCAAGACAACTCAGATGGAGTCTGTATTTCTCTAGGTTTAACTTCCATATACAATACAGACCTGGATCACGTAACGGGAAAGCAGATGCTCTGTCAAGACAGAGAACACCCCCTAACCATATTGAACCACAGAGAACTGTTCTATCTCCAGGAAATTTCATCTCCTGCATACAACCTTTTACACAAGAATTAAAGGATGCTCAAAGCAGGGATGTTAATACAAATAAATATAATCTCATAAAACATCCAGATGGTTTATATTATTTTGAGAATCTCTTGTATATACCACCAACTTTACAAAAGGTAATTATACAACAAAACCATGACTCAGTCCTTAATGGACATCCTGGAATACAAAATACATATGATTTGATTAAAAGGAAATTTTGGTGGCCTAAAATGTGGAGCTCAATAGAGGATTACGTTAAAACTTGTACTTTATGTGTTCAAAACAAAAAGGATCATAAAAAACCTTATGGATATTTAATGTCATTACCGATACCCGATCGACCATGGAAAGAAGTCGCTATGGATTTCATAGTAGAGTTGCCTAAATCAAAGACTTATACTACAATTTTAGTAGTTATCGATTTATTTACTAAGATGGCACATTTCTTGCCCATACAAGCTTTACCCACTGAATCTCAAACCGCGGAGTTGTTTTTATCACACATTGTAAAATTACATGGACTACCAACAAGTATTCTCACAGACCGTGGTAGCCAATTCACATCTAAATTTTGGCAATCCTTATGTGACAAATTGAATATCACAAGGAAACTTACAACATCATATCATCCGCAAACGAATGGCCAATGTGAACGCACCAACCAAACTTTAGAACAATATATACGTGTTTTCTGTTCACAGCAACAAGATAAATGGGCTGAATATTTGGCAACTGCTGAGTTTGCCTATAATAACACCAAAAGTGATTCCACCCAGCTTTCCCCCTTTTTCGCCAATTATGGATTTCATCCTACTTATGATCTCCTACCCAATATGCATGCTCAATGTCAGTTAATTCCATCGCTCAAAATTTTAAATTATTACAGGATAATATCACCCGGGCTCAATCCCGCCATCAACACTACTACAATTTACGCCGGCGACCAGCTCCGGATTACAAGGTCGGGGATTTGGTCTGGTTATCCACCCGTCACATACGAATACCAGCTATGAAAGCCAAATTCAACCAGTTGTATATAGGGCCATTTCCCATAGAAAAAATCATTAACTCCAACGCTGTTGTACTACGGTTACCAGAAAGGTATCGCATACACCCTTCATTCCACGTTGCCATGATTAAACCTTATACTTCTGTCCGATCTGTTCCATCATCCATTCCGGATTCGGTTCAGTCCCTATCTGACGAAGAGGAGTATGAGGTCTCTGAAATTCTGGATTCTAGAGTGTTTCGGGGTGTACTTCAGTATTTAGTCCATTGGGAGGGGTATTCGCATGAGGAGGATTCTTGGGAGCCTGCCACTAACATTTCTGCCCCTCGTTTGGTCTCGCTTTTTCATCGGAGACATCCTGAGAGACCCTCTTTCTGAATAGTCTCCTGGACATAAAACCTGGAGGTTTTCCTTGTGTGGGGGACCTGTCATAATATCAGTATCTCTTTACAGCCTGTCCCTTTAATTATGCCTGTTGTGTTCCTTTATAAGCATCCTAGCTCCTTTGCTCATTGCTTGTTATTGAGGAACCTCCCCTGGTTTCAATTGAGCCACTTACTGCTTTGTTCAGCTGCTTCCTGCAGCACTACCTGGAAGTTTGCCTACAGATTCAGTGTGCACCTGGACGCCTCCCCTATTCAGACTGGAGCTTTGCAGACAAACAGAAGCCTGCTGTTCTTTGGTCACAACACATCCTTTTTGTCAGCAGATTCCAGTAAGTACTTACTGCATTACCATTCTACTACAGACTGTTGCTGTTTGAAGTCTCACTTTACTCAGTTGTTCCAGCTTCTGATACTATAACCAAGAATTTGTTTATCCTGCATGTGATTGAGGAATTGAAACAACCAGTTTACAAGTTCCTTTGCTTAATGCTCTTATTTTTTCTTTATGCTGTTAAACATCGATGTAGCAAATTATCAGCATCTTTATTTTTATATCTTTTCTGAGTCCACACTGTGATTTTTACATTTGCAAATGTTACATTGTGATCAATTACTAACCACTATATTAAGAATGTAATGTTAAAGTTAAACTTACATTCTGATAATGTGGGATATAAAATGTCTGCAGTTAGTTTTTATTTCAAAACAGTATGTGAAGTAAAACTTAAGCAGAAACAACACTACTTAATTTTTTCTATATATTTGACTAAATCTGCACATTTGATTCTTTTACCTAAGGAACAATTCTGATTATCAGCAGCTGTGACATACAATGAACAGATTTGAATAAAACCCCAGACCCCGTTCCAGATATGGAACTGGCACAATTACCCCAGATGACTCCAGGTCTGAAACACATTTCAGGAAAGCCTGAGCCTTTACTGGGTTCACTGGAATGCGTGAGAGTCCACACTGTGATTTTTACATTTGCAAATGTTACATTGTGATCAATTACTAACCACTATATTAAGAATGTAATGTTAAAGTTAAACTTACATTCTGATAATGTGGGATATAAAAAGTCTGCAGTTAGTTTTTATTTCAAAACAGTATGTGAAGTAAAACTTAAGCAGAAACAACACTACTTAATTTTTTCTATATATTTGACTAAATCTGCACATTTGATTCTTTTACCTAAGGAACAATTCTGATTATCAGCAGCTGTGACATACAATGAACAGATTTGAATAAAACCCCAGACCCCGTTCCAGATATGGAACTGGCACAATTACCCCAGATGACTCCAGGTCTGAAACACATTTCAGGAAAGCCTGAGCCTTTACTGGGTTCACTGGAATGCGTGAGAGAAAGAAACTTCTCACTTCTGAAGCCAATGATTTTGAATTGAATTGATCCAAACATCTTTGAAAAATCGTAGTCTGCCCCCTACCAGCTGTGCTGGAATGAGGGCCGCACCTTCATGCGGACTTGGGGGCTGGTTTTGATTTTCTAAAAGGCTCCAGACTGGAGAAGGCTTCCAATTGGAAACCGTTCCTTTAGGGGAAGGGTCAGGCTTCTGTTCCTTATTCTGACGAAAAGAACGAAAACGGTTAACAGCCCTAAATTTACCCTTAGAATTTTTATCCTGAGGCAAAAAAGCTCCCTTCCCCCCAGTGACAGTTGAAATTATAGAATCCAACTGAGAACCAAATAATGTATTACCTTGGAAAGAAAGAGATAGCAACGTTGACTTAGAAGTCATATCTGCATTCCAAGATTTAAGCCATAAAGCTCTTCTAGCTAAAATATCTAAAGACATATACCTGACATCAATTCTAATGATATCAAAAATGGCATCACAAATGAAATTATTAGCATGTTGAAGAAGCTTAACAATGCTATACACATTATGATCTGGTACTTGTTGTGCTAAAGCCTCCAACCAAGAAGTTGAAGCCGCAGCAACATCAGCCAAAGAAATAGCAGGCCTAAGAAGATGACCTGAACATAAATAAGCCATCCTTAGATAAGATTCAAGCTTCCTATCTAAAGGATCTTTAAAAGAAGTACTATCTGCCGTAGGAATAGCAGTACGTTTAGCAAGAGTAGAGATAGCCCCATCAACTTTGGAGATTTTTTCCCAAAACTCCAATCTATCAGACGGCAAAGGGTACAGTCTCTTAAACCTTAAAGAAGGAGTAAATGAAGTACCCAAACTATTCCATTCCCTAGAAATTACATCTGAAATAGCATCAGGAACTGGAAAAACCTCTGGAATAACTACATGAGGTTTAAAAACCGAATTTAAACGTTTACTGGTTTTAATATCAAGAGGACTAGTCTCCTCCATATCTAATGCAATCAACACCTCTTTTAATAAAGAACGAATAAACTCCATTTTAAATAAATATGAAGATTTGTCAGTGTCAATATCTGAGGCAGAATCTTCTGAACCAGATAGATCCTCATCAGAGATAGATAAATCAGAATGCTGGCGGTCATTTAAAAATTGATCTAATTTATGAGAAGTTTTAAAAGACCTTTTACATTTATTAGAAGGTGGTATAACAGACAGGGCCTTCTGAATAGAATTAGAAACAAATTCTCTTACATTAACGGGAATATCCTGAACATTAGATGTTGAAGGAACAACAACAGGTAATGGTGGACTACTACTAATGGAAATATTGTCTGCTTTTGAAAGTTTATCATGACAACTAACACAAACTACAGCCGGAGGAACAGTTACCATAAGTTTACAACAAATGCACTTAGCTTTGGTAGAACCGACATCAGGCAGCAGCATTCCAGAAGTAGATTCTGATACAGGGTCAGATTGAGACATCTTGCAATATGTAATAGAAAAAAACACATATAAAGCAAAATTATCAATTTCCTTAAATGATAGTTTCAGGAATGGGAAAAATGCAAAAAGAATAAGCCTCTGGAAACCAGAAGCAACAAGAAACAAAGACTTAATGTCAAAAAAACTGGCGCCAAGTATGACGCCCACAATTGACAATTTTTTTGGCGCCAAAAACGTCTGCAACAAACACGAGCGTCATAGACTACATGAAAACTCTCGGCGTCAACTACGACGCCGGAAATGACGATACTTACGTCAACAAACGTAATTCTCGCGCCAAAAAAGTCTCGTGCCAAAAATGAGGCAATAAATTATAGCATTTTTTGCACCCGCGAGCCTAACAGCCCGCAATTTAGAAAGTCAATTTGAAAAATTTTCAGGTAAGAATTTTTTTTATTCATATGCATTTCCCAAAATGAAACTGACAGTCTGTAAGAAGGAAATAAACTGATTAACCTGAATCATGGCAACTTTACATAAAAAGTGCCAAACCATAGCTGAGAGTGTCATAAATAAAATAAGACATACTTACCAAAAGACACTCATCTACATATAGTAGATAGCCAAACCAGTACTGAAACGAGAATCAGCAGAGGTAATGGTATATAAGAGTATATCGTCGATCTGAAAAGGAAGGTAGGAGATTAATCTCTACGACCGAAAACAGAGAACCTATGAAATAGATCCCCAATAGGATGACCATTGTATTCAATAGGCAATACACCCTTCACATCCCTCTGTCATTCACTGCACTCTGAGAGGAAACCGGGCTTCAGCCTGCTGCGAAGCGCATATCAACGTAGAAATCTAGCACAAACTTACTTCACCACCTCCATAGGAGGCAAAGTTTGTAAAAACTGAATTGTGGGTGTGGTGGGGGGTGTATTTATAGGCATTTTGAGGTTTGGGAAACTTTGCCCCTCCTGGTAGGAATGTATATCCCATACGTCACTAGCTCATGGACTCTTGCCAATTACATGAAAGAAATGTTAATTTTCCATTTTTGTTTCTAAATATTAGGCTTTAATTTACAGACAGATAGATAATATAAGGAATGTGTGTGTGCAGAAAGTGATAGAATATAGAGATCTGATTTTACCTGCAAGCAACACCCATTTTAAAAGCTTGTGCAGCCCCACCCCCTGGTCTTGCTCAACCAATAGCATGAGAATAGTGCTTGATTTAAAGGACCACTAAAAACAGCAGAATAGCATAATCAATAAGTGCATAATAAATAGACAATGCAAAATATTTTAGTGTGAATTTCACGAGTAGTAGATTTGTTTCTAAAAAATTGCAAAGTAAGCTTTATTTATTATTTATAGTCTGTGAATCTTGTACATGCTCTGTAGTAGCTGGTGCCTCAGATAGTGTGCATATAAACAAATTATGCACATTTAGATAATGAATGTGAACTGGAAACTTGTTGTGTGCTCTATTTGAATCAGGAAAGGTTCATTTTGACTTTAGAGGTTCATTAACTCCACTACTGATGCTTCTTAAAGGGATATCAACATACACATAAGGAGTCTGATAATCAGCAGAATTTTATTAAAAAAATAAGCAAAACCATACATTGTTAAAAAAAACACTCCCAGGTGGGCTATAGAAATGGATAATTTTCAAAACATTTATGCAAAAAAACTAGTGTACAATGTCCCTACATAGCACAATAATGAGCCTCTCTCTATATAAAGCAGTGCAAACATTTCTCAAACACCTTGCACCGAAGAGATTAGAGGTCTAAGCAGATTTTGTTGCAGAATATGCCCTTGTTACACAGAAATATTTTATAATTATTTTACAAATACATTTAATGCTAAATTATGTGTTCCATGCTTATCAGCCAGGTCAATCAAGGTGTGGATGAAGGACTATGAGATCAAGACCCTATCATGGCCAGCACAATTTCCAGACCTGTACCCCATTGTCAACTGCTGGAATGTGAACAAGAGGAAGATGAATGGTCACAAACCATCAAACAAAGCTGAGTTGCTTGAATTTTTTCTCCAGGAGTAACAAAGTTACCCAACAGCAATGTGAGAGACTGGTGGAGGGCATGTCAAAACGTATGAAAGCTGTGATTGAAAATCAGGGTTATTCCCTCCAGATATTGATTTCTGAACTATTGTGTTGTTTAAAAATGAATATGAGCTTATTTTCTTTGGAATATTCAAGGACTGTTGTTTTAACCAGTTGCCATTTTCTGCAAATAAATGTTCTAAATTACAATATTCTTATTTGGAATTTGGAAGAAATGTTGTCAGTAGTTAATATAATAAAACATAAATGTTCATTTTACGCACACATATACCTATTAATAGTTAAACCAGAGAAACTGATTTCGCAGTGCTCTCTTAATTTTTTTCTACAGCTGTATGTATGTATATATATATATATATATATATATATATATATATATATATCTCCTCCATGTGTATCTGCACTCACAATATCTTTTAGTCATCAACCAGGGTGCCAAGTCAATAGTATTCACAGTCAATTCCAGTAAAGGACTGCACTCACTGGATTTTGGATATAAATACCTTTATTGTGGTAACGTTTCAGAGTCCACAGACCCCTTCCTCAGAAGGTCTGAGGAAGGTTCTGGTCTGAGGAAGGGTTCTGTGGACTCAGAAACGTTACCACAATAAAAGTATTTATATCCGAAATCCAGCAAGTGCAGTTCTTTACTGGAATGGACTATATATATATAAATATATATATATATATATATATATATATATATATATAAAATGTATGTGTATGTTGTAATAGTTTATTTTAATATGTTTGACATGTATTATTATAATTGTATCCCTAATATTTTACTTCAAGTATCAAGGCACAGTATCCATTGAAAGTATAGGTGCCCTAAATAGATGCCAGACGCACTAAACATTCTGGTAATTCTGTTTTACCCTGGACTTATAATACCAGATTGCGTGCTAATCTTTGTGCAATTGCTTGATATTGATAGAGCACCCTGCACTATTAGTAATGTTTGCTTTTATATATTTTACCTCCCCCTAATTTAAAATGTTGTTTTATATATATATATATATATATATATATATATATATATATATACACACATTTGACTTTAAATTGCATTTCTAGATGTCTGCTAAAATAACACGCACTATGTATTTAAAAGCATAGTTATGCCATGTGACTAAAGCCATTTTCATTTTTCTATGATTACTTGAATTTTTTATTTTTATTACTTTTGTAAGATTTTTCTTAAGTGAATCATTGTATGAGTTTGAAGATGCCCCTTTTGTGAAAAAACTTTTCCAAACTCTGTACACATAAAATGTTTCTCTCCTGCATGAGTCCCTTCATGGTATTGCAAACTACTTTGGTATTCAAATCATTCCCACACTCCTGTGTGAGTCCTTTCATGATGTTTCAAAGTTTTTTTGTAGGCAAATCCTTTCCCACACTCTGTACATGCATATGGTTTCTCTTTTGTGTGAATCCTTTGATGAACAATCAAATAAGCTTGTTGTGTAAATCCTTTCCCACATTCTGTACATGTATATGGTTTCTCTCTTGTGTGAATCCTTTGATGAACAATCAAAGAACCTTTTTGTGTAAATGCTTTTCCACACTCTGTACACCTATAAGGTTTCTCTCCTGTGTGAGTCCTTAGATGAAATAGCAAATAACTATGTTTTGCAAATCCTTTTCCACACTCTGTACACCTATAAGGTTTCTCTCCTGTGTGAATCTTTTCATGATGTTGCAAATTTTGTTTACAGGCAAATCCTTTCCCACACTCTGTACACCTATAAGGTTTCTCTCCTGTGTGCGTCCTTTTATGATGTTGCAAAGTTTGTTTACAGGCAAATCCTTTCCTACACTCTGTACAGGTATACGGTTTCTCTCCTGTGTGAGTAATTTGATGACTTTGCAAAGCATGTTTATAGGCAAATCTTTTATTACATTCTCTACATGTAAACGGTTTCTCTCCTGTGTGAATCCTTTGATGAAGGAGCAAATACGCTTTCTTTTTATATCCTTTCCCACACTCTGTACAGGTAAAAGGTTTCTCTCCTGTGTGAGTCCTTTCATGATATTGCAAAGCATCTTTATAGGCAAATCTTTTATTACACTCTCTACATGTAAACGGTTTTTCTCCTGTGTGAGTCCTTTCATGATTTTGCAAAGCATGTTTATAGGCAAATCTTTTATTACACACTCTACATGCAAATGGTTTCTCTCCTGTATGAATCCTTTGATGAATGAGCAAATAAGCTTTCTGTTTATATTCCTTCCCACACTCTACACAGGTATAAGGTGTCTCTCCTGTGTGAGTCATTTGATGATATTGCAAAGCACTCTGTTGTATAAATCGTTTCCCACACACTGTGCAGGTAAAAGGGTTCTCTCCTGTGTGAGTTCTTTCATGATTTTGCAAAGTTTTTTTATAGGCAAATCCTTTACCACACTCTGTACAGGTAAAAGGTTTCTCTCCTGTGCGAGTCCTTTGATGGAAATCTTTTTTTAATGCAAAAGTCTTTTCACACTCAGTAGAAGTAAATTTCTCTCCTGTTTGTATCATTATGGGGTTTGTATTAGCAGTAAGTGAATTGCTATACACAGGGTCACTCATTACTGTTTGCTGTCTCACTGTCACCTTACAATGATTACTGGGATACATCAAATGACTGGCTATTTGTGGCACATTTTAGCTCAGCAGTCTCAATTAGTTGAGTGATCCACCCTGGAATGTTGTCTATAAGGGAAAAAGTAGGATAAGTTATTGTTTTCTTAAGAAATCGGAATAGATTTTCTAACATTTACTGATAAATAATTATAAAAATGTTACTTTTAATGTCCCTTGGTTTATGGTTTATGACACAAGAAATTAAATTAAAAAAAAGTTTTAAGAGATAAAAAATAACTAATGAAAAGTTATGTGAAGAAAATAACTTAAAGGGACATTCCAGCCAAAATTGGAATCAACATGGATGCATTTCAGTTTTGAAAAGAATAATTTTTGTAATATAAATGTATTAGCAAAACATATTCTTATAAAAGCTATAGCGGTTTCAAAAGTGTATTTAAATATGCACTGTGCACCAGAACTTGCTCAGAGAGCTTAAGATGCTTGTACCATCTGGTAATGAGTCAATTTGTTAATTGCTGAGGTGATACAAGCCCCACTGGCTCTCTGAGCAGCTGCAGTATATAAAATGCTGGCGCACTGAGAATATCTAGCTATGCTTCACATGCACGTGCAAACACTAAAGCAGTGATAACGTTTACTAGACGCATTTTTGCCAATACATGTATATTGCAAATATTTTTCTTTCTAAATATTGTTTTGTGGTACTTTCCGGATGTAAGCAATACAGCTTGTGTATCATATCATTTAGAGCAAAGGAAATGAGAGACGGTCTCACAGGTTTTTGCAATGCTTACAATAACAATAACAGCTTTATTCCACAATTGGATTATAATAACACAGAACCACACAACTCTATAATTCTTGCAATAGCTTTATAGGTTATAACTGTTACTTGTGAAAATATAAGTTACTTTTACTTATATTCTACAATTTAAGCACAATCTAATACAACAATTAATACATCACAGTTCCACCGTGATTCTTATAATCCTTCATCCTAGCTTGTGGCGATTGGGAGAGGTCTTTTGGGCAATCGGCCAGTAGATGGTGGTCTTCAGAACAACACTGCCTGATGCGTCCATCAGCACATATGATCTCTCAACAAATTGCTCAAAAGTACCCTTCTTTATACTGTTAACTTATGTAATAGTTCTGGCACCAATCCACAGACCTCTGGGACACCCCCTGTAGGTTGGACTAAAGCCCAAGCATCTGGCCAGTTTACTTTTAGCCTCACCCAAGCTATCGGGTAGTCCTGGGCTATCCCTGACGTCAATCCTAACACCCTTGTATTTTAGGTTCTCCCCTAGCCTAATGCATGTCTGCTGTATAATATTAAGCAATCATTTATGTTGAAAGCAACGTGTAACACTATTTTTATTCATATTATAACAACAATAATAATATGGTACCTAGCACACTGCTAATAATAATATAACTTAACCCTTTAACGTAATGAACACAGCATACAAATAAGCATTGCTAATAAGATATTTGATTCCCAGTCAGTGTGCGTTATCAAGATGTCCCATCACAGTGTCATATCTCCCAGCCCACATCTGCTGCAGGGCCCTCCTTGTCAGAGTTACGCTTGTACTCTGTCTACCTCTAACTCCTTATCACTGATACATATCAGTTGTTTACCAGTCCCGCGTGACTCCGTGAAATACAGTGTAGGTTACTTGCAATCATTTAGTTTAACTCTGTTATAGGCACAGTCTCTTAAAGGCACAATCTTACAGGTTAAAGCAAGTGTTGCATGAGCAAAACTTTCAGCCATTTTCCTTACAAATATGTAATTCATCTACGTTCATTTAAATTTTCAACAAAATGTCCCTTTCTGAAGTAGCTGTGTTTAAAGACATCACAGATAAACAAGAGCTTTAAACCAGCCATATTCCCTTGTAGAAGGCAACACCACACATTCAGTGCAAGTAAAATCATTTGTAAGTTTTATATAAGAAATAAACAAAATAAAATACACAAATCAAATACATAAATACATTAACATTTGCAGTTTTAAACCAAAGCAGGTTAAGTGGCTCCTGTAAGCGGTGCAAAGCTTAGCTGGAGGGAGCTTTGACCGCAGAGCAATGAAGGCTGGGTGGAGTATAGGAGGAAGTGGAGGAGGAGCTGGCAAGGTTATATAGCCTTGCGGCTGAGCGGGAAAGCCAGCAGTTGTTGTTTAACAATTGGGAAGAAACATCTCTGTGCAACTGGTGGCTTTCTCGCTCAGTCTGCGTCATGGCTGATGTTGAGGAGCTGCTTCGGCGTCTGAAGGAAGCTGCGAAGGAAGAGGACCTACCTGGCTTGAAGATCAGGTCCAATCATTGCTGGGGGCTCTGGTTTCTTCTGGCAAGGTGAAGGAGCGGTCAGTGCCTAGGAAGAAGTCCTCCAGGCGATCCAGGCCCCCATCGAGGCTCAGCCCTGGAGTAAGCAGGAGGACGTCGGGTGGAAGAAGATCCGGTCCGGGTGCTGGTAAGAAGAGTGCGGAGGTGGCGGTGGCTCTGGTGGCTGAGGCAAGTCCGGCGGTGGTGACGTCATCACTGCGTGTGAGCTGCAGGGATCCAGAGCAGAAGGCTGCTTCTGGCCTAGCCACCAAGTCTGGAGGTAGTGGTAAGGTGGCGCACGGTCCGAATGGGCCTGATCTGGGGGGGAGGGGCCTTCTGGTATGGGCTCATATGACGGTCCGGGTGGGCCCCTGTTTTCTTTTGGTGGGGTTGTGGCAGATAGCAGCATTGAGGGGGAAGAAGTGTGGGCCCCAGCAGGATCCATAGTTGGTGGGCACAAGGAAAAAGACAGGCTGGTTATGTTTTAGGCAGTCTGCAGCGTGGGCCCCTTGATGCAGGTCATTTCGGTGTGGGGGAAAACAGTGGGGCAGTTGAGCCTTAGGGTGGGCTTGTGGATTTGGATTATGGGTCTGGGGAAGAATGTGAGGAGTTTGAGCTGGGCCCTGGTGAGGTTGATGTATTTTTGAACTCCTCTGAAGAGGAGTGTGTTCCTCCCTCTCCTGGGTCCTCCAGTAAACATGTTAGCTGCTTTGGGGGGTCAGCTGATACGCCCCTTCCTGAGCCCAGGCAGGGGTCTTTTCGCCATCCTAATGGGGGCGTAATTTCTTCCAGGGTTGGGGAGGAGGTTGAGGTAGGCAACTCACATGTCAGTTTTTCTCTTCCAGAGCATAGCTCATCGGGACGACGGCCAGGTCCTCAGCCTGGTCCATCTGTGATTTCTGATGTCTTCAACAGCCCTGAGGAAGAATTCTCTGGCTTGCACTGCTCCTGGACGGACTCTATTAGTTTGGAGCCTGATGAGGGTACACAGCAGGAGGCTCGGCCTGTTGGAAGCAGACAGGTGAGGTGTGGTGTCACGGCCAGGGTGTTAGAGTTGGCCAGGGAGCAGAGTGGGGCCAAGGTGTATATGGTGGCCACTCAGGGTAGTACAGGTGGTAGGGGTCAGCCAAATAGGCCTGGAGGTTGTAGAGTTGCACCTATGGATGGGTCTAGGTGACGGCCGGTGGCGGATGTTGCTTGGCCTGGAGGTGAGGGAGGGGGAGCTCCCAAGAGAGTTAGGGGAGTTAGTACAGCTCGGGGTACCAGCCGGCAAAGAGGGGGATGGGGAAGCAGAGCTTTTCCTCCCCTGGATATATATTCATGTTCTACTGTTTTTCAGGAACAACCACGGCAGTTGGAACAGCAAGGACGGCCGGCTGCCACGGCTACAGGACGTGGACAAGAGGCTACGGAGCAATGCATCAGCGGGCTCCAGGCAACTTTTATCAGTTCTTCAGGCGTTCGGAATGCGGAGAGCACTTCAGCAGGTGAGACAGGGTTGTTGAATGTGAGGGGGGATGCAATAATGAGTGGTGTCGGGAGTATGGACAGTGACTCTGTGACGGGGAAAGTAGTGGCGGGATTGAAGGATTTGCTAGCGAAATTGGAAGGAGGTGGTCCTGCTCAGGGGGCTGCTGTGGAGAGTGCATGGGTCACGGTTGACTGTGCGGCGGGCGTACCGGTTTTGGGGAGGGTTGAGAGCCGCAGTGCGGCGAGCCCTGGTGTTCAGGATGGTAGCATCCCGGTTGTGGCTCAGTACCTTGGGCCTTCAGGAGTGGCTCCTGGTGCCGGCTCTAAACAGGGGGATGTGGCTGGATTGAGGGTGGCTGACACAGCAATGTCTCGGTCTTGTCTCTGCTCCATTGGGCCATTAGGGATGCATTTGACCTCTGAGGTGAGAGAAAATATATGTAAGAGGGAGTTTATTGAATTGTTCTCTCTTCTTCCACTTGAGCAGTCTTTTGAGATCCCCGAGGACTCTAAAAAAGACATGGCCAAGAAAGAAGAGGAGAGAAAGAAGCGTTATTGGAAGTTGCCGAAAACATTTTCTAACTGGTTCCAGGCATTTTTAATATATGCTAGTGTGTTTACCGGTAGGTATCCTCATCAGGGTGCGGCGCTTTTCTGTGTCTTCTGCTCAGCAGACGTACGGGGGGGGATGGCTTGGTGGTCATACGAAAAGCAGTTTAGACAGCGTTTATCGGTTAAACCGGAAATGCGGTGGGACGACCGTGATATGGGGCTGTGGCTAAAAATAATGACGCCTTTGAGAGCTTCCCAGTCCTTTCGATCAGGAGCTGGTGGCTCCTCCATCGGTGGATCCCCTGCCACGGTCAGGAAGGGGTGTTGCTTTGCCTATAATGAAAAGTTTTGCAAGTGGGGAGCTGCGTGCAAGTTTAAGCACAAGTGCTCGGGGTGCGGGGGGTCACAACTCTATGCGAAGTGTTTCCAAAAAGGTAAACCAAGCGGGAGTGGGGATGCGCCTGAGAAAGGGGGTGACTCCGGTGAGACTTGACGCGATGGAGCCTTGGCTCGCCCTGTACGCTAGGCATAAGGGTTGTTTTGAGAAGGCGGCATTACTATTTCATGGTTTTAAGTTTGGCTTTGTGATTCCGTCGCAAGGGGGTTGTAGGGTTTTTCGTGGTAATTTAAAGTCGGCTCGCCTGTGGCCAGGGGTAGTCCTTGACAAGCTGGAGGAGGTGGCGTTGGGTAGAATGGCGGGCCCTTTTGATCGCCCACCTTTTGAGGATTTGCTGATCTCACCTCTGGGGGTGGTTCCAAAAAAGGAGCCTGGTAAACTCAGGCTCATTCATCATTTATCGTTTCCAAAAGGGGGATCCATTAATGATGGCATTCCTCAGGAGTTGTCATCTATAAAGTCATTTGATCAGGCGGATAACTTAGTCAGAGAGGCTGGTGCTGCGGCTTTGTTGGCGAAAGTCGACATTGAAGCGGCTTTCAGGCTGTTACCTGTGCACCCAACGTCGCATCATCTGTTGGGTTGTTGTGTAGATGGTTCTTACTATGTGGACTTGTGCTTGCCCATGGGGTGTTCCATCTCCTGTTCACTTTTTGAACAGTTTAGCACATTTATTGAGTGGGTTGTTGTTGAACGGTTTGGCCTTTCTTCGTTGGTGCATTATCTTGACGATTTTTTGTTTGTGGGTCCGGCTGGTTCAGGGGCTTGTACACTCTTGAGGGATGTCTGTTATCAGGTGACATCTGATTTTGGTGTGCCCATTGCTTTTGAGAAATCTGAGGGACCGGTTACGTCCCTTGAATTTTTAGGCATTACCATTGATTCGGTGAACATGGAATGTAGACTGCCCAGGGAGAAGGTGGCTGATTTACTGGAGGTTATTGACCGTGCGTTGTTGTTGAAGAAGGTTACGCTTCGGGAGATACAATCCCTTGTGGGCAAGCTGAATTTCGCGTGCAGAATTATTCCGATGGGGAGGGTTTTCTGCAGGAGATTATCATTGGCAACAGCTGGTGTTGTGAAGCCGCATCATTTTGTACGGCTCTCCAAAGAACTAAAGGATGACTTGAGGGTTTGGAGGCAGTTTTTGTTGGGCTTTAATGGCTCAGCGTTGATTCAGGCGGAGAGGGTTTCTAATGAGGAGCTGGGGTTGGTGACGGATTCGGCGGGTAGTTGCGGTTTCGGGGCTTGTTTCATGTGTCGCTGGTGTGCGGCCAAGTGGCCGGAGGAATGGTTTTCATTGGGTTTGGTGAAGAACTTGTTCCCAATTGTGGTTGCCCTGTTTGTATGGGAGGGAGAGTTGAGGAATCAGGCAGTTTTATTTTCTTCAGATAATATGGGAGTTGTGTATGCCTTAAATACATTGACGGCTAAGTCTTTGCCTGTGTTGAGATTGTTGTGTCTGCTTGTCCTAAAATGTTTACGAATTAATGTTTGCCTTAAGGAAAAACATATCCCTGGTGTTTGTAATTCTATAGCAGACTCCCTCTCTCGCTTTCAGTGGCAGCGGTTCCGGGAATTGGCCCCCCATGCGCACGAGGAGGGTTGCCCGTGTCAGAGTTTCTTGTGGCAGCTTGGAGTGGAGGACTGGCAAAAAATTCACTTGCACCAGGTACTTGGGCAGCTTACTCTCGAGTATGGTGGGAGTGGGAACACAGATTGTGGTCTCAGGGATTTCAGGAAGGGGAAGTTGACGGTACGGGTGTATTGCTGGAGTGGATGTGGGAATGGGGTGTTTCTCGCTTGTCACCTTCCGCAATGGATAGACGTTTGGCGGCCTTAACTTTCCACTTTAAACTATTGGGTTTGCGGGATGTTACCAAAAGTTTTTGTGTTCGGCAGGTGTTGAGAGGTTTGAAGAAGGGTTCGGGTGGGCCCTCTCCTGACCGAAGGCGACCTATTAATTTCTCGCTATTGCAGGAGGTGTATACGGTTTTATCGTTTGTGTGTTTGTTAGATTTTGAGGTCTGCTTGTTTTGTGTGGCTTTTGTTCTAGCTTTCTTTGGAGCCTTTAGAATTTCGGAGTTGGTTAGTAAAAATCTGACTTCTATGGGGGTTTGGCTTTTTCGGATGTGGCCTTGTTTGATTCCAAGGTGGAGATATTTTTGAGGAGGAGTAAGACAGACCAACAAGGAAAAGGTAGAATGGTGGTTCTTTTTCCCAGTGGTTTGGAAGTTTTTCCTTGGCGCTGTGTGCATGAGTATTTGCGGGTTCGCCCTGTTATTGGGGGTTCGCTGTTGGTCCACGTTGATGGTAGGCTGTTGTCGCAATTCCAATTTAGGGCTGTTCTTAACAAGTCATTGTGCCGGTTGGGTTTTAATAGCAGAGATTTTGGGTCTCATTCCTTTCGCAAAGGGGCAGAAACTGAGGCTTCAGTGCATGGTTTATCAGATTTGGTGGTTAAAGGCATTGGCCGGTGGGGATCCGGTCGGTATCGCCTGTATGTTCGCCCGGAGTTGGGTGTTTAATTTGGTGGTGTTGTTATTCTCTTTTTGTGTTTTTAGGTGTCGAACGTTTGTGGTTAGTCGGCCACTCTTTTATTTATTGGGCTCGAAGAGCGGCTTCAGTGAAAGTGGATGGATTACAGTTGGGTATCCCTAAGTCGAGTTGTGAGGTTAAATGGTTCGGTGTCAGGGGACTTCGTTGGGACAGGTTGTTGCCTCTAGTGGTGGATTATTGCAAATGTTTTCAGCCTCCATCGGTGTTGATTAACGCAGGAGGCAATGATCTTGGTTTTATGCCTCAGAGGGAGTTAGTGAGAAGCATGAAAAGGGACGTTGGGAGGCTGGTGGATTTATTCCCTATGATGAGGATTGTATGGCCGGATATTTTGCCCAGGATGGTTTGGAGGGCTGCGTGGGATCCAGTGCGTCTTGATAAAAGTAGGCGCAAAGTTAATAAGTGTGACAGACCCTTCTGTCAGGACTGAAGGAGTTAATTGTGTTTAGCTAAGAAACTAATTTCTAAAGACAGAGTTGCTGGCTCCAGCTATAATCTAATTAGTGCTAAGCATTCTATTGTTTGATCACCTCAGAGAGAAAACGCCTAAGTGATAAGAAGGGCCAAGAGTGTCTTGTGGTTGAAGTGTTTAAGTAATATAATTCTATTGTATCATGTCAAAGGGCTTGTTCCCTCCATGTAATGTACAACAGTCTTTCAACCCCCATCTGGGGGGGGGGTGTCAAACCTGTATAAATACTAGGCATCTAGCCTTTAATAAATGTCATTCTGTTTAAACCTGAAAACTGGCTGGTTTGTGAATTGCTGATTCCCTATGCAGGACGTTGTTCCCTGGTATTAACCCTTGGTACACTGTTGGTACCGTAACATTGGTGGCAGCGACGGAATGAACCTTATCGCCCAGAAGAGCAACTACACAAGCCAGTAACCTCAGGAAGAGGGGGATTATTACAATACTGACTAAGATGGAAAAGAGAAAAGTAAATTTTGCAGTTTTTAAAAACTTCCTGGAAACAGAAGGAGAGATTGATGGGTACCTTGCGGATTTTGAGAGGCAATGTGCACTACACAAGGTACCCGCAGAGGACTGGGTCACGATATTATCTGGAAAATTATCCGGCCGGGCCAGAGAGGCTTTTCGGGCCATTCCAGATGAGGAAGTCAGGGATTATAATACGGTAAAAGAGGCTCTGCTCTCCAGGTATGCGGTTACACCGGAGGCATACCGGAGGCGGTTCAGAGACACTGTTAAATTAGCTGGAGATTCCTACCTTGAGTGGGCATGTAAGGTGCACCGCACAGCAGCTCACTGGATAGCGGGGTGCCAAGCCATATCTGGGGAAGAGGTGCTGCAGCTATTCCTGTTGGAACATTGCTTCGACAAGTTACCCGCAGGAGTTCGAGAGTGGGTTCGGGACCGTAAACCATCCACCCTGCAGGAAGCGGCTCGCTTGGCAGATGAGTATACGGATGCCCGCAAACTGGACACTGCTACCACTAAGCCCCCTGCTAGAGTGGAGTACAGACCCCCAGTCACCCCAGCAGCTGCCAGTTACCAAACCCCGGCGCACCGCTATACCACACGGCCTCCGGCCACGAACTACCCTCAGAGAGCCCTGTTCAATTTGCGGGGCTACTCACAACCGATTCGATGCTTTGGATGTAAGCAACTAGGGCACAAAAGACCAGAGTGTCCCCTAAACGCAGCGAACCAAGCGCAGTCCTGGAGAAGACCTGCCGGCAGAATCCCACGTAATCCTCAGCCTGCGGCCCGCTACGTAGAGGCGCAAGAATGCTGGAGCATCCTACATGAGGCAGACCTTGTGCAAGCTGCCCACCGGAATAACCGGCAACTGGTTAAAGTGAATGGGAAGAAGGTCAGTGGTCTACGGGATACTGGTGCTACCATGACCTTGCTTCAAAAGAACTTGGTGTCTGAGAAACAGTACACTGGAGACACTGTGGCTGTGAGGGTAGCAAGGGGCGATGTGTTCAGCCTACCTGTTGCCAGGGTACATTTGGATTGGGGAGTGGGCGCTAGACCTGTGAATGTGGGGGTCAAGAAGGACTTACCTGCTGATGTTCTTCTTGGAAATGACTTGGCCCCCCTTGTTTCTGCCTACGCTCCTATGGGTCCCGCTGATGTTAACTCTGTGACTACCCGTGCCCAGATCCGTGCAGCAGAGACTGACCCACCTGCTGCTAAGCCCCAGGACGCTGAGCTCAGTAAATCTCTATCCGCTATTGATATGTGGAGGTCCCGTTACAATGCGCTGATGAAGGAGAAGAGGAGCGCAGAGGAAAAAGCACGTTTAGAACGTGAATCTCTGCTAGACAAGCTGCACCGACAGACTGCAGAAAACACCAGCTTGAGAGTGGGACATGAAACCTTAAAGACAAACTTAGCGACACTTGAGGAGAAGCTGACGCTGGCTCATAGTGAGGTGCAGCAACTCAAGGGCACCCTATGTCAGTATGAAGGGATTGTGGATACCTATAAAGAGCAGGTACAGAAAACTCGTAAAGAAGCTGATGGGATTTTGAAGGACTGTTTAGCCCTAGTCTGGGCACTGAGGAAGTTGAACCCTTCTTTGTATGGACAGGAATTCTCTCTCATAACGGGAATACAGATGGATTGTCCTGGCAAACTGACATGCCTACCACCTCCTAGTCCGGTCATCCCCAGGTTGACCCGCCAAAGGGTCAAGCCGGGTCTGCCGGAGTGTTCCACAACGGGGGAGATATGTGACAGACCCTTCTGTCAGGACTGAAGGAGTTAATTGTGTTTAGCTAAGAAACTAATTTCTAAAGACAGAGTTGCTGGCTCCAGCTATAATCTAATTAGTGCTAAGCATTCTATTGTTTGATCACCTCAGAGAGAAAACGCCTAAGTGATAAGAAGGGCCAAGAGTGTCTTGTGGTTGAAGTGTTTAAGTAATATAATTCTATTGTATCATGTCAAAGGGCTTGTTCCCTCCATGTAATGTACAACAGTCTTTCAACCCCCATCTGGGGGGGGGGGGTGTCAAACCTGTATAAATACTAGGCATCTAGCCTTTAATAAATGTCATTCTGTTTAAACCTGAAAACTGGCTGGTTTGTGAATTGCTGATTCCCTATGCAGGACGTTGTTCCCTGGTATTAACCCTTGGTACACTGTTGGTACCGTAACAATAAGCTTATGAGGTCATTTGTCAGGAGGCTTGGGGGTTCGGTGGTCCATCATCCAGACTTAGCAGAAGTTGGTCAGGGTGAATTTTATTTGCCAGATGGGGTGCACCTTAACGATTTTGGCTTGCAGTTGTTTATTCTTGATTTTAAAGAGGCTGTAGGAGCACTTGTGGGGTTAGCGGGACTGGGCTGAGGTGTCAGGCCAGTCGGTGGCGGGGGTGCTAGCACTTACAATTACAGTAGATTATGGCCAAATTGTTCGTGTGGTATTTACATTCCCAATGGGGGGAATTCAAGATGGGGTCTCTAAGGGCAAGGGGTTCCTTGGAGACTTATGTTGATTATTGATAACGGGCTCTATCATTTGCACGGTTGGGTCCAGTGGATGGAGTGACGGCCAGAGATATATATATATATATATATATATATATATATAGGACTAGCACCGCTGTTTTTATGTGTAAATGTGTTTACAATTATTTGCACTGTTATTTATTGAGTTATTAAAGTTCTTTCTAAAAGTTATTTATTAAATAAAGGAGCTGCGGACAATTTACACCAACGCTAAGTCTGATGTCTTTATTTATGGGTTTTAGGTTTTAAGGAAATGTTATTAAGATATTTTGTGTAAAGGGCTGAAAATTAGTGACATGAAAGGTCAAGTGGCTCCTGTAAGTGGTGCAAAGCTTAGCTGGAGGGAGCTTTGACCGCGGAGCAATGAAGGCTGGGTGGAGTATAGGAGGAAGTGGAGGAGAAGCTGGCAAGGTTATATAGCCTTGGGGCTGAGCGGGAAAGCCAGCAGTTGTTGTTTAACAATTGGGAAGAAACATCTCTCTCCCGCCCGTCCCTGCTTTATGTTCTATGGTAGCTCTGTTTGTGCGATTGTCGCAGTTGGTAGGCGGGGGTGCTAGCCCTTACAATTACAGTAGATTATGGCCAAATTGTTTGTGTGGTGTTTACATTCCCATGGGGGGAATTCAAGATGGGGTCTCTAAGGGCAAGGGGTTCCTTGGAGACTTATGTTGATTATTGATAACGGGCTCAATCATTTGCACGGTTGGGTCCAGTGGATGGAGTGACGGCCAGATAGATATATATATAGGACTAGCACCACTGTTTTTATGTGTAATGTGTTTACAATTATTTGCACTGTTATTTATTGAGTTATTAAAGATCTTTCTAAAAGTTATTTATTAAATAAAGGAGCTGCGGCCAATTGATACCAACGCTAAGTCTGATGTCTTTATTTATGGGTTTTAGGTTTTAAGGAAATGTTAAGATATTTTCGGCTAGATTTAGAGTTCTGCGGCCAAAGGGGTGCGTTAGCTACGCATGCTTTTTTCCCCCCGCACCTTTTAAATACCGCTGGTATTTAGAGTTCACAGAAGGGCTGCGTTAGGCTCCAAAAAAGGGAACGTAGAGCATATTTACCGCCACTGCAACTCTCGATACCAGCAGTGCTTACGGACGCGGCCAGCTTCAAAAACGTGCTCGTGCACGATTCCCCCATAGGAAACAATGGGGCTGTTTGAGCTGAAAAAAAACCTAACACCTGCAAAAAAGCAGCGTTCAGCTCCTACCGCAGCCCCATTGTTTTCTATGGGAAAACACTTCCTAAGTCTGCACCTAACACCCTAACATGTACCCCGAGTCTAAACACCCCTAACCTTACACTTATTAACCCCTAATCTGCCGCCCCCGCTATCGCTGATCCCCACATAATATTATTAACCCCTAATCTGCCGCTCCGTACACCGCCGCAACCTACGTTATCCCTATGTACCCCTAATCTGCTGCCCCTAACACAGCCGACCCCTATATTATATTTATTAACCCCTAATCTGCCGCCCCCAACGTCGCCTCCACCTACCTACAATAATTAACCCCTAATCTGCCGACCGGACCGCACCGCTACTCTAATAAATGTATTAACCCCTAAAGCTAAGTCTAACCCTAACACTAACATCCCCCTAAGTTAAATATAATTTAAATCTAACAAAATAAATTAACTCTTATTAAATAAATTATTCCTATTTAAAGCTAAATACTTACCTGTAAAATAAACCCTAATGTAGCTACAATATAAATTATAATTATATTGTAGCTATTTTAGGATTAATATTTATTTTACAGGCAACTTTGTATTTATTTTAACCAGGTACAATAGCTATTAAATAGTTAATAACTATTTAATAGCTACCTAGTTAAAATGATTACAAAATTACCTGTAAAATAAATCCTAACCTAAGTTACAATTAAACCTAACACTACACTATCAATAAATAAATTAAATAAACTACCTACAATTATCTACAATTAAATCTAACACTACACTATCAATAAATTAATTAAATACAATATCTACAAATAAATACAATGAAATAAACTAACTAAAGTACAAAAAATAAAAAAGAACTAAGTTACAAAAAATAAAAAAATATTTACAAACATTAGAAAAATATTACAACAATTTTAAACTAATTACACCTACTCTAAGCCCCCTAATAAAATAACAAAGACCCCCAAAATAAAAAAATGCCCTACCCTATTCTAAAATTAAAATAGAAAAGCTTGTTTACCTTACCAGCCCTGAAAAGGGCCCTTTGCGGGGCATGCCCCAAAGAATTCAGCTCTTTTGCCTGTAAAAAAAAAAACATACAATACCCCCCCCCAACATTACAACCCACCACCCACATACCCCTAATCTAACCCAAACCCCCCTTAAATAAACCTAACACTAAGCCCCTGAAGATCTCCCTACCTTGTCTTCACCACGCCGGGTTCACCAATCGATCCAGAAGAGCCTCCGATGTCTTGATCCAAGCCCAAGCGGGGGGCTGAAGATGTCCATGATCCGGCTGAAGTCTTCATCCAAGCGGGAGCTGAAGAGGTCCATGATCCGACTGAAGTCTTCTATCAAGCGGCATCTTCAATCTTCTTTCTTCCAGATCCATGTAGTTCATCCCGCCGACGCGGAACATCCATCTTCACCGACGACTTCCCGACGAATGACGGTTCCTTTAAGGGACGTCATCCAAGATGGCGTCCCTCGAATTCCGATTGGCTGATAGGATTCTATCAGCCAATCGGAATTAAGGTAGGAAAATTCTGATTGGCTGATGGAATCAGCCAATCAGATTCAAGTTCAATCCGATTGGCTGATCCGATCAGCCAATCAGATTGAGCTTGCATTCTATTGGCTGTTCCGATAAATATTAATCCTAAAAGAGCTACAATATAATTATAATTTATATTGTAGCTATATTAGGGTTTATTTTACAGGTAAGTATTTAGCTTTAAATAGGAATAATTTATTTAATAAGAGTTAATTTATTTCGTTAGATTTAAATTATATTTAAGTTAGGGGGGTGTTAGTGTTAGGGTTAGACTTAGCTTTAGGGGTTAATACATTTATTATAGTAGCGGTGTAGTCCGGTTGGCAGATTAGGGGTTAATAATTGTAGGTAGGTGGAGGCGACGTTGGGGGCGGCAGATTAGGGGTTAATAAATATAATATAGGGGTCGGCTGTGTTAGGGGCAGCAGATTAGGGGTACATAGGTATAATGTAGGTTGCGGCGGTGTACGGAGCGGCAGATTAGGGATTAAAAAAATATGCAGGTGTCAGCGATAGCGGGGGCGGCAGATTAGGGGTTAATAAATATTATGTAGGTGTCGGCGGTATTAGGGGCAGCAGATTAGGGGTACATAGGGATAACGTAGGTGGCGGCGGTGTGCAGTCGGCAGATTAGGGGTTAAACATTTTTAATAGAGTGGCGGCGATGTGGGGGGGGCCTCGGTTTAGGGGTACATAGGTAGTTTATGGGTGTTAGTGTACTTTAGAGCACAGTAGTTAAGAGCTTTATGAACCGGCGTTAGCCCAGAAAGCTCTTAACTCCTGTTTTTTTTCTGCGGCTGGAGTTTTGTCGTTAGATTTCTAACGCTCACTTCAGCCACGACTCTAAATACCGGCGTTAGAAAGATCCCATTGAAAAGATAGGATACGCAAATGACGTAAGGGGATCTGGGGTATGGAAAAGTCGCGGCTGCAAAGTGAGCGTTAGACCCTTTCCTGACTGACTCTAAATACCAGTGGTAGCCCAAAACCAGCGTTAGGAGCCTCTAATGCTGGTTTTGACGGCTAACGCCAAACTCTAAATCTAGCCGTTTGTGTAAAGGGCCGAAAATTTGTGACATAAAAGGTCATAGTAATTTGTAAGCATTGTAGTTCCTGTTTAAATTCAGTACACTCACTGTGAGGTACCCATGCAAAAGATATCTTGTTTTTTATCAGAGCAAGCGCTTATATAGAAGGGTTATAGTTTGCAATGTAACCAAATATGGGGGAAAATATATTTTGTCATTTTTAAAAGTGTACATAGTAAATAACGCAGCTGAAGCCATTATTTCCTTAATATATCAGACACAATGTTATGAGCCTATATGTGATACCCTTGAAAGCTTAAATGGATATTATATTGTAATTTTCTTCCCTTAGTGTGTTTCCAATAATTTTTTATACCCCACAGGGAGGTTTATAAGTGATAATGGTTTTGTATCAATAGCTTTTCAAAAGAGAATACTTATGTCTTTATATTTTCAGTATAGGTGACAGTTTCAACAGGCAAAAGCAGCTATTTGAAATGACAAAATTAAGGTAAAGAAGAAAATAGATCAATGGAAACACATTTGAGGGTAGGACATTTTAAAGTACAGTGCCCCTTTAAAATATAGTACTATAAATGTTAGTAATTTAAAACTAGGAGTGTTTATCACATTGTAGCATCTTATTTATCTATAGAAATAAACAGGAATAAAATGCCTGACATAAAGAGATTAGAGAATCTGGGAAACAATCAAACTCCTTATTTCACAAAAGGGTCCAAGCTTATTTTGATAATGTTTGCATGTTCCTATCCCTGTCAAACCTCACTTCATGTAATAAACACTAATAATAATAATACTAATAAATAATAATGATAACACTGATAATAAAATTCGTATTAATAATACTACTAATAATAATAATAACACTACTACTACTAATAATAATAACACTAATAATAACACTAATAATAATAATACTAATAAATAATAATGATAACACTGATAATAAAATTATTATTATTAATACTACTACTACTACTACTACTACTACTACTACTAATAATAATAATAATAATAATAATAATAATAATAATAACACTACTACTAATAATAATAATAATAAATAATAATGATAACACTGATAATAAAATTCTTATTAATAATAATAATAAAAATAACACTAATAAAAACACAAATAATAATACCGATAATAATAATACTAATAATAATAACACTGATGATAATAATAATAATAATAATAATAATAATAATAATAATAATAATGATAACACTGATACTAAAATTAATAATAATGACACTAATAATAATAACACTAATAATAATAATAATAATAACACTAATAAAAATAACACTGATAATAATAATACTGATAATAATAATAATAACACTAATAATAATAATACTGATGATAATAATATTAATAAAGTATAAAGGCAGATTTATTAGTTTAGAGAAACAATGAACCATGAGCCTTGATATCAATAACAAAAACATTAATTATGCTTACCTGATAATTTAATTTCCATCTGTATGAGGAGAGTCCACAGCTTCATTCATTATTTGTGGGAACACAGAACCTGGCCACCAGGAGGCAAAGACACCCCAGCCAAAGGCTTAAATACTCCTCTCACTCTTATATATATATATATATATATATAGTGCCAGAAGAAATAAAATAGGAAATTTAGGTCCGCCCAACGGAGAATCGGGGAGGGGCCGTGGACTCTCCTCATACAGATGGAAATGAAATTGTCAGGTAAGCATAATTTATCTTAATATGAGGAGAGTCCGCAGCTTCATTCTTTACTTGTGGGAAACAAATACCCAAGCTCTAGAGGCCACTGAATGAAAAAAACGGGAGGGTAAAAGAGAGGCGGACCCTATTCCGAGGGCATCACAGCCTGCACGACCTTTCTCCCAAAAGCTGCTTTCGCCGAAGCAAAAACCATCAAATTTGTAAAACTTTGAAAAAGTATGTAAGGAGGACCAAAATAGCTACCTTACAAATCTGCTCCATAGAGGCCTCATCCTTGAAGGCCCAAGAAGAAGCCACAGCTCGAGTTGAGTGAGCCGTAATCATCTGAGGAGGCTTATGTCCCGTTGTTTCATAAGCTAAGCGAATCATGCTCCTCAACCAAAAGTATAGGGAAGTGGAAGAAGCCTTCTGCCCTTTGCGCTTCCCCGAATAGACAACAAACAATGCCAAAGTCTGTCTAAAATCCTTCGTAGCCTGAAGATAGAATTTCAAAGCTCGAACCACACAAAAAAATATGAAGCAACCGTTCCTTCGAAGAAGAACAGTTAGGACACAAGGAAAGAACCATGATCTCCTGATTGATGTTGCAATCAGACACAACCTTAGGGAGAAACCCCAACCCAGTGTGAAGAACAGCCTTATCAGCATGAACAACCAGGCTGCCAACTCAGAGACTCTGCATGCTGAAGCAATAGCCAGTGGAAAAAGAACCTTCCAAGACAGTAATTTAATGTCAAGCGAATGCATAGGCTGAAACGGAGCCCTCTGCAAAACCTTAAGAACCAAATTGAATCTCCAAGGAGGTGTGGAATGTCTAAATACAGGCCTGATTCTGGACAGAGCCTGAACAAAAGACTATATCAGGAAGCTCAGTGAGCCTCATGTGTAACAACACAGATAGAGCCAAAATCTGTTCCTTCAAGGAACTGGCAGCAATTCCTTTCTCCAAACTGTCCTGGATACCTTGACCTTATGCCAGGGATATCCACGTTCCTCACACCAGAATAAGTAGGTCCTCCACACCTTATGATAGATGCATTGGGTGACCGGCTTCCTGTCTTGAATGAGAGTATTTATCACTCTCTCAGAAAACCCTCTTTTGGCAAAGACTAAGCGTTCAATCTCCACGCAGTCAGCCTCAGAGAATCAGCCTCAGAGAATCTAGATTGATGAACAAAGGGACCCTGTACCAGCAGATCTCTGCGACAGGGTAACCTCCATGGAGGAGACAATGACATCCCCACCAGGTCCGCAAACCACATCCTTCACGGCCACGATGGAGCAATCAGAATAGTCTATGCTTGCTCCTGCTTGATGCGGGCCACTACTCGAGGTAGAAGTGGTAACGGTGGAAAAATGTAAACTAGGTTGAACCCCCAAGGCATCTATCAGCTCTACCTGGGGATCCCTGGACCACGACCGTATCTGGGTAGCTAGAAGATTAGTCTAGACGCCATGAGATCTATCTCCGGTGTCCCCCATCTGTTGCAAATCTCTGCAAACACCTCAGGATGGTGAGACCATTCTCCCGGATAAAACAATTTTCTGCTGAGGAAATCCACTTTCCAGTTGTCCACACCAGGAATGTGGATCACTGACAGCAAACAGTTGTGGGCCTCTGCCCATTCCAGAATCCGAGATACTTCCCTCCTGGCTAGGGAGCTTCTCGTTCCCCCCCCCTGATGGTTGATGTAAGCCACCGAGGAAATGTTGTCTGACTGGAATCTGATAAACTGGGATGAACCCAGGAGGGGCCAAGCCCTCAGAGCGTTGAAGATCACTCAAAGTATCAGAATGTTGATCGGGAGAAGAGACTCCTCTCAAGTCCACCTGCCCTGTGCCTTCATGGCACCCCTTAAATGTCTCTGGTGTGTTAGGAATATCTCCATGGATATGGAGTCTATTATTGTGCTCGCTTTCCCGAGTTTATCTTCTATCCATGAGATTGAAGAAGAAGAGCTCTTGAATGGTTCTCTGCCAACCGGCAGGACGGGTCCTGGACCAGGATGTCGTCCATGTAAGGCGCTACTGCAATATCTCTGGATCTCGCCACCGCGAGCAGAGCTTCCAGAACCTTCGTAAAGACTCTTGGAGCAGTAGCCAGACCGAAGGGAAGTGTTACAAACTGGAAATGCTGGTACAGAAAAGCGAATCTTAGGAACCTGATCCTCGTGTATTGGCATATGTAGGTAAGCGTCCGAGTCTATCATAGTCATAAACTGTCCCCCTCTTGAACTAAGGGCAGAAAAGACCTTATTGTCTCCATCTTGAACGATGGGACAGACAGAAACTTGTTTAAGCACCTTATGTCTAGAATCGGGTGAAATGTACCCTCCTTCTTTGGGACCACGAAAAGGTTTGAATAGTACCCTAGACCTCTTTCTGCTAGGAGGTACCAGTACAATTACTCCTAGGGAGGAGAGATCCCTCACGCACCCTAAAAAAGGTATCTAATTTCTCCGGTTTTGATGATAGATTTGACAAGAGGAATCTGCCCCTGGGAGGATGAGATTTGAAACCTATCCTGCAACCCTGGGCACGTCTCTCATCCAAGCCTCCACGAAAACAGTCTGCCCCCAATGAGATTCAGAGACGGATCGAGGGCTGCCACTTTATACTGACTTTGTCTCAGCGGGCTTCTTGTTCTGCTTGGCTTAATTCCAAGACCCCGGCTGTTGGCGTTGGGACTTGTTCGAACGAAAGGGATTAAATTAGGACCCTTAGGCTTATTCTTCTTATCCTGCGGTAGAAATGCACCCTTGTCCCCCATGATCGTGGACCGAAAAGAACCTTCCCCTTAAATGGAAGGGAGAGTAATCTAGATTTGGAAGTCACGTCAGCAGACCACAACTTCAACCACAGAGCACTCCGGGCTAGAACAGAAAAGCCTGATGCCTTGGCATTCAAGCGAATAATCTGCATATTTGCATCACAGATAAAAAAAATTAGCTACCCTCAAGGCCTTAATTCTTTTCTGTATCTCATCGAGGGGAGTTTCCACCTGGATCATCTCTGACAGAGTCACACCAATAGGTAGGTAGGTAGGATCCCGCCACCGCAGCGACCATCGCTGCAGGCTAAAATAAGAACCCTGTGTGCTGAAACATCTTTCTTAACAGGGTCTCTAGTTTCTTATCCATGGGCTCCTTAAACGACGAACTATCCTCGAGTGGGATAGTGGTGCACTTAGCGGGCATGGAGATAGCTCCATCCACCTTAGGGACAGACCCCTAGATGACCCCTAGATGAGAGTCAGGAAGAATTTCTTAAAATGAAGAAGAAGGGGAGAAAGAAGATCCAAGTCTCTCCCATTCATTCTTAATAATAATTGCCATCTTTACGGGAATCGGGAAAGTCTGAGGCACTACCCTGTCCTCGTAAACCTTCTCAAGCTTAGGAATCGAAGGTTCCTCGGGTAACTTTGGTTCTGGAACCTCTAGAGTAGCTAACACCTCTTTCAACAAAAAGCATAAGTGCTCAATCCTAAACCTAAAGTCTGGTTCCTTCGCAGCCGGAGGTTTAGAGGCCGCAGATTCCGACCCAGACAGAGCGTTCTCTGAAGTATCAGAGTCATCTTCATCAGCGGATAGTCTAGCATCAGATAAATCCAGCAAGTTGTTAGATGACCCCTGGAAAGGATAGCAATGTTTAACCTTTCACTTGCGTTTAGCAGGGCGAGGTAAAGCACTGAAGGCTGCAAATACTGCCGTTTGCAACTAATCAGCAAAATCTGGCAGTAAAAGGGCCCATCCCGCAGGAGAATTAGTAGTGCAATGGGGAGCTGCATATGTAATTGGAGATGATTGTAGGCAACGCACCTCGTGGGACAGAGACCCCTCAGAGGTGGTACTAAACATCTTGTTCTATTTAGATATCACTAATTTATCAAGGCATGTGGAACATAATTTTTAATATGCACTATAGAAAAAAATAAATGGCACCTTTATACCCCAATGGCCGGGCACTCACCACCTCCTATGACCCAGCCCACAGAGAAACCGCTTCGCCTCCTGCAACTGATGGTCATGAAAGAGGAAGTTAATGAGGCCACACCCGGTCACATGGAGTGCCATGCAGGACCGCCCCTGCAGCAAAGAAAAAACGTGCCAAACTAACAGGCTGCGCAGTTATCCAAAATAAATGTAAAACCTGAATGTTCTCACATCTGCCAGAGCCTCATCTCACACATGTCGCAGCATAAAACAATCATGTATAAATCCCCCCTCTTCAATAATCCCCTTCGGAAGATATTAACCCTTGATTCTATACAGATAAAAAGGAGTCACGCTGTGACTCTGTCTTCTTATGTCATCATATATGTATAAAAAATGAAACGATCTTACAAGAATCTATGCCGTGGAACAGGAACACGGCCTCTCAAGTTTGACAGTGTTGTAGCATTGCTCCTAACATGGACTTGAGTGATAGAAGCAGGCAGTGAAACTCATCAACAGTGATTACTTAAGGAGATGTTAATACGAGTCTGGATGGGTTCGCAGAAAGACTCTCCCTGCATCTCCAGTCCCTAACATTCATCAATGCTCTCACTGAGAGGCTGACAAGACCACTTAAAACTCCAGTCCCATTCCGAAGAGTACTACCCTCCATAAGAGACTACTCCAAATCTTCCGACATCTCTGTGGGAGCCTCTTGTGACGAAAGGCAAAGAATGACTGGGGATGATGGGAGTGGGGGAGGTATTTAAGCCTTTGGCTGGGGTGTCTTTGCCTCCTCCTGGTGGCCAGGTTCTGTATTCCCACAAGTAATGAATGAACCCATGGACTCTACTCATATTAAGATGGAAATGAGGTTAGAAGCTGCTCCCAGGTGATTGTTAATACTAACATTGCTACTGATTAATACAATGGTCACTTAGCAGCTATAAGGACATACATTAGGAATCTTAAGATACATTTCTATGAAGATGGGTTTTACATGCTTTTTTTAAGTGTTTCTGGACAACTTTTAACAGGACCAATTATGTGAGATTTCTGTCTTTATTATGACAAACACAGCACCCACAATGCAAATTATTTGAAAGAGGAGGATTGCTGCTTTCAAATTTGGGATCTTATATTTCTCTATGAGTTCTTTTGAGTAACAAAGGATATTTGCCAACAATATAAAACCATGTGTATGAATACAAAGAAAAAATAAAGATGGCATCTTCATTTTCATTCAATTAAGCAATAGTATTTTATATGAAAAGAGGTATTAATTAATACACAGGACAGCCTTTTGTTTATCCCAGGTATTAATTATTACGTAGTAAAGTATGCTTATCCCAGGCATTAATTAGTATGTAGAATAGCCTTATGCTTTACACAGTTATATACACACATATACACAGTTATATACACACATACACACAGTTATATACACACATACACACAGTTATATACACACATATACACAGTTATACACACACATATACAGTTATATACACAGTTATACACACACATATACAGTTATATACACACATATACAGTTATATACACAGTTATACACACACATATACACAGTTATATAAACACACATATACACAGATATATACACATTTGTATACACATTTATATACACAGTTATATACACAGTTATATACACAGTTATATACACACATATACACACATATACACAGTTATACACAGATATATACACACATATACACAGATATATACACGCGTATACACAGTTATATACACACAGTTATATACACATTATACACAGTTATATACACACACATATACACAGTTATATACACACATATATACACAGTTATATACACACACATATACACAGTTATACACACATACATATACACAGTTATACACACATACATATACACAGTTATATACACAGTTATATACACACACATATACACAGTTATACACACATACATATACACAGTTATATACAGTTATATACACACATATACAGTTATATACACACAGTTATACACACACATATACACAGTTATATATATACATATACACAGTTATATACACTTATATACACACACATATACACAGTTATATACACACACACACATATACATTATATATATATATATATATATATATATATATATATATATATATATATATATATATATATATACACACACACACACACATATGCACAGTTATATACACACAGTTATACACACACATATACACAGTTATACACACAAACACATATACACAGTTATATACACACATATACAGTTATATACACACACATATACACAGTTATATATACACAGTTATATACACAGTTATATACACACATATACACAGTTATATACACACATATACACAGTTATATACACACATATACACAGTTATATACACACACATATACAGTTATATACACACATTTATGCACAGTTATATACACAGTTATATACACACATATACACAGTTATATACACACACATATACAGTTATATACACACATATACACACACATTTATACACAGTTATATACACACATATACACAGATATATACACACATATACACAGATATATATACACAGTTATATACACAGTTTTATACACACATATGCACAGTTATATACACAGTAATATACACACATATACACAGTTATATACACAGTTATATACACACATATGCACAGTTATATACACAGTTATATACACAGTAATATACACAGTTATATACAGTTATATACACACATGTACATAGTTATATACACAGTTATATACACACATATACACAGTTATATACACATATATATATACACTCACTCTTGGGAGTCATTCCGTGTATTTTTATTAATAAAACAAGTTGAACACTGTGCAGCCTTGGTCCTTCTTTGATTGATACATTATTATATCCAATCCTTTTCTTGTTGTAACTATGGTTTATATATATATATATATATATATATATATATATATATATATATATATATATATATATATATATATATATATATATATATATATATATATATATATATATATATATATATATACACACACATATACACATTTGTATACACACATATACATACAGTTATATACACACATATACAGGGAGTGCAGAATTATTAGGCAAGTTGTATTTTTGAGGATTAATTTTATTATTGAACAACAACCATGTTCTCAATGAACCCAAAAAACTCATTAATATCAAAGCTGAATATTTTTGGAAGTAGTTTTTAGTTTGTTTTTAGTTTTAGCTATTTTAGGGGGATATCTGTGTGTGCAGGTGACTATTACTGTGCATAATTATTAGGCAACTTAACAAAAAACAAATATATACCCATTTCAATTATTTATTTTTACCAGTGAAACCAATATAACATCTCAACATTCACAAATATACATTTCTGACATTCAAAAACAAAACAAAAACAAATCAGTGACCAATATAACCACCTTTCTTTGCAAGGACACTCAAAAGCCTGCCATCCATGGATTCTGTCAGTGTTTTGATCTGTTCACCATCAACATTGCGTGCAGCAGCAACCACAGCCTCCCAGACACTGTTCAGAGAGGTGTACTGTTTTCCCTCCTTGTAAATCTCACATTTGATGATGGACCACAGGTTCTCAATGGGGTTCAGATCAGGTGAACAAGGAGGCCATGTCATTAGATTTTCTTCTTTTATACCCTTTCTTGCCAGCCACGCTGTGGAGTACTTGGACGCGTGTGATGGAGCATTGTCGTGCATGAAAATCATGTTTTTCTTGAAGGATGCAGACTTCTTCCTGTACCACTGCTTGAAGAAGGTGTCTTCCAGAAACTGGCAGTAGGACTGGGAGTTGAGCTTGACTCCATCCTCAACCCGAAAAGGCCCCACAAGCTCATCTTTGATGATACCAGCCCAAACCAGTACTCCACCTCCACCTTGCTGGCGTCTGAGTCGGACTGGAGCTCTCTGCCCTTTACCAATTCAGCCACGGGTCCATCCATCTGGCCCATCAAGACTCACTCTCATTTCATCAGTCCATAAAACCTTAGAAAAATCAGTCTTGAGATATTTCTTGGCCCAGTCTTGACGTTTCAGCTTGTGTGTCTTGTTCAGTGGTGGTCGTCTTTCAGCCTTTCTTACCTTGGCCATGTCTCTGAGTATTGCACCCCTTGTGCTTTTGGGCACTCCAGTGATGTTGCAGCTCTGAAATATGGCCAAACTGGTGGCAAGTGGCATCTTGGCAGCTGCACGCTTGACTTTTCTCAGTTCATGGGCAGTTATTTTGCACCTTGGTTTTTCCACACGCTTCTTGCCACCCTGTTGACTATTTTGAATGAAACGTTTGATTGTTCGATGATCACGCTTCAGAAGCTTTGCAATTTTAAGAGTGCTGCATCCCTCTGCAAGATATCTCACTATTTTTGACATTTCTGAGCCTGTCAAGTCCTTCTTTTGACCCATTTTGCCAAAGGAAAGGAAGTTGCCTAATAATTATGCACACCTGATATAGGGTGTTGATGTCATTAGACCACACCCCTTCTCATTACAGAGATGCACATCACCTAATATGCTTAATTGGTAGTAGGCTTTCGAGCCTATACAGTTTGGAGTAAGACAACATGCATAAAGAGGATGATGTGGTCAAAATACTCATTTGCCTAATAATTCTGCACTCCCTGTATACACACATATACACAGTTATATACACACATATACAAAGTTATATACACACATATACAAAGTTATATACACAGTTATATACACACACAGTTATACACACACATATACACAGTTATACAAACACACATATACAGTTATATACACACACATATACACAGTTATATACAGTTATATACAGTTATATACACAGTTATATACACACAGTTATACACACACAGTTATACACACACAGTTATACACACACATATACAGTTATATACACACATATACACAGTTATATACACACATATACACAGTTATATACACATTTATATACACAGTTATATACATACACACACACAGTTATATACACACATATATACAGTTATATACACACACATATACACAGTTATATACACACATATACACAGTTATATACACACACATATATACACAGTTATACACACACAGTTATACAGTTATATACACACAGTTATACACAGTTATATACACACATATACAGTTATATACACACAGTTATACACACACATATACACAGTTATATACACACATATAGACAGTTATATACACACAGTTATATACACACAGTTATATACACATATATACACAGTTATATACACACATATACACAGTTATATACACAGTTATATACACACAGTTATATACACACACATATACACACATACTTACAGTTATACACACAGTTATATACACACACATATACACAGTTATATACACAGTTATATACACACACATATACACAGTTATACACACACATATACACACACATATACAGTTATATACACACAGTTATATACACACATACACACAGTTATATACACACACATATACAGTTATATACACACAGTTATATACACACATATACACAGTTATATACACACATATACACACACATATACAGTTATATACACACAGTTATATACACACACACAGTTATATACACAGTTATATACACACATATACAGTTATATACACACAGTTATATACACACAGTTATATACGCACATATACACAGTTATACACACACATATACACAGTTATACACAGTTATATACACACAGTTAGACACACACATATACACAGTTATACACACACACATATACAGTTATATACACACATATACAGTTATATAGAGATATATACACACATATAAACAGTTATATACACAGTGATACACACACATATACACAGTTATACACACACATATACAGTTATATACACATATACACAGTTATATACACACATATACAGTTATATACACACATATACACATTTATATACACACATATGCACAGTTATATACACACATATACACAGTTATATACACACATATACACAGTTATATACATACACACACAGTTATACACACACATACACACAGTTATATACACACATATACACACATATACACAGTTATATACACATATACACAGTGATACACACACATACACAGTTATACACACACATATACAGTTATATACACATATACACAGTTATATACACACATATACAGTTATATACACACATATACACAGTTATATATACACACACACATATACACAGTTATACACACACATATACACAGTTATATACACACACATATACACAGTTATATACACACATATACACACATATACACAGTTATATACACACATATACACAGTTATATACACACATATACACAGTTATATACACAGTTATATACACATATAAACACACATATACACAGTTATATACACACACATATATACAGTTATACACACACATATACACAGTTATATACACACATATACACAGTTATATACACACAAATACACAGTTATATACACACATATACACAGTTATACACACACACATATACAGTTATATACACAGTTATATACACACACAAATACACAGTTATATACACACACATATACACAGTTATACACACACACATATACACAGTTATATACACACACATATACACAGTTATATACACACACATATACACAGTTATATACACACATATACACAGTTATATACACACATATACACAGTTATATACACATATAAACACAGTTATATACACACACATATACACAGTTATACACACACATATACACAGTTATATACACACATATACACAGTTATACACACACATATACACAGTTATATACACACACATATACACAGTTATATACACACACATATACACAGTTATATACACACACAAATACACAGTTATACACACACACATATACACAGTTATATACACACATATACACACATATACACAGTTATATACACACATATACACAGTTATATACACACACATATACACAGTTATATACACACATATACACAGTTATATACACACATATACACACATATACACAGTTATATACACACATATACACAGTTATATACACACATATACACAGTTATACACACATATACACAGTTATACACACATATACACAGTTATATACACACATATACACAGTTATACACACATATACACAGTTATATACACACATATACACAGTTATACACACACACATATACACAGTTATACACACACACACATATACACAGTTATATACACACATATACACAGTTATACACACATATACACAGTTATATACACACATATACACAGTTATATACACACATATACACATTTATACACACATATACACAGTTATATACACACACATATACACAGTTATACACACACACATATACACAGTTATATACACACATATACACAGTTATACACACATATACACAGTTATATACACACACACATATACACAGTTATATACACACATATACACAGTTATACACACATATACACAGTTATATACACAGTTATATACACACACACATATACACAGTTATATACACACATATACACAGTTATACACACATATACACAGTTATATACACACATATACACAGTTATACACACATATACACAGTTATATACACACACACATATACACAGTTATACACACACACACATATACACAGTTATATACACACATATACACAGTTATACACACATATACACAGTTATATACACACATATACACAGTTATATACACACATATACACAGTTATATACACACATATACACATTTATACACACATATACACAGTTATATACACACACATATACACAGTTATACACACACACATATACACAGTTATATACACACATATACACAGTTATACACACATATACACAGTTATATACACACACACATATACACAGTTATATACACACATATACACAGTTATACACACATATACACAGTTATATACACACACACATATACACAGTTATATACACACATATACACAGTTATATACACACACATATACACAGTTATACACAGTTATATACACACATATACACAGTTATATACACACATATACACATTTATACACACATATACACAGTTATACACACACACATATACACAGTTATATACACACATACACACAGTTATATACACACATATACACAGTTATATACACACATATACACAGTTATATACACACATATACACAGTTATATACACACACATATATACAGTTATATACACACATATACACAGTTATATATATATATATATATATATATATATATATATATATATATATATATATATATATATATATATATATATATATATATAAACACATTACCTGAGGTCAGATTGTACACAGCCTTCTTACTCCTGCTTAACCCACAGGCAGCTAGGATCCAGAACTCATGGAGGGGGCTGAGCCTGTGATAATGGGACAAATGTAACTAACCCAGGGACAGCTGCTGCTGGACAAATGTAACTAACCCAGGGACAGCTGCTGCTGGACAAATGTAACTAACTCAGTAAAGTGACAGAATGTATACAATGTATATAAGTAAAAAAAGGGAAGTGTTACCCTGTGCAGGAATAAGTTAAAAAACACCAATAAACCAAGGGAAAAACAGAGATACCCTTAGCTCCACAGCAAAACCAAAAGAATATATTTAAAAAACGTGTCCCAAAAATAGAGCAAGATTTTCAAAAACCTTGGCGCTGCAACAATGTATCTAACCCTGGAAGAGAAAAGCAGACTGCTTCTGTGCAAATGTATCTAACCCTGGGAGAGAAAAGCAGACTGCTTCTGGGCAAATGTATCTAACCCTGGGAGAGAAAAGCAGACAGCTTCTGGGCAAATATATCTAACCCTGGGAGAGAAAAGCAAACTGCTTCTGGGCAAATATATCTAACCCTGGGAGAGAAAAGCAGACTGCTTCTGGGCAAATCTATATAACCCTGGGAGAGAAAAGCAGACAGCTTCTGGGCAAATATATCTAACCCTGGGAGAGAAAAGCAGACTGCTTCTGGGCAAATGTATCTAACCCTGGGAGAGAAAAGCAGACTGCTTCTGGGCAAATATATCTAACCCTGGGAGAGAAAAGCAGACTGCTTCTGTGCAAATGTATCTAACCCTGGGAGAGAAAAGCAGACTGCTTCTGGGCAAATGTATCTAACCCTGGGAGAGAAAAGCAGACTGCTTCTGGGCAAATGTATCTAACCCTGGGAGAGAAAAGCAGACTGCTTCTGGGCAAATATATCTAACCCTGGGAGAGAAAAGCAGACTGCTTCTGGGCAAATATATCTAACCCTGGGAGAGAAAAGCAGACAGCTTCTGGGCAAATATATCTAACCCTGGGAGAGAAAAGCAGACTGCTTCTGTGCAAATGTATCTAACCCTGGGAGAGAAAAGCAGACTGCTTCTGGGCAAATGTATCTAACCCTGGGAGAGAAAAGCAGACTGCTTCTGGGCAAATATATCTAACCCTGGGAGAGAAAAGCAGACTGCTTCTGTGCAAATGTATCTAACCCTGGGAGAGAAAAGCAGACTGCTTCTGGGCAAATGTTTCTAACCCTGGGAGAGAAAAGCAGACTGCTTCTGGGCAAATGTATCTAACCCTGGGAGAGAAAAGCAGACTGCTTCTGGGCAAATATATCTAACCCTGGGAGAGAAAAGCAGACTGCTTCTGGGCAAATATATCTAACCCTGGGAGAGAAAAGCACACAGCTTCTGGGCAAATATATCTAACCCTGGGAGAGAAAAGCAGACAGCTTCTGGGCAAATATATCTAACCCTGGGAGAGAAAAGCAGACAGCTTCTGGGCAAATCTATATAACCATGGGAGAGAAAAGCAGACTGCTTCTGGGCAAATATATCTAACCCTGGGAGAGAAAAGCAGACTGCTTCTGGGCAAATATATCTAACCCTGGGAGAGAAAAGCACACAGCTTCTGGGCAAATGTATCTAACCCTGGGAGAAAAAAAAGGCTGCTTCTGGACAAATGTATCTAACCCTGAAAGAGAAAAAAACCACCTGCTTCTGGGCAAATGTATCTAACCCTGGGAGAGAAAAGCAGACTGCTTCTGGGCAAATGTATCTAACCCTGGGAGAGAAAAGCAGACTGCTTCTGGGCAAATGTATCTAACCCTGGGAGAGAAAAAAATGCCTGCTTCTGGACAAATGTATCTAACCCTGAAAGAGAAAAAAACAACTGCTTCTGGGCAAATGTATCTAACCCTGGGAGAGAAAAAAAAGTCTGCTTTGAGAAGGTTTAAGCTGCAAACTGGGAGAAGGATCTAGCTGCAGACTGGAGCTCCACTCTAGACAGGAAACATGTGACCTCCACTCAAATCTTTTTTTTCTTTGCTTTTTTTTTTAAATTAACTTTAATGTAACAAACAACCAATAGACAATCATTCTGAACACTAAACATTTTGCAGCTTTCTTGTACTTAATGTTCATTCACAGTGGTTTATGCTGATTGTCACTTATAAGTTAACCACTGTGAGTGTCACATACCCCCCAACTGTCCCGAATTTAGGGGTCTGTCCCAGGCAGAGTGCTGTGTGTCCCGCATTGCCCCGGTCTCTATTATTGATTTTTAAAAAAAATATTTTTAAATTAAATCCTATTGGGCCTGACCTTACCTCGTGACAAAATTGTACCCAATAGTGTGACGAGTGTTCAGATGGTCATGTGGTTTCACTTCCTTCAGGCAAGCATTTGGCGCACAGCTGCACGCGTGAGGTAGTGGCAGCTTCAGTGCGGTGCTGATTCAGAGTGAGAGTGTGAGGATGTGGGATGCCGGTCATCAGGAGCAATCCTTACTTTGTTCGTCTCTCAGTGGAGCTAATTAGTAAGTAAAGTCAGTGAATTATCTGTAGGTGATAGTGTAATACTGTATGGAGGCAGGAGCTAGGTACAGGCAGACTACGCTGGCAGTGGGGGAACTAGGGAAGGCAGCAAGCAGGCAGAGTCTTGGAGGGTAGAGGCTCAGACTGCCGGTCTTAGATTCCCTAGGTCCTGTAATGAACTGACGCACTGTGCTGCACTGACAGCTGAGCTGATTGGGACACAGTCACTAAGAACTTAGAAGTTCTGTTTAGCTGTTGCTGGCAGTCAGGGAGCACAGTGTGTGAGTATCAGTACTACTGACTAGAAGGGAAATGTGCTGCACTGACAGCTGAGCTGATTGGGACACAGTCACTAAGAACTTAGACGTTCTGTTTAGCTGTTGCTGGCAGTCAGGGAGCACAGTGTGTGAGTATCAGTACTGACTAGAAGTGAAATGTGCTGCACTGACAGCTGAGCTGATTCGGACACAGTCACTAAGAACTTAGACGTTCTGTTTAGCTGTTGCTGGCAGTCAGGGAGCACAGTGTGTGAGTATCAGTACTGACTAGAAGTGAAATGTGCTGCACTGACAGCTGAGCTGATTCGGACACAGTCACTAAGAACTTAGAAGTTCTGTTTAGCTGCTGCTGGCAGTCAGGGAGCACAGTGTGTGAGTATCAGTACTACTGACTAGAAGTGACATTTGCTGCACTGACAGCTGAGCTGATTCGGACACAGTCACTAAGAACTTAGAAGTTCTGTTTAGCTGTTGCTGGCAGTCAGGAAGCACAGTGTGTGAGTATCAGTACTACTGACTAGAAGTGACATTTGCTGCACTGACAGCTGAGCTGATTCGGACACAGTCACTAAGAACTTAGAAGTTCTGTTTAGCTGCTGCTGGCAGTCAGGGAGCACAGTGTGTGAGTATAAGTACTGACTAGAAGTGAAATGTGCTGCACTGACAGCTGAGCTGATTGGGACACAGTCACTAAGAACTTAGAAGTTCTGTTTAGCTGTTGCTGGCAGTCAGGGAGCACAGTGTGTGAGTATCAGTACTACTGACTAGAAGTGAAATGTGCTGCACTGACAGCTGAGCTGATTGGGACACAGTCACTAAGAACTTAGAAGTTCTGTTTAGCTGTTGCTGGCAGTCAGGGAGCACAGTGTGTGAGTATCAGTACTGACTAGAAGTGAAATGTGCTGCACTGACAGCTGAGCTGATTCGGACACAGTCACTAAGAACTTAGACGTTCTGTTTAGCTGTTGCTGGCAGTCAGGGAGCACAGTGTGTGAGTATCAGTACTGACTAGAAGTGAAATGTGCTGCACTGACAGCTGAGCTGATTCGGACACAGTCACTAAGAACTTAGAAGTTCTGTTTAGCTGCTGCTGGCAGTCAGGGAGCACAGTGTGTGAGTATCAGTACTACTGACTAGAAGTGACATTTGCTGCACTGACAGCTGAGCTGATTCGGACACAGTCACTAAGAACTTAGAAGTTCTGTTTAGCTGTTGCTGGCAGTCAGGAAGCACAGTGTGTGAGTATCAGTACTACTGACTAGAAGTGACATTTGCTGCACTGACAGCTGAGCTGATTCGGACACAGTCACTAAGAACTTAGAAGTTCTGTTTAGCTGCTGCTGGCAGTCAGGGAGCACAGTGTGTGAGTATAAGTACTGACTAGAAGTGAAATGTGCTGCACTGACAGCTGAGCTGATTGGGACACAGTCACTAAGAACTTAGAAGTTCTGTTTAGCTGTTGCTGGCAGTCAGGGAGCACAGTGTGTGAGTATCAGTACTACTGACTAGAAGTGAAATGTGCTGCACTGACAGCTGAGCTGATTCGGACACAGTCACTAAGAACTTAGACGTTCTGTTTAGCTGTTGCTGGCAGTCAGGGAGCACAGTGTGTGAGTATCAGTACTGACTAGAAGTGAAATGTGCTGCACTGACAGCTGAGCTCATTGGGACACAGTCACTAAGAACTTAGAAGTTCTGTTTAGCTGCTGCTGGCAGTCAGGGAGCACAGTGTGTGAGTATCAGTACTGACTAGAAGTGAAATGTGCTGCACTGACAGCTGAGCTCATTGGGACACAGTCACTAAGAACTTAGTAGTTCTGTTTAGCTGTTGCTGGCAGTCAGGGAGCACAGTGTGTGAGTATCAGTACTACTGACTAGAAGTGAAATGTGCTGCACTGACAGCTGAGCTGATTGGGACACAGTCACTAAGAACTTAGAAGTTCTGTTTAGCTGTTGCTGGCAGTCAGGGAGCACAGTGTGTGAGTATCAGTACTGACTAGAAGTGAAATGTGCTGCACTGACAGCTGAGCTGATTGGGACACAGTCACTAAGAACTTAGAAGTTCTGTTTAGCTGCTGCTGGCAGTCAGGGAGCACAGTGTGTGAGTATCAGTACTGACTAGAAGTGAAATGTGCTGCACTGACAGCTGAGCTCATTGGGACACAGTCACTAAGAACTTAGAAGTTCTGTTTAGCTGCTGCTGGCAGTCAGGGAGCACAGTGTGTGAGTATCAGTACTGACTAGAAGTGACATGTGCTGCACTGACAGCTGAGCTGATTGGGACACAGTCACTAAGAACTTAGACGTTCTGTTTAGCTGTTGCTGGCAGTCAGGGAGCACAGTGTGTGAGTATCAGTACTGACTAGAAGTGAAATGTGCTGCACTGACAGCTGAGCTGATTCGGACACAGTCACTAAGAACTTAGACGTTCTGTTTAGCTGTTGCTGGCAGTCAGGGAGCACAGTGTGTGAGTATCAGTACTGACTAGAAGTGAAATGTGCTGCACTGACAGCTGAGCTGATTGGGACACAGTCACTAAGAACTTAGAAGTTCTGTTTAGCTGCTGCAGGGAGCACAGTGTGTGAGTATCAGTACTGACTAGAAGTGAAATGTGCTGCACTGACAGCTGAGCTCATTGGGACACAGTCACTAAGAACTTAGAAGTTCTGTTTAGCTGCTGCTGGCAGTCAGGGAGCACAGTGTGTGAGTATCAGTACTGACTAGAAGTGAAATGTGCTGCACTGACAGCTGAGCTGATTGGGACACAGTCACTAAGAACTTAGTAGTTCTGTTTAGCTGCTGCTGGCAGTCAGGGAGCACAGTGTGTGAGTATCAGTACTGACTAGAAGTGAAATGTGCTGCACTGACAGCTGAGCTGATTGGGACACAGTCACTAAGAACTTAGTAGTTCTGTTTAGCTGCTGCTGGCAGTCAGGGAGCACAGTGTGTGAGTATCAGTACTACTGACTAGAAGTGAAATGTGCTGCACTGACAGCTGAGCTGATTGGGACACAGTCACTAAGAACTTAGAAGTTCTGTTTAGCTGTTGCTGGCAGTCAGGGAGCACAGTGTGTGAGTATAAGTACTGACTAGAAGTGAAATGTGCTGCACTGACAGCTGAGCTGATTGGGACACAGTCACTAAGAACTTAGAAGTTCTGTTTAGCTGTTGCTGGCAGTCAGGGAGCACAGTGTGTGAGTATCAGTACTGACTAGAAGTGACATTTGCTGCACTCAGGGAGACCAGGTGGGAGGAGGTGCTCTTGCCCTTGCCAGCTGAGTTGAAAGTTCACTCACTCACTGGCCACAGGCATCCATTAGGGTTGCCACCTCAGCCATGTTTTCCTGGACACTTATGAGTTACACATGCTGCAGGGTGTGCATGGAGGAACATGTATTGTGTTTCTGGACAGCAATATTCATAGTCCTCCCTGCACACCCTGCAGTATGTGTAACTTATAAGTGTTCTGTATTTTAAGGGACAGGTGGCAACCCTAGGCATCCTCCTTGACTGAGTCAGCATTGACAATAATCTAGTTCGCGAGCTGACTGTGAGGGTGTTGCTGAGCTGGGGAAATGTATGTAGCGGTGAGCCAGGTAAGAACTAGTGCAGCAGCCAGTGTTGTTTATATTTCTCCCGGTCTTGTTTGGTATTTAGCAGGAGTTGCCGCACTAGTTTGCTTTGATTTGACAGATTTACAGCATCACCGTGCTGCTCCCCCCCCCTCCCTTGTATTGCTTGAATGACCCAGCAGGAAAGTAAGCTCCTTATCCCTAGCAGATTTGTTCTACCCGGAACACAGCACTTACAGGTGAGCAATGACACTGGGCTGACATACCTGACATTCCTTCTATCATTTATGCTAGTTACAGGCACACAATGCTAACTAAGCACAATGCCTGAAATCCAATAGCAGTCCTATCTAATTAAAGCTATAAGATGTTCCTTTTGTATCATATAAATGTGTAAGCTATGCCTAGTTGTTCATGTTTTGTGTGTCTGCATATAAGTGAATGTTATGTAGTGTGCATATGCTGTGTATGTGGTGTGTGTATTCTATGTTTGAATCTATGTGTATGTGGTGTGTGTATGTTGTGTGTTTGAATGTATTGTTTGTGTATGTTGTGTGTCTGCATGTGTTCATGTGTGCATGTTGTGTGTCTGCATGTATGTCTATGTGATGTGTGTATGTTGTTTGTCTGCATGTATGTCTATGTGGTGTGTGTATGTTGTGTGTCTGCATGTATGTCTGTGGTGTGTGTATGTTGTGTGTCTGCATGTATGTCTATGTGGAGTGTGTATGTTATGTGTCTGCATGTATGTCTATGTGGTGTGTGTATGTTGTGTGTCTGCATGTATGTCTATGTGATGTGTGTATGTTGTGTGTCTGCATGTATGTCTATGTGATGTGTGTATGTTGTGTGTCTGCATGTATGTCTATGTGGTGTGTGTATGTTGTGTGTGTATGTTGTATGTCTGCATGTATGTCTATGTGGTGTGTGTATGTTGTGTGTGTATGTTGTGTGTCTGCATGTATGTCTATGTGGTGTGTGTATGTTGTGTGTGTATGTTGTGTGTCTGCATGTATGTCTATGTGATGTGTGTATGTGGTGTGTCTGCATGTATGTCTATGTGGTGTGTGTATGTTGTCTGTCTGCATGTATGTCTATGTGGTGTGTGTATGTTGTGTGTCTGTATGTATGTCTATGTGGTGTGTGTATGTTGTGTGTCTGCATGTATGTCTATGTGGTGTGTTTATGCATGTTTATTTGATTGCTTCTCAGTGTGTGTGTATACTCTGTGTTGCATTGTATTTGAGACTGCATACATGTGTCTATACGTTGTGGGTGTGCTTGTTTATTTGTATGCTCTGCAGTGTGTCAGGATTTGGGGACAGACATAAGGCTTCCACTTGGTTTTATATGTAGATGTTTTTATTTTTTTATTAAGAATTTAATTTATATTACATCAGTATTGTGATTTTTTTTAAAAGCCATTTCCCATCCCCCACATCTTACTTTTGTTGGGGGGGGGGGGGTGCGGACGGCTGTGGTGTTGAAGTGTCCCTCTTTCCAATTTTGAAAATTTGGAAGGTATGGTGTCATTTATAAGGTAACCACTGTGACTGTCACTTATAAGGTAATCACTGTGACTGTCATTTATAAGGTAACCACTGTGACTGTCATTTATAAGGTAATCACTGTGATTGTCATTTATAAGGTAACCACTGTGACTGTCACTTATAAGGTAATCACTGTGACTGTCATTTATAAGGTAACCACTGTGATTGTCATTTATAAGGTAATCACTGTGACTGTCATTTATAAGGTAACCACTGTGACTGTCATTTATAAGGTAATCACTGTGATTGTCATTTAGAAGGTAATCACTGTGACTGTCATGTATAAAGTAACCACTGTGACTCATTTATAAAGTAACCACTGTGACTGTCATTTATAAAGTAACGACTATGACTCATTTATAAGGTTATCACTGTGACTGACGTTTATAAGGTAATCACTGTGTGTCATTTATAAGGTAACCACTGTGATTGTCATTTATAAGGTAACTACTGTGACTGTCATTTATAAGGTAACCACTGTGTGTCATTTATAAGGTAACCACTGTGATTGTCATTTATAAGGTAACCACTGTGTGTCATTTATAAAGTAATCACTGTGATTGTCATTTATAAGGTAACCACTGTGACTGTCATTTATTAGGTAATCACTGTGACTGTGATTTATAAAGTAACCACTGTGACTGTCATTTATAAGGTAACCACTGTGACTGTCATTTTTAAGGTAATCACTGTGTGTCATTTATAAGGTAACCACTGTGACTGTCATTTACAAGGTAACTACTGTGACTGTCATTTATAAATTAACCACTGTGACTGTAATTTATAAGGTAATCTCTGTGACTGTCATTTATAAGGTAATCACTGTGTGTCATTTATAAGGTAACCACTGTGACTGTCATTTATAAGGTAACCACTGTGACTGTCACTTATAAGGTAATCACTGTGATGTCATTTATAAGGTAACCACTGTGACTGTCGTTTATAAGGTAATCACTGTGACTGTCATTTATAAGGTAACCACTGTTACTGTCATTTATAAGGTAACCACTGTGACTGTCACTTATAAGGTAATCACTGTGACTGTCATTTATAAGGTAATCACTGTTACTGTCATTTATAAGGTAATCACTGTGACTGTCATTTATAAGGTAACCAATGTAACTGTCATTTATAAGGTAATCACTGTGACTGTTATTTATAAGGTAGCTACTGTGACTGTCATTTATAAGGTAACCACTGTGACTGTCATTTATAAGGTAATCACTGTGACTGTCATTTATAAGGTAACTACTGTGACTGTCATTTATAAAGTAACCACTGTGACTGTCATTTATAAGGTAATCACTGTGACTGTCATATCATTTATAAGGTAATCACTGTGACTATCATTTATAAGGTAACCACTGTGACTGTCATTTATAAGGTAACCACTGTGACTGTCACTTATAAGGTAATCACTGTGATGTCATTTATAAGGTAACCACTGTGACTGTCGTTTATAAGGTAATCACTGTGACTGTCATTTATAAGGTAACCACTGTTACTGTCATTTATAAGGTAACCACTGTGACTGTCACTTATAAGGTAATCACTGTGACTGTCATTTATAAGGTAATCACTGTTACTGTCATTTATAAGGTAATCACTGTGACTGTCATTTATAAGGTAACCAATGTAACTGTCATTTATAAGGTAATCACTGTGACTGTTATTTATAAGGTAGCTACTGTGACTGTCATTTATAAGGTAACCACTGTGACTGTCATTTATAAGGTAATCACTGTGACTGTCATTTATAAGGTAACTACTGTGACTGTCATTTATAAAGTAACCACTGTGACTGTCATTTATAAGGTAATCACTGTGACTGTCATATCATTTATAAGGTAATCACTGTGACTGTCATTTATAAGGTAACTACTGTGACTGTCATTTATAAAGTAACCACTGTGACTGTCATTTATAAGGTAATCACTGTGACTGTCATATCATTTATAAGGTAATCACTGTGACTGTCATTTATAAGGTAACCACTGTGACTGTCATTTATAAGGTAATCACTGTGACTGTCATTTATAAGTAAATCACTGTGACTGTCATTTATAAGGTAATCACGGTGACTGTCACTTATAAGGTAACCACTGTGACTGTCATTTATAAGGTAACCACTGTGACTGTCATTTATATGGTAATCACTGTGACTGTCACTTATAAGGTAACCACTGTGACTGTCATTTATAAAGTAACCACTGTGACTCATTTATAAGGTAACCACTGTGACTCTCATTTATAAGGTAATCACGGTGACTGTCATTTATAAGGTAATCACTGTGACTGTCACTTATAAGGTAATCACTGTGACTGTCATTTATAAGGCAACCACTGTGACCTATAAGGTAATCACTGTGTCTGTCATTTATAAGGTAACCACTGTGACTGTCATTTATAAGGTAATCACTGTAACTGTCACTTATAAGGTAATCACTGTGACTGTCATTTATAAGGTAATCACTGTTACTGTCATTTATAAGGTAACCACTGTGACTGTTACTTATAAGGTAATCACTGTGACTGTCATTTATAAGGTAACCAATGTAACTGTCATTTATAAGGTAATCACTGTGACTGTTATTTATAAGGTAACTACTGTGACTGTCATTTATAAGGTAATCACTGTGACTGTCACTTATAAGGTAACCACTGTGACTGGCATTTATAAGGTAACTATTGTGACTGTCATTTTTAAGGTAACTACTGTGACTGTCATTTATAAAGTAACCACTGTGACTGTCAAGTATAAGGTAATCACTGTGACTGTCATTTATAGGGTAACTACTGTGACTGTCATTTATAGGGTAACTACTGTGACTGTCATTTATAAGGTAACTACTGTGACTGTCATTTATAAAGTAACCGCTGTGACTGTCATTTATAAGGAAATCACTGTGACTGTCACTTATAAGGTAACCACCGTGAGTGTCATTTATAAGGTAACCACTGTGACTGTCATTTATAAGGTAATCACTGTGACTGTCATTTATAAGGTAACCACTGTGACTGTCACTTATAAGGTAATCACTGTGACTGTCTTTTATTAGGTAACCACTGTGACTGTCACTTATAAGGTAACTACTGTGATTGTCATTTATAAGGTAACCACTGTGACTGTCATTTATAAAGTAACCACTGTGATTGTCATTTATAAGGTAACTACTGTGACTGTCATTTATAAGGTAATCACTGTGACTGTCATTTATAAGGTAACCACTGTGACTGTCACTTATAAGGTAATCACTGTGACTGTCATTTATAAGGTAACCACTGTGACTGGCATTTATAAGGTAACCACTGTGACTGTCATTTATAAGGTAATCACTGTGACTATCACTTATAAGGTAACCACTGTGACTGGCATTTATAAGGTAACTACTGTGACTGTCATTTATAAGGTAACTACTGTGACTGTCATTTATAAAGTAACCACTGTGACTGTCATTTATAAAGTAATCACTGTGACTGTCATATCATTTATAAGGTAATCACTGTGACTGTCATTTATAAGGTAACCACTGTGACTGTCATTTATAAGGTAATCACTGTGACTGTCATTTATAAGTAAATCACTGTGACTGTCATTTATAAGGTAATCACGGTGACTGCCACTTATAAGGTAATCACTGTGACTGTCATTTATAAGGTAATCACTGTGATTCTCATTTATAAGGTAATCCCGGTGACTGTCATTTATAAGGTAATGACTGTGACTGTCACTTATAAGGTAATCACTGTGACTGTCATTTATAAGGCAACCACTGTGACCTATAAGGTAATCACTGTGTCTGTCATTTATAAGGTAACCACTGTGACTCACATTTATAAGGTAATCACTGTAACTGTCACTTATAAGGTAATCACTGTGACTGTCATTTATAAGGTAATCACTGTTACTGTCATTTATAAGGTAACCACTGTGACTGTCACTTATAAGGTAATCACTGTGACTGTCATTTATAAGGTAATCACTGTTACTGTCATTTATAAGGTAATCACTGTGACTGTCATTTATAAGGTAACCAATGTAACTGTCATTTATAAGGTAATCACTGTGACTGTTATTTATAAGGTAACTACTGTGACTGTCATTTATAAGGTAACCACTGTGACTGTCATTTATAGGGTAACTACTGTGACTGTCATTTATAGGGTAACTACTGTGACTGTCATTTATAAGGTAACTACTGTGACTGTCATTTATAAAGTAACCGCTGTGACTGTCATTTCTAAGGTAATCACTGTGACTGTCACTTATAAGGTAACCACCGTGAGTGTCATTTATAAGGTAACCACTGTGACTGTCATTTATAAAGTAATCACTGTGACTGTCACTTATAAGGTAACCACTGTGACTGGCATTTATAAGGTAACTATTGTGACTGTCATTTATAAGGTAACTACTGTGACTGTCATTTATAAAGTAACCACTGTGACTGTCATTTATAAGGTAATCACTGTGACTGTCATTTATAGGGTAACTACTGTGACTGTCATTTATAGGGTAACTACTGTGACTGTCATTTATAAGGTAACTACTGTGACTGTCATTTATAAAGTAACCGCTGTGACTGTCATTTATATGGTAATCACTGTGAATGTCATTTATAAGGTAATCACTGTGACTGTCATTTATAAGGTAACCACTGTGACTGTCATTTATAAAGTAACCGCTGTGACTGTCATTTATAAGGTAATCACTGTGACTGTCACTTATAAGGTAACCACCGTGAGTGTCATTTATAAGGTAACCACTGTGACTGTCATTTATAAGGTAATCACTGTGACTGTCATTTATAAGGTAACCACTGTGACTGTCACTTATAAGGTAATCACTGTGACTGTCTTTTATTAGGTAACCACTGTGACTGTCACTTATAAGGTAACTACTGTGATTGTCATTTATAAGGTAACCACTGTGACTGTCATTTATAAAGTAACCACTGTGATTGTCATTTATAAGGTAACTACTGTGACTGTCATTTATAAGGTAATCACTGTGACTGTCATTTATAAGGTAACCACTGTGACTGTCACTTATAAGGTAATCACTGTGACTGTCATTTATAAGGTAACCACTGTGACTGTCACTTATAAGGTAACTACTGTGATTGTCACTTATAAGGTAACTACTGTGACTGTCATTTATAAGGTAATCACTGTGACTGTCATTTATAAGGTAACCACTGTGACTGTCATTTATAAGGTAATCACTGTGACTATCACTTATAAGGTAACCACTGTGACTGGCATTTATAAGGTAACTACTGTGACTGTCATTTATAAGGTAACTACTGTGACTGTCATTTATAAAGTAACCACTGTGACTGTCATTTATAAAGTAATCACTGTGACTGTCATATCATTTATAAGGTAATCACTGTGACTGTCATTTATAAGGTAACCACTGTGACTGTCATTTATAAGGTAATCACTGTGACTGTCATTTATAAGTAAATCACTGTGACTGTCATTTATAAGGTAATCACGGTGACTGTCACTTATAAGGTAATCACTGTGACTGTCATTTATAAGGTAATCACTGTGATTCTCATTTATAAGGTAATCCCGGTGACTGTCATTTATAAGGTAATCACTGTGACTGTCACTTATAAGGTAATCACTGTGACTGTCATTTATAAGGTAACCACTGTGACCTATAAGGTAATCACTGTGTCTGTCATTTATAAGGTAACCACTTTGACTGTCATTTATAAGGTAATCACTGTGACTCACATTTATAAGGTAATCACTGTAACTGTCACTTATAAGGTAATCACTGTGACTGTCATTTATAAGGTAATCACTGTTACTGTCATTTATAAGGTAACCACTGTGACTGTCATTTATAAGGTAATCACTGTTACTGTCATTTATAAGGTAATCACTGTGGCCTAGATTTGGAGTTTGGCGGTAGCCGTGAAAACCAGCGTTAGAGGCTCCTAACGCTGGTTTTAGGCTACCGCCGGTATTTGGAGTCATTCAAAAAAGGGTCTAACGCTCACTTTTCAGCCGCGACTTTTCCATACTGCAGATCCCCTTACGTCAATTGCATATCCTATCTTTTCAATGGGATCTTTCTAACTCCGGTATTTAGAGTCGTGTCTGAAGTGAGCGTTAGAATTCTAACGACAAAACTCCAGCCGCAGAAAAAAGTCAGTAGTTAAGAGCTTTCTGGGCTAACGCCGGTTCATAAAGCTCTTAACTACTGTACTCTAAAGTACACTAACACCCATAAACTACCTATGTACCCCTAAACCGAGGTCCCCCCGACATCGCCGCCACTCGATTAAATTTTTTTAACCCCTAATCTGTCGACCACCACCTACGTTATACTTATGTACCCCTAATCTGCTGCCCCTAACACCGCCGACCCCTATATTATATTTATTAACCCCTAACCTGCCCCCCACAACGTCGCAGCCAGCTACCTACAATAATTAACCCCTAATCTGCCGACCGCAAAGAGCCGCCACCTACATTATAGCTATGTACCCCTAATCTGCTGCCCCTAACACCGCCGACCCCTATATTATATTTATTAACCCCTAATCTGCCCCCCTCAACATCGCCTCCACCTGCCTACACTTATTAACCCCTAATCTGCCGAGCGGACCGCACCGCTACTATAATAAAGTTATTAACCCCTAATCCGCCTCACTAACCCTATAATAAATAGTATTAACCCCTAATCTGCCCTCCCTAACATCGCCGACACCTAACTTCAATTATTAACCCCTAATCTGCCGACTGGAGCTCACGCTATTCTAATAAATGTATTAACCCCTAAAGCTAAGTCTAACCCTAACACTAACACCCCCCTAAATTAAATATAATTTTAATCTAACGAAATTAATTAACTCTTATTAAATAAATTATTCCTATTTAAAGCTAAATACTTACCTGTAAAATAAACCCTAATATAGCTACAATATAAATTATAATTACATTGTAGCTATTTTAGGATTAATATTTATTTTACAGGCAACTTTGTAATTATTTTAACCAGGTACAATAGCTATTAAATAGTTAATAACTATTTAATAGTTACCTAGTTAAAATAATAACAAAATTACCTGTAAAATAAATCCTAACCTAAGTTACAATTAAACCTAACACCACACTATCATTAAATTAATTAAATCAAATACCTACAATTACCTACAATTAAACCTAACACTACACTATCAATACATTAATTAAATACAATATCTACAAATAACTACAATGAAATAAACTAACTAAAGTACAAAAAATAAAAATGAACTAAGTTAAAAAAATAAAAAAATATTTACAAACATAAGAAAAATCTTACGACAATTTTAAACTAATTACACCTACTCTAAGCCCCCTAATAAAATAACAAAGCCCCCCAAAATAAAAAAATGCCCTTCCCTATTCTAAATTACTAAAGTTCAAAGCTCTTTTACCTTACCAGCCCTGAACAGGGCCCTTTGCGGGGCATGCCCCAAGAAGTTCAGCTCTTTTGCCTGTAAAAAAAACATACAATGCCCCCCCCAACATTACAACCCACCACCCACATACCCCTAATCTAACCCAAACCCCCCTTAAATAAACCTAACACTAAGCTCCTGAAGATCTCCCTACCTTGAGTCGTCTTCACCCAGCCGAGCCAAATTCTTCATCCAAGCGGAGCAAGAAGAGGTCCTCCATCCGGTAGAAGTCTTCATCCAAGCGGGGCAGAAGAGGTCTTCCATCCGATTGAAGTCTTCATCCAAGCAGCATCTTCTATCGTCATCCATCCGGAGCGGAGCGACAGCATCCTGAAGACCTCCGACGCGGAACATCCATCCTGGCCGACGATTGAACGACGAATGACGGTTCCTTTAAATGACGTTATCCAAGATGGCGTCCCTCGAATTCCGATTGGCTGATAGGATTCTATCAGCCAATCGGAATTAAGGTAGGAATATTCTGATTGGCTGTTGGAATCAGCCAATCAGAATCAAGTTCAATCCGATTGGCTGTTGGAATCAGCCAATCAGATTGAGCTCGCATTCTATTGGTTGTTCCGATCAGCCAATAGAATGCGAGCTCAATCTGATTGGCTGATTGGATCAGCCAATCGGATTGAACTTGATTCTGATTGGCTGACTCCATCAGCCAATAAGAATTTTCCTACCTTAATTCCGATTGGCTGATAGAATCCTATCAGCCAATCGGAATTCGAGGGACGCCATCTTGGAAGACGTCATTTAAAGGAACCGTCATTCGTCGTTCAGTCGTCGGCCAGGATGGATGTTCCGCGTCGGAGGTCTTCAGGATGCTGCGGATGGATGACGATAGAAGATGCCGCTTGGATGAAGACTTCAATCGGATGGAAGACCTCTTCTGCCCCGCTTGGATGAAGACTTCTACTGGATGGAGGACCTCTTCTTACTCCTCTTGGATGAAGAATTTGGCTCGGCTGGGTGAAGACGACTCAAGGTAGGGAGATCTTCAGGGGCTTAGTGTTAGGTTTATTTAAGGGGGGTTTGGGTTAGATTAGGGGTATGTGGGTGGTGGGTTGTAATGTTGGGGGGGGGTATTGTATGTTTTTTCTTACAGGCAAAAGAGCTGAACTTCTTGGGGCATGCCCCGCAAAGGGCCCTGTTCAGGGCTGGTAAGGTAAAAGAGCTTTGAACTTTAGTAATTTAGAATAGGGTAGGGCATTTTTTTATTTTGGGGGGCTTTGTTATTTTATTAGGGGGCTTAGAGTAGGTGTAATTAGTTTAAAATTGTTGTAAGATTTTTCTTATGTTTGTAAATATTTTTTTATTTTTTGTAACTTAGTTCTTTTTTATTTTTTTGTACTTTAGTTAGTTTATTTCATTGTAGTTATTTGTAGATATTTTATTTAATTAATGTATTGATAGTGTAGTGTTAGGTTTAATTGTAGGTAATTGTAGGTATTTTATTTAATTAATTTAATGATAGTGTAGTGTTAGGTTTAATTGTAACTTAGGTTAGGATTTATTTTACAGGTAATTTTGTTATTATTTTAACTAGGTAACTATTAAATAGTTAATAACTATTTAATAGCTATTGTACCTGGTTAAAATAATTACAAAGTTGCCTGTAAAATAAATATTAATCCTAAAATAGCTACAATGTAATTATAATTTATATTGTAGCTATATTAGGGTTTATTTTACAGGTAAGTATTTAGCTTTAAATAGGAATAAGTTATTTAATAAGAGTTAATTTATTTCGTTAGAATAAAATTATATTTAACTTAGGGGGGTATTAGGGTTAGGGTTAGAATTAGCTTTAGGGGTTAATACATTTATTAGAATAGCGGTGAGCTCCGCTCGGCAGATTAGGGGTTAATAAGTGTAGGCAGGTGGAGGCGACGTTGGGGGCGGCAGATTAGGGGTTAATAAATATAATATAGGGGTCGGCGATGTTAGGGCAGCAGATTAGGGGTACATAGGGATAATGTAAGTAGCGGCGGTTTACGGAGCGGCAGACTACGGGTTAATAATAATATGCAGGGGTCAGCGATAACAGGGGCGGCAGATTAGGGGTTAATAAGTGTGAGGTTAGGGGTGTTTAGACTCGGGGTACATGTTAGGGTGTTAGGTGCAGACGTAGGAAGTGTTTCCCCATAGCAAACAATGGGGCTGCGTTAGGAGCTGAACGCGGCTTTTTTGCAGGTGTTAGGTTTTTTTTCAGCTCAAGCAGCCCCATTGTTTTCTATGGGGGAATCGTGCACGAGCACGTTTTTGAGGCTGGCCGCGTCCGTAAGCAACTCTGGTATCGAGAGTTGCAATAGCGTTAAATATGCCTGTACGCTCCCTTTTTGGAGCCTAACGCAGCCATTCTGTGGACTTTCAATACCAGAGTTATTTTAAAGGTGCGGCCAGAAAAAAGCCAGCGTTAGCTACGCGGGTCGTTACTGACAAAACTCTAAATCTAGCCGTGAGACTGTCATTTATAAGGTAACCAATGTAACTGTCATTTATAAGGTAATCACCGTGACTGTTATTTATAAGGTAACTACTGTGAATGTCATTTATAAGATAACCACTGTGACTGTCATTTATAAGGTAATCACTGTGACTGTCACTTTTAAGGTAACCACTGTGACTGGCATTTATAAGGTAACTACTGTGACTGTCATTTATAAGGTAACTACTGTGACTGTCATTTATAAAGTAACCACTGTGACTGTCATTTATAAGGTAATCACTGTGACTGTCATTTATAGGGTAAATACTGTGACTGTCACTTATAAGGTAACTACTGTGACTGTCATTTATAAAGTAACCACTGTAACTGTCACTAATAAGGTAATCAATTTGACTGTCATTTATAAGGTAACCACTGTGACTGTCACTTATATGGTAAACACTGTGATTGACATTTATAAGGTAATCACTGTGACTGTCACTTATAAGGTAACCACTGTGACTCATTTATAAGGTAACCACTGTGACTCATTTATAAGGTAACCACTGTGACTTTCATTTATAAGGTAACCGCTGTGACTGTTATTTATAAAGTAATCACTGTAACGGTCACTTATAAGGTAACCACTGTGAGTGTAATTTATAAGCTAACCACTGTGAGTGTCATTTATAAAGTAACCACTGTGACTGTCATTTATAAGGTAATCACTGTGAGTGGCATTTATAAGGTAAACGCTGTGACTGTTGTTTATAAGGTTATCACTGTGACTGTCATTTATAAGGTAACCACTGTGATTGTCATTTATAAGGTAACAAGTGTGACTGTCATTTATAAAGTAACTACTGTGACTGTCACTTATAAGGTAACAACTATCACTGTCATTTTTAAGGTAACCACTGTGATTGTCATTTATAAGGTAACCACTGTGAGTGTAATTTATAAGCTAACCACTGTGAGTGTCATTTATAAAGTAACCACTGTGACTGTCATTTATAAGGTAATCACTGTGAGTGGCATTTATAAGGTAAACGCTGTGACTGTTGTTTATAAGGTTATCACTGTGACTGTCATTTATAAGGTAACCACTGTGATTGTCATTTATAAGGTAACAAGTGTGACTGTCATTTATAAAGTAACTACTGTGACTGTCACTTATAAGGTAACAACTGTCACTGTCATTTTTAAGGTAACCACTGTGATTGTCATTTATAAGGTAACCACTGTGACTGTCATTTATAAGGTAACCACTGTGATTGTCATTTATAAGGTAACCACTGTGACTGTCCCTTATAAGGTAATCACTGTGACTGTCATTTATAAGGTATCCACTGTGGCTGTCATTTATAAGGTAATCACTGTGATTGTCATTTATAAGGTAACCACTGTGACTGTCATTTAAAAGGTAATCACGGTGACTGTCACTTATAAGGTAACCACTGTGATTGTCATTTATAAGGTAACAAGTGTGACTGTCATTTATAAAGTAACTACTGTGACTGTCACTTATAAGGTAACAACTGTCACTGTCATTTTTAAGGTAACCACTGTGATTGTCATTTATAAGGTAACCACTGTGACTGTCATTTATAAGGTAACCACTGTGATTGTCATTTATAAGGTAACCACTGTGACTGTCCCTTATAAGGTAATCACTGTGACTGTCATTTATAAGGTAACCACTGTGGCTGTCATTTATAAGGTAATCACTGTGATTGTCATTTATAAGGTAACCACTGTGACTGTCATTTAAAAGGTAATCACAGTGACTGTCACTTATAAGGTAACCACTGTGACTGTCATTTATAAGGTAATCACTGTGACTGGCATTTATAAGGTAACCACTGTGACTGTCACTTATAAGGTAATCACTGTGACTGTCATTTATAAGGTAACCACTGTGACTGTCACTTATAAGGTAGCCACTGTGACTGTCATTTATAAGGTAATCACTGTGACTGTCACTTATAAGGTAACCACTGTGACTGTCATTTGTAAGGTAACCACTGTGACTGTCATTTATAAGGTAATCACTGTGACTGTCATTTATAAAGTAACCACTGTGACTGTCACTTATAAGTTAATCACTGTGACTGTCATTTATAAGGTAACCACTGTGACTGTCATTTATAAAGTAACCACTGTGACTGTCACTTATAAGGTAATCACTGTGACTGTCATTTATAAGGTAACCATTGTGACTGTCACTTATAAGGTAATCACTGTGACTGTCATTTATAAAGTAACCATTGTGACTGTCACTTATAAGGTAATCACTGTGACTGTCATTTATAAAGTAACCACTGTGACTGTCACTTATAAGGTAATCACTGTGACTGTCATTTATAAAGTAACCACTGTGACTGTCACTTATAAGGTAATCACTGTGACTGTCATTTATAAAGTAACCACTGTGACTGTCACTTATAAGGTAACCACTGTGACTGTCATTTATAAGGTAACCACTGTGACTGTCACTTATAAGTATAACTTTCTATTAAAGTGCTTTGATACAGCACTTGGGGAACATCCAACTTCTTTTGCAATTACCTTTTGAGGCTTTCCCTCCTTATGGAGGGTGTCAATGATGGTTTTCTGCACAACTATCAGGTCAGCAGTCTTTCCCATGATTGTGATTCCTACTGAACCAGACTGAGAGACCATTTAAAGGCTCAGGAAACCTTTGCAGGTGTTATGGCTTAATTAGCTGATTAGAGTGGGACACTTTGAGCCTAGAATATTGCACCTTTCACAATATTCTAATTTTCTGAGATTGTGGATTTGGGGTTTTCATGAGCTGTAAGCCATAATCATCACAATTATGCTTTGCATGTAATGAGTGTATCTCATATATTAGTTTCACCTTTTAAGTTGCATTAGTGAAATAAATGAACTTTTGCACAATATTCTAATTTTTCGAGTTTCACCTGTAGATAAAAGCAACAACAACAACAAAAAACTTGCACTCAAAAAATATTTACTGTGACAGTGTAACGTTTTGGGGATAATGTATCTACACCATATTAATGATGTATGTATCTACACCATAATAAATAGGCGGAGCTAAATTATGCTAAGTATGTGGGTTTGGCAATGTGGGCGGAACTTTAGGGCAGGGGGAGTGGTAAAAATGTTCATGCAGACAAGTGATAGCTGCAAAGTGTCCCTGGAATTTTCTTTCAAATGTTTGCAACTATGCAATGCCTGGTATAAGCATAATGCTATCCTACAAACTAGTGAGTGAGAAACAATGGCCTAGATTTGGAGTTTTGCGGCCAAAGGGGTGCGTTAGCTACGCATGCTTTTTTTTGGCCGCAGCTTTTAAATACCTCTGGTATTTAGAGTTCACAGAAGGGCTGCGTTAGGCTCCAAAAAGGGAGTGTATAGCATAATTTACCACCACTGCAACTCTCAATACCAGCGGTGCTTACGGACGCGGCCAGCTTCAAAAACGTGCTCGTGCACGATTCCCCCATAGGAAACAATGGGGCCGTTTGAGCTGAAAAAAAACTAACACCTGCAAAAAAGCAGCGTTCAGCTCCTAACGCAGCCCCATTGTTTACTATGGGGAAACACTTCCTATGTCTGCACCTAACACTCTAACATGTACCCCGAGTCTAAACACCCCTAACCTTACACTTATTAACCTCTAATCTGCTGCCCCCGCTATCGCTGCCCCCTGCATATTATTATTAACCCCTAATCTGCCGCTCCGTACACCGCCGCAACCTACATTATCCCTATGTACCCCTAATCTGCCGACCGGACCTCACCGCTACTATAATAAATGTATTAACCCCTTATCCGCCTCACTCCCGCCTCAATAAACCTATAATAAATAGTATTAACCCCTAATCTGCCCTCCCTAACATCGCCGGCAGCTAACTTCAAGTATTAACCCCTAATCTGCCGACCGGACCTCACCGCTACTCTAATAAATTTATTAACCCCTAAAGCTAAGTCTAACCTTAACACTAACACCCCCTAAATTAAATATAATTTAAATCTAACAAAATAAATTAACTCTTATTAAATAAATTATTCCTATTTAAAGCTAAATACTTACCTGTAAAATAAACCCTAATATAGCTACAATATAACGAATAATTATATTGTAGCTATTTTAGGATTAATATTTATTTTACAGGCAACTTTGTATTTATTTTAACCAGGTACAATAGCTATTAAATAGTTATTCACTATTTAATAGCTACCTAGTTAAAATAATTCCAAAATTACCTGTAAAATAAATCCTAACCTAAGTTACAATTAAACCTAACACTACACTATCAATAAATTAATTAAATAAACTACCTACAATTATCTACAATTAAACCTAACACTACACTATCAATAAATTAATTAAATACAATACCTACACATAAATACAATTAAATAAACTAACTAAAGTACAAAAAATAAAAAAGAACTAAGTTACAAAAAATAAAAAAATATTTACAAACATTAGAAAAATATTACAACAATTTTAAACTAATTACACCTACTCTATGCCCCCTAATAAAATAACAAAGCCCCCCAAAATAAAAAAATGCCCTACCCTATTCTAAATTAAAAAAGTTCAAAGCTCTTTTACCTTACCAGCCCTCAAAAGGGCCTTTTGCAGGGCATGCCCCAAAGAAAACTGCTCTTTTGCCTGTGAAAGAAAAATACAACCCCCCCCAACATTAAAACACACCACCCACATACCCCTAATCTAACCCAAACCCCCCTTAAAAAAACCTAACACTACCTCCCTGAAGATCATCCTACCTTGAGTCGTCTTCACTCAGCCGAGCCACCCATGGAACTGAAGAGGAGATCCAGAGCGGCAGAAGTGATCCTCCAAGGGGCGCTGAAGAAATCTTCCATCCGATGAAGTGATCCTCCAAGTGGCGCTGAAGAAGTCTTCCATCCGATGAAGTGATCCTCCAAGCGGCGCTGAAGAAGTCTTCCATCCGGGCGATGTCATCTTCCAAGCGGGGTCTTCAATCTTCTTTCTTCAGGATCCATCTTGCAGACCTCCGACGCGGAACATCCTGCTGGCCCGACGAACTACCGACGAATGAAGGCTCCTTTAAGGGACGTCATCCAAGATGGCGTCCCTCGAATTCCGATTGGCTGATAGGATTCTATCAGCCAATCGGAATTAAGGTAGGAAAATTCTGATTGGCTGATGGAATCAGCCAATCAGATTCAAGTTCAATCCGATTGGCTGATCCAATCAGCCAATCAGATTGAGCTCGCATTCTATTGGCTGTTCCGATCAGCCAATAGAATGCAAGCTCAATCAGAATTTTCCTACCTTAATTCCGATTGGCTGATAGAATCCTATCAGCCAATCGGAATTCGAGGGACGCCATCTTGGATGACGTCCCTTAAAGGAGCCTTCATTCGTCGGTAGTCCGTCGGGCCAGCAGGATGTTCCGCGTCGGAGGTCTGCAAGATGGATCCTGAAGAAAGAAGATTGAAGACCCCGCTTGGAAGATGACATCGCCCGGATGGAAGACTTCTTCAGCGCCGCTTGGAGGATCACTTCATCGGATGGAAGACTTCTTCAGCGCCACTTGGAGGATCACTTCATCGGATGGAAGATTTCTTCAGTGCCCCTTGGAGGGTCACTTCTGCCGTTCCGGATCTCCTCTTCAGTTCCATCGGTGGCTCGGCTGAGTGAAGACGACTCAAGGTAGGATGATCTTCAGGGGGGTAGTGTTAGGTTTTTTTAAGGGGGGTTTGGGTTAGATTAGGGGTATGTGGGTGGTGGGTTTTAATGTTGGGGGGGTTTGTATTTTTCTTTTACAGGCAAAAGAGCAGTTTTCTTTGGGGCATGCCCCGCAAAAGGCCCTTTTGAGGGCTGGTAAGGTAAAAGAGCTTTGAACTTTTTAAATTTAGAATAGGGTAGGGCATTTTTTTATTTTGGGGGGCTTTGTTATTTTATTAGGGGGCTTAGAGTAGGTGTAATTAGTTTAAAATTGTTGTAATATTTTTCTAATGTTTGTAAATATTTTTTTATTTTTTGTAACAGTTCTTTTTTATTTTTTGTACTTAAGTTAGTTTATTTCATTGTATTTATTTGTAGGTATTGTATTTAATTAATTTATTTATAGTGTAGTATTAGGTTTAATTGTAGATAATTGTAGGTAGTTTATTTAATTAATTTATTGATAGTGTAGTGTTAGGTTTAATTGTAACTTAGGTTAGGATTTATTTTACAGGTAATTTTGGAATTATTTTAACTAGGTAGCTATTAAATAGTTAATAACTATTTAATAGCTATTGTACCTGGTTAAAATAAATACAAAGTTGCCTGTAAAATAAATATTAATCCTAAAATAGCTACAATATAATTATTCGTTATATTGTAGCTATACAGGGAGTGCAGAATTATTAGGCAAATTAGTATTTTGACCACATCATCCTCTTTATGCATGTTGTCTTACCCCAAGCTGTATAGGCTCGAAAGCCTACTACCAATTAAGCATATTAGGTGATGTGCATCTCTGTAATGAGAAGGGGTGTGGTCTAATGACATCAACACCCTATATCAGGTGTGCATAATTATTAGGCAACTTCCTTTCCTTTGGCAAAATTGGTCAAAAGAAGGACTTGACAGGCTCAGAAAAGTCAAAAATAGTGAGATATCTTGCAGATGGATGCAGCACTCTTAAAATTGCAAAGCTTCTGAAGCGTGATCATCGAACAATCAAGCGTTTCATTGAAAATAGTCAACAGGGTCGCAAGAAGCGTGTGGAAAAACCAAGGCGCAAAATAACTGCCCATGAACTGAGAAAAGTCAAGCGTGCAGATGCCAAGATGCCACTTGCCACCAGTTTGGCCATATTTCAGAGCTGCAACATCACTGGAGTGCCCAAAAGCACAAGGTGTGCAATACTCAGAGACATGGCCAAGGTAAGAAAGGCTGAAAGACGACCACCACTGAACAAGACACACAAGCTGAAACGTCAAGACTGGGCCAAGAAATATCTCAAGACTGATTTTTCTAAGGTTTTATGGACTGATGAAATGAGAGTGAGTCTTGATGGGCCAGATGGATGGGCCCGTGGCTGGATTGGTAAAGGGCAGAGAGCTCCAGTCAGACTCAGACGCCAGCAAGGTGGAGGTGGAGTACTGGTTTGGGCTGGTATCATCAAAGATGAGCTTGTGGGGCCTTTTCGGGTTGAGGATGGAGTCAAGCTCAACTCCCAGTCCTACTGCCAGTTTCTGGAAGACACCTTCTTCAAGCAGTGGTACAGGAAGAAGTCTGCATCCTTCAAGAAAAACATGATTTTCATGTAGGACAATGCTCCATCACACGCGTCCAAGTACTCCACAGCGTGGCTGGCAAGAAAGGGTATAAAAGAAGAAAATCTAATGACATGGCCTCCTTGTTCACCTGATCTGAACCCCATTGAGAACCTGTGGTCCATCATCAAATGTAAGATTTACAAGGAGGGAAAACAGTACACCTCTCTGAACAGTGTCTGGGAGGCTGTGGTTGCTGCTGCACGTAATGTTGATGGTGAACAGATCAAAACACTGACAGAATCCATGGATGGCAGGCTTTTGAGTGTCCTTGCAAAGAAAGGTGGCTATATTGGTCACTGATTTGTTTTTGTTTTGTTTTTGAATGTCAGAAATGTATATTTGTGAATGTTGAGATGTTATATTGGTTTCACTGGTAAAAATAAATAATTGAAATGGGTATATATTTGTTTTTTGTTAAGTTGCCTAATAATTATGCACAGTAATAGTCACCTGCACACACAGATATCCCCCTAAAATAGCTAAAACTAAAAACAAACTAAAAACTACTTCCAAAAATATTCAGCTTTGATATTAATGAGTTTTTTGGGTTCATTGAGAACATGGTTGTTGTTCAATAATAAAATTAATCCTCAAAAATACAACTTGCCTAATAATTCTGCACTCCCTGTATTAGGGTTTATTTTACAGGTAAGTATTTAGCTTTAAATAGGAATAATTTATTTAATAAGAGTTAATTTATTTTGTTAGATTTAAATTATATTTAATTTAGGGGAGTTTTAGTGTTAAGGTTAGACTTAGCTTTAGGGGTTAATAAATTTATTAGAGTAGCGGTGAGGTCCGGTCGGCAGATTAGGGGTTAATACTTGAAGTTAGCTGTCGGCGATGTTAGGGAGGGCAGATTAGGGGTTAATACTATTTATTATAGGGTTATTGAGGCGGGATTGAGGCGGATTAGGGGTTAATACATTTATTATAGTAGCGGTGAGGTCCGGTCGGCAGATTAAGGGTTAATAATTGTAGGTAGCTGGCGGCGATGTTGTGGGGGCAGATTAGGGGTTAATAAAAATAATATAGGGGTCGGCAGTGTCAGGGGCAGCAGATTAGGGGTACATAGGGATAACGTAGGTGGCGGCGGTGTGCGGTCGGCAGATTAGGGGTTAAACATTTTTAATAGAGTGGCGGCGATGTGTGGGGGCCTCGGTTTAGGGGTACATAGGTAGTTTATGGGTGTTAGTGTACTTTAGAGCACAGTAGTTAAGAGCTTTATGATCCGGCGTTAGCCCAGAAAGCTCTTAACTCCTGACTTTTTTCTGCGGCTGGAGTTTTGTCGTTAGATTTCTAACGCTCACTTCAGCCACGACTCTAAATACCGGCGTTAGAAAGATCCCATTGAAAAGATAGGATACGCAAATGGCGTAGGGGGATCTGCGGTATGGAAAAGTCGCGGCTGCAAAGTGAGCGTTAGACCCTTTCCTGACTGACTCCAAATACCAGCGGGCGGCCAAAACCAGCGTTAGGAGCCTCTAACGCTGGTTTTGACGGCTCACGGCAAACTCTAAATCTAGGCGAGAGTTAGTCTAAAAACACATAAAAAGCTGTTAAACCCAATGTAACACTATACTCCTCTAAAAAATAGTGTGAGAAAAATGTAAGAAAAAATGGTGGGGTAGCGCTATAAACTATAGCTCATGGATTTGAATAAAGAGGTTATCTCTGGTTTTAAGTACACAAATTTATTATAAACAATGTATATTTCAATACATATTTTAAAAATGGACACCTGTGTCAATGATAATTCAAAATGCAATGCTAAAAACACACATAAAATGCATTTATTAAAGGGACATTAAACACTAAACATATGCTAGACACAATTATGCATTCAAAGAAAAGATTAGTCTGAGAATAGCATGTAGATATAGTTTTTAAATGAGATATAGTGTGACCGCACCACCCTTTCTAGACAATATGCTCAGGCACGGGATAAAGTCCGGTCACAGACTGTATAATAATAATAAAAAATCATAAATCCCAGCCACTGAGTCTTAGAATCAAGAAGTTTTTATTCTTCAACAAAGGATATGATCAAAGTGATCTTTCACACTATGCAATTATAACAACCATCAAGGAAACATCTGATGTAGGTTCACTCAGATTCACACATACCCCATCCACCAAACACATCCGTATCTAACCCTCAGCACAAAATTTAAAAAAAGAAAACATCAGAAAAACAAAATGAAAACTATACTATCACTCCCAGGGCGTCCCCAGGGAGTGAAATTCGACACCACCAACTAAGGACTTTGTTAGATCAATGGTTCTAAATCCAACAAAGTCCTTAGTTGGTGGTGTCGAATTTCACTCCCTGGGGACGCCCTGGGAGTGATAGTATAGTTTTCATTTTGTTTTTCTGATGTTTTCTTTTTTTAAATTTTGTGCTGAGGGTTAGATACGGATGTGTTTGGTGGATGGGGTATGTGTGAATCTGAGTGAACTTACATCAGATGTTTCCTTGATGGTTGTTATAATTGCATAGTGTGAAAGATCACTTTGATCATATCCTTTGTTGAAGAATAAAAACTTCTTGATTCTAAGACTCAGTGGCTGGGATTTATGATTTTTTAATATAGTTTTTAAAGTTTCATGAGGTGTTTAAATATTGACAAAATAACTGTAAAGTTTTAGTGCCTATAAAACAATGGGAGCTGCCATGTTGTAACTTAGGTTACCTTCTCTGCTGTTGCCAATTAGAGACAGTTATAAATAAGTCACTAGAGTGTGCAGCCAATAGCTGTGTGGAATATAAAAGTGTTCTGCACTTCCATTTCTAACAGGAACTGAAAAGCTCACAATTACTGAATGGAATTACAGGAAAAGGGGACAAAATAAATAATTAAAGTATATTGCAGAAATATTTATATTTGTACTATTTATCATTTTATTTTATCATATCAAAGTGTTTAATGTCCTTTTAAGAGTCCTTTTGAATGACTAATTTGAGAAATGTTTCTGTGTATAAATGCTGATCTTAGTCTTAATTGGTTACAAATACAGGATGATAATGCATTAATTTGCAGGACAATGTTACAATAGATTGACTGATGGAAATGTTTCCGTTAGGATGCTATTATAAAGTTAGTATGTATCAAACTGATTTACATAGATGATGATTTGAAAAACTGGATTTTCTCAGTTGTTAGTATATAGATTATGTTACCTGTGTGTAACACTTATCAAGTGTTAAGGCTTTACGGCAATCTTGCCAGTTTACCACCGGTTTGCAGCCTGTCTTGCTGATTAAATCTAGTTGCTCCCCAGTTGACTGGGTTAACAATACAGCTCAGCTATTAAACATACTGGGCAGCGTTAGCTCATGATCCAGCTCCACAATGGCTTTACCGGCCTGAAATAGTCTGTGTCCCTGGTCTGTTCCGCTGGTCACGTAGCCAAGATCAAATTCTCCCAATTCTCTTTTTGCTTTTTGGGAGTATTCCTATGTAGCCTACTGTGGTTTGTAGCAGCACTGACGTTATAGCTTACACGCTGGTCTGTTCCTTACAGAACTTCGATAGTGTGTGCACACATTCAAATCTAAAGGGGTTCAGTCAGGTGATCTACGTGTTTCTGCTGAATGCCTTTCTCAAGATATCTGACACTCATAGGATCCTATGAAAGAGAAAATAGTTGGAAAAGGTCCAACAGGAGTGGGGGTTCAAATTAATCTTGCTTTCGAGCGACATATGGTTGCCACATAACTAATGCTGCCTAATATACACTTATTCCAATCCAAGTATGAGATCTATTAATATATAGCGTGTTATGTAAAATAGCTCCCTGATTACTTGCTACCCACATTATAAATAGTAATTGCAGAACACAATAAAGTTAATGTCTATAGAGGATAGGATCACCCTTGGTCGAAGTGCATATAATTCAAGCAGATAGAGATGAAACATGCACTAATATGGAACAGGGCGATGCAAACCCTAACGTATTATCATATACGCAAGGAGCGATGTATGTACTAACACATTATTGTAGATTTCATACAATAGGTCTCTAACGCAACACCAAATTGACTGCATTAGCACAATCACACCATTGCATATAAATTTGGGTATTAGTATGAAATGTGGAACTGTAGAAGTGCTCAGGGAAGTAAATTTACATTTCCTTAAAACAGATCCAGGAAATCCGTATCTTCCACGGTATCTCAGTTCGATCATGCATACATAACAAGCAAGAACAGAAGTGTATTTGGTATATAACAATAAGTTCTTTATCTGTCTTTGAGGATTAAGGACTTATATTGTTTATGTTTATATCACACAAACTCCGCCCCCACGCCAATCACCAACCATGCGGCTAACAGATGTATGTATACGCCTCCAGGTAGGATAAATGCTGGTGATTTGTTATAGAAGGGGGCTGGACCAGTGATGATTAGTACCGATTGGACACTCAGTAGCCATGCTAGCATTGGTGTGTAAAGGGGGCGTTGGTTGGCCTTAGCAGCCCCTGACTGGCTGATTTTTGGAAACAGATAGTGTATAAGACATGGTGGCACCAGGGCTTCGGTTTACTCAATTTTAACATTGACAAAGACTGCATAGACAGCCGAAACACGTTTGTTAATTCAATTACATTACTTAGTTTGTACTTCACCCCTGACACCTGATGGCGAGAGCTACAGATATCGGTCAGGAAACAAGGGGGGTGTTTGTACAATTGTATCTTATAACCTGTGTGACTAGTTGGTAACTTGGGAAACATTGTTTCTCTTTTTTAAATAGACTTATTAAAGAATATAGTTTTTACTTAATCTCTTTACTCCCTTACTCTTTTATTAGGGGAAAGTTGAACCCCCACTCCTGTTGGACCTTTTCCAACTATTTGCTCTCTCATTTTATCTTCTTGGGGGGATAGCTCCGGACCACGGGTCCATTATTCCCTTACTTACATTATACTAGTGCCAGCTTTATAGAACCTCTCTTTCTTGCACTCATAGGATCCTCCCTTATAATTTGCATGCCTTACAATCAATACATGGATAAAAACCAGTTTATTGCCTTTTATTTTTGTTTTCACCATTAAATTCACTGGGCGCCAATATATTTTTAAGCTTTTTTGCCTTTCTAAAAATTATTTCAGGCTTCTTACTAACCTTCTGTCCTAAAATCGGATCCTCTTTTATAAGATGCCAATGTTTGGAGATAATTCTTCAAATATGTTGATGTTGAATATTGAAATTTGTAATAAAAAGTGTCAAACACTCAGAAAAGATTTCTTCTGGATAGTATATAATCTTTACTTAAAAATAATTCATTCTTATTTAACCCCTTAACGACCAACGACGTATGGGGTACGTCCTGCAAAAAAATGCAGTTAATGACCAAGAACGTACCCCGTACGTCGTTGGTCTTTGAAAGCCCTGGAAGCGATCCTGATCGCTTCCAGCCGCTTTCATGTTATTGCAGTGATGCCTCGATATTGAGGCATCCTGCAATAACAGTTTTGAACAGTCCGATGCAGAGAGAGCCACTCTGTGGCCCTCTCTGCATCGGCCATTGATCGCAGTATTCGTTGGTGGGTGGGAGCTTACCAAGGGAGGCGGGTGGGCGGCGATCAATGGAGGAGGGGGGCAGGATCGCGTGTGGGGTGCGTGCCAGAATGCGCGCGCGTGCACGGGAGCGCGCGCGCGCGCGTGCACGAGGGTGGGTGCGCGCGTGTGCGGGTGGGAACCCTACACTATGGAACATGGAGGAGATATAAGTGGGAGAGACTCAGTGGGATAAATAAATAAAATTAGTAATCTGGGAGAGGGTTGGGGGTTGGGGGTTGTGGGGGGGCAGCTACACTACAGAAAATAGTTTTTTTTTAAAATAAAAATAAACCAAAACGTTTTTAATTTGAAACTGGGTACTGGCAGACAGCTGCCAGTACCCAATATGGCGCTCAATAAGGCAGGGGGGGGGGGGTTAGAGAGCTGTTTGGGGGGGGATCAGGGAGGTTGGGGGCTAAGGGGGGATCCTACATAGCAGCATATGTAAATATGCTCAAAAAAAAATAAAAAAAATAAAAGATAGCTTTTATTTTAGTACTGGCAGACTTTCTGCCAGTACTTAAGATGGCGGGGACAATTGTGGGTTTGGGGATGGAAGAGAGCTGTTTGGGAGGGATCAGGGGGTGTGATGTGTCAGGTGGGAGGCTGATCTCTACACTAAAGCTAAAATTAACCCTGCAAACTCCCTACAAGCTACCTAATTAACCCCTTCACTGCTAGCCATAATACTCGTGTGATGCGCAGCGGCATTTAGCGGCCTTCTAATTACCAAAAAGCAACGCCAAAGCCATATATGTCTGCTATTTCTGAACAAAGGGGATCCCAGAGAAGCATTTACAACCATTTGTGCCATAATTGCACAAGCTGTTTGTAAATAATTTCAGTGAGAAACCTAAAATTGTGAAAAATTTAATTTTTTTTTTAATTTGATCGCATTTGGCGGTGAAATGGTGGCATGAAATATACCAAAATTGGCCTAGATCAATACTTGGGGTTGTCTACTACACTACACTAAAGCTAAAATTATCCCTAAAAGTTCCCTACATGCTCCATAATTAACCCCTTCACTGCTGGCCATAATACACGTGTAGTGCGCAGTGGCATTTAGCAGCCTTCTAATTACTAAAAAGCAACACCAAAGCCATATATGTCTGCTATTTCTGAACAAAGGGGATCCCAGAGAAGAATTTACAACCATTTGTGCCATAATTGCAGAAGCTGTTTGTAAATAATTTCAGTGAGAAACCAAAAGTTTGTGAAAAAATTAGTAAAAAAGTGAACAATTTTTTGTATTTAATCGCATTTGGCAGTGAAATGGTGGCATGAAATATACCAAAATGGGCCTAGATGAATACTTTGGGATGTCTACTAAAAAAAAATATATACATGTCAATGGATATTCAGAGATTCCTGAAAGATATTAGTGTTCTAATGTAACTAGCGCTAATTTTGAAAAATAATGGTTTGGAAATAGCAAAGTGCTACTTGTACTTATTGCCCTATAACTTACAAAAAAAGCAAAGAACATGTAAACTTTGGGTATTTCTAAACTCATGACAAAATTTAGAAACTATTTAGCACGGGTGTTTTTTGGTGGTTGTAGATGTGTAACAGATTTTGGGGGTCAAAGTTAGAAAAAGTGTGTTTTTTTCATTTTTTTCCTCATATTTTATATTTTTTTTTATAGTAAATTATAAGATATGATGAAAATAATGGTATCTTTAGAAAGTCCATTTAATGGCGAGAAAAACGGTATATAATATGTGTGGGTACAGTAAATGAGTAAGAGGAAAATTACAGCTAAACACAAACACCGCAGAAATGTAAAAATAGCCTTGGTCCCAAACGGACAGAAAATGGAAAAGTGCTGTGGTCATTGTTACAAACTGCTGTTTGTAACTGGCCCTTTAAATGAAAAATTGCCCTGCTTCCCTGGATTTTGGAGAAGCCTATTTGCCAGCCTCCTTCCACATGACTATGGCCCCTGGAAGATTGTGCCACTGAGGACATATTGACTTTTGTTGGGTGTGTGTGGCCCTTTAAGAACCATCTGGGGACATATTGTGACTTTAATGAACAATGCCCCTTTAAGACTATGTCCCCAGACCTGTGAAATGACTTGTCCCTGGCTTTCTCCCACTTGGTTCAGTTTCATTGTGTGCCATTAAGAGTTAAATTTTGTTCAGCTTCAAGAAACCTATTCTAAATACAAGTCTGCTGGGATTAGCTCTAATTAGGTTTAGTGATCAACTTTCCCATTGTCTAATCAGACTAGTATTGATAAGGTGGACTGCATTGTTTTATTGTGTGTAATGTTATCTGCTGAAGTAAATGTTGTGGCCTGTCAAAGGGAGTGTCTCTCTATCTAATATCAAATGTGTGATGGGGGATTTTATGCCTCCCCCTGAGAGTGTCCTGTTTGCATGTAACCTCAATAAAAGCAGGCTGTGTGCTCCAGCACATCAGACCTATGTTGACCCTCTAACTTGAAGCTTTGACTCATGTTTGTAGGGGACAGCTTATAATCACTACAGGGATTGCTGACTATGGTGCTGATGATTCTTTGGTGAGCGCTAGGAGCATCCTTTTCTACGGTCCAACTTCCAGCCAGCCTGGAGGCAACCGTAACATTTGGCGGCAGCGGTGGGATTGGCGTCCTAGCGCAAGGAGCAGCACCACAACAGCACTGGTATCGTAGGAGAGTTATTGAGGGCAACGCTAGCCACTGCGCAGCGTCCCTACCTACAGCAGCATGGAGCTGACAAGACACTATTCAGAACCCTGTGAAGAGCACCTCAACCTGATCCGTTGCTATGAGGGCGCGGATTTCGTTCCAGAGGTAAAGAGGCGGCTAGTCCGATATGGTCCAGACCCTGCACAGGAGGTAGTCAGTCGCATCATCCGGGAATTGGATACGGAGAACAAAGCGGCACGAGCTTTTGAGCGCCAACTGTGGAGTTTGAGGGTCTGGACACCTGGTCTCCAGCGAGAAAGTGAGTCACAGGGAGCGGAGAGCAACGACCTCCCTTCCCAGCGGCAGCCAGAGTTACAGGGAGAGGAGAGCAGCGACCTCCCTCCCCAGCAGCAGTATACCGTGCAGAGGGAAGAGACAACCAGTCCCCTTCCCCAGCCAGAGATACCAGAGGCAGCAGGCCTCATAGACTGGTTCTGGGAGGACCCCCAGCAGGCAGGTGGAGATGGGACCGCAGTCTCTCTACCGGCCCTACAGGGATGCTGGGCAGGCGGCCCAGATCCCCAGCGACAGACCCAGCTACAGGGAGGGGAGAGCATCGACCTCCCTCCCCAGCCGGAGTGTGCCTTCCAGGGAGAGGAGACAACCGGTCTCTCTCCCCAGCCGCAGCATGTTCCACAGGAAGCGGAGAGCATCGACCTCCCTTCCCAACGGCCACCGGAGTATCAGGAGGAGGAGGTAAGCCAATCTCCCCCTCCCCAGCTAACTCCTAACTTGGGCCCAGGGTTAACAGTGGAGATGTTAACCCCCACTGACCCCCACGTTCCCTTTGCCACCGGGCAGGACTATGCCCCAATTCCCCCAGCAGAAGAGCTGGCATCAGAACAGAACGCTGCTGGCCTCTGCCCTACAGACCCCCTTGTTACAGGACTGGCCTGCAAACCCCTCACCCCAGCAGAAGCGCTGGCACCAGGGCAGAGTGCCGCTGGCCTCTGCCCCCCAAGTACCATCAGCTATTTGCCCAGCTGCGCCAGGAAGGCAGAGGATGCTACACTGTCATCCTATAACCTGGAACTTACAGGCCAGTGCTACTTGTTGTGGGGGGGCTGCTTTGCTGCTAGTGTTTATTTGTGGGTGGGTTGCGAGACTAACTTAGGCACTGACCGACAGAAGGTCAGGTGCCTGGTTAGTCTCCCTCCAAAAGGGGAGATATGTTACAAACTGCTGTTTGTAACTGGCCCTTTAAATGAAAAATTGCCCTGCTTCCCTGGATTTTGGAGAAGCCTATTTGCCAGCCTCCTTCCACATGACTATGGCCCCTGGAAGATTGTGCCACTGAGGACATATTGACTTTTGTTGGGTGTGTGTGGCCCTTTAAGAACCATCTGGGGACATATTGTGACTTTAATGAACAATGCCCCTTTAAGACTATGTCCCCAGACCTGTGAAATGACTTGTCCCTGGCTTTCTCCCACTTGGTTCAGTTTCATTGTGTGCCATTAAGAGTTAAATTTTGTTCAGCTTCAAGAAACCTATTCTAAATACAAGTCTGCTGGGATTAGCTCTAATTAGGTTTAGTGATCAACTTTCCCATTGTCTAATCAGACTAGTATTGATAAGGTGGACTGCATTGTTTTATTGTGTGTAATGTTATCTGCTGAAGTAAATGTTGTGGCCTGTCAAAGGGAGTGTCTCTCTATCTAATATCAAATGTGTGATGGGGGATTTTATGCCTCCCCCTGAGAGTGTCCTGTTTGCATGTAACCTCAATAAAAGCAGGCTGTGTGCTCCAGCACATCAGACCTATGTTGACCCTCTAACTTGAAGCTTTGACTCATGTTTGTAGGGGACAGCTTATAATCACTACAGGGATTGCTGACTATGGTGCTGATGATTCTTTGGTGAGCGCTAGGAGCATCCTTTTCTACGGTCCAACTTCCAGCCAGCCTGGAGGCAACCGTAACAGTCATTAAGGGGTTAATGATAGATTCTACTTACAAATCAAAGAAACGGCTATGGGCATGAGATTCGCACCCAGTTATGCCAACCTTTTCATGGGTTACTTTGAAGAAGAATTTCTGGGTGTGCTATACAGAAGGTTTATAGATGACGTGTTTATAGTTTGGAAGGTTGATTTAGAACTATTAAGCATGTTTTTTGAAGATATAAATAAAAATGATTTAGGTCTATCTTTCACTCATTTATATAGTACCACAAAGATTATTTTTTTGGATATAGAGATCTCAATACAGGAGAATAGTATCATAACAAAATCTTTTTTCAAAAAAGTAAATTTCAATAACTATATCCATAGACAAATTTGTCACCACAAGAAATGGAAGAGTAACATCCCAAAGGGACACTTTTTAAAACTTAAAGGGACAGTCAACACCAGAATTATTGTTGTTTAAAAAGATAGATAACCCCTTTATTACCCATTCCCCAGTTTTGCATAACCAACACAGTTATAATAATACACTTTTTACCTTTGTGATTATCTTGTATCTATGCATATTCTGACATCACCCTGATCACATGACATTTTATTTATTATCTATTAACATTCATTTTAGCCAATTAGTGCAGTGTCTGCCAGTAGTTCTCCCCTGTTATGAAAAAAAAAAAAGCATGTGACAAGAGGCGGCCTTTAAGGGCTTAGAAATTATATTATGATCCTTCCTAGGTTTAGCTTTCAACTAAGAATACCAAGAAAACAAAGCAAAATTGTGATAAAAGTAAATTGGAAAGTTGTTAATAATTACATGCCCTATTTGTATCATGAAAGATTTTTTTGAACTTGACTGTCCCTTTAAAAGAAACTGCTCCAGTATTTAAGATTATGACAGGCAATCTGAGATACTATCTAATAAATTTATTGAGAGATGTTATGATGATATGAAATAAAGGGAATCCAGATTATTTGTGAGAGAACTAGACAGAAATGATTTATTAACCCACATAGCTAAAAAAAAGACACATGGACAATACAAATCTCTTTTATTACAAATTTCAATACCCAACATCAATATATTAGAATAATTATCTCCAAACATTGGCATCTTATAAAAGAGGATCCAATTTTAGGACAGAAGGTTAGTAAGAAGGTTGAAATAATTTTTAGAAATGCAAAAAATCTTAAAAATATATTGGCACCCAGTAAATTTAAAGGTAAAACAAAAATAGAACCTCAAGAGATTTACCTTAGCGGCAATAAACTAAGGCTGCGATCCGATATACGGCGCAGGTTTCGGTGCAAGCGTGGAAACCTGCGCCGCCCATAGTTTCAGCTCACATAGCAAGCTATCACATATACGGCGCCGGCAGTTTATAAAGTGCCGTATGTCTGACAAACTAGCGATGCCCAGAAATCGGCGTAAGGACAAATTTCTGGAGTGGCCAGTGACTTACGGGACTTTAGATACTGCCGGCGCCTACAAAAACTGACTAAAATATAAATCTCCCGTTACTGTCTAACACGCCTCCCAAAAGTAACCCGACATGTATACCCCTCTATCCGCAATCCCCCCTCTCACTCCTAACAATAAATATATTAACCCCTAAACCGCCGCTCCCGGACCCCTTTGCCAGCTACATTAAATGTCTTACCCCCTAATCTGACCTCCTACACCGCCGCCAGCTATATTAAAATTATTACCCCCTAATGTGATCCCCCTACACTGCCGCCAGCTATTTTAAAATTATTACCCCCTAATGTGATCCCCCTACACCCCCGCAACCTACATTAACTATATTAACCCCTAATATGATCCCCCTACACCGCCGCCACCTATAATAACTCTATTAACCCCTAATCTGAGCCCCCTACCCCACCACCACCTATTTTAACTATATTAACCCCTAATATGAGCCCCCTACCCCGCCGTCACCTATATTATATGTACTACCCCCTAATCTGACCCCCTTACACCGCCGCCACCTATATTAAATTTATTAACCCCTAATCTAATCCCCCTACACCGCCGCCACCTTTATTAAAATTATTAACCCCTAATCTAATCCCCCTACACTGCCGCCACCTATATTAAATATATTAACCACTAAACCTAAGTCTAACCCTAACACCCCCTAACTTAATTATTATTAAAATAAATCTAAATAATATTAATAATATTAACTAAATTATAAATCTAAATACTTACCTATAAAATAAACCCTAAGATAGCTACAATATAATTAATAATTACATTGTAGCTATTTTAGGGTTTATATTTATTTTACAGGTAACTCTGTATTTAATTTTAACTAGGTACAATAGCTATTAAATAGTTAATAACTATTTAATAGCTACCTAGTTAAAATAATTACCAAATTACCTGTAAAATAAATCCTAACCTAAATTACAAATACACCTAACACTACACTATCAATAAATTAATTAAATAAACTACAATTATCTCACCTAAAATACAGTTAAATAAACTAAGCTATATTACAAAAAACAAACAAACACTAAATTACAAAAAATAAAAAAATAAAAATACAAGAATTTTAAGCTAATTACACCTAATCTAAGCCCCCGAATAAAATAACAAAGGCCCCCAAAATAATAAAATTTCCCTACCCTAAACTAAATTAAAAAAGTAATCAGCTTTATTACCAGCCCTTAAAAGGGCCTTTTGCGGGGCATTGCCCCAAAGTAATCAGCTCTTTTACCTGTAAAAAAAGAACAACCCCCCCATTACAACCCACACACCCCTACTCTAAAACCCACCCGATCCCCCCTTAAAAAAACCTAAGTCTAACCCCAAAGTGGTCCTTACCTGTCCTGAAGACCGGCGGAGAAGGTCCTGTTCCAGGCGGAGAAGTCTTCTTCCAGACGGTGACCTCTTCTTCTTCCAGGATCCAGCCGGCGCGGAGCGGAGGAGTTGAAGACCGATGACCGCAGAGCTGAAGACCGTCCTCTCTGGATCTGAAGACCGGCGATGCTGGAACTGAAGATCGGCGACACTTGAACTGAAGACCGGAGCCATGGAGCGTGGAGGATCCTCTTCATACGATCTCCGCCGTACACTGAATAGGAATTCATGGTACGCGATTAAAAATGGCGTCCCTTGAATCCCTATTGGCTGATTTGAGCCTTCAAATTCAAATCAGCCAATCGGATGCGAGCTACTTTAATTCTATTGGCTGATTTGAATAGCAAATAGAATAAGAGCTACTGTAATTCTATTAGCTATTCTAATCAGCCAATAGAATTACAGTAGCTCTTATTCTATTGGCTATTCAAATCAGCCAATAGAATTAAAGTAGCTCGCATCTGATTGGCTGATTTGAATTTGGAGGCTCAAATCAGCCAATAGGAATTCAAGGGACGCCATTTTTAATTGCGCACCCAGGTCATTAAAAACTAGAATCAGAGAACATTTGCTCAGTATTGAACATGGGGTTGATAACACTACCCTTTACAAGCACTTTAAAGAATATCACTACAAAGACACCACAGCATTTAAATATTGGGAATTAAGAAAATTCATACAGCTAGATTACGAGTTTTGTCGGTAAGACTTGCGTTGCTAACGCTCCTTTTTTTTCCAGCGCTCACTTTAAACAACGCTGGTATTACAAGTTTTCTGAATGGCTGTGTTAGCCTCAGAAAAGTGAGCGCTGAGCGGTGAGCAAAATTTAGCTCCACTTCTCCCTGTAATACCAGTGTTGCTTACGGTAGCGGTAAGCTGGTGTAACGTGCTTGTGCATGATTTCCCCATAGGAAACAATGTGGCTGAGACGGCTGCAAAAAAACCTAACACCTGCAAAAAAGCAGCGGTCAGCTCTTAACGCAGCCCCATTGTTTCCTACGGTAAAATAAAAAATATGTCTACACCTAACACCCTAACATGAACCCCAAGTCGAAACACCCCTAACCTTACACTTATTAACCCCTAATCTGCTGCCCCCGATATCTTCACCACCTACATTATAATATTAACCCCTAATCTGCCGCTCCGGACATCGCCGCCACCTACATTATACATATGAACCCCTAATCTGCTGCCCCTAACACCGCCGGCACCTACATTATATTTATTAACCTCTAATCTGCCGCCACCAATGTTGCCGCCACCTACCTACAATTATTAAGCCCTAATCTGCCGACCGGACATCACCGCCACTATAATAAATGTATTAACCCGCTGCACTCCCGCCTCGCAAACACTATAATAAATTTTATTAACCCCTAATCTGCCGAACCTAACATCTCCAACACTTACCTACAATTATTAAACCCTAATCTGCCGCCCCAACGTCGCCGCTACTATATTAAATGTATTAACCCCTAAACCTAAGTCTAACTCTAACCCTAACCCCCCTAACTTAAATCTATTTTTAATAACTCTAAATAAATTTGCTATAATTAAATAAATTAATCCTATTTAAAACTAAATACTTACCTATAAAATAAACCCTAATATAGCTACAATATAACTAATAGTTACATTATAGCTATTTTAGGATTTATTTTTATTTTACAGGCAACTTTGTATTTATTTTAACTAGGTACAATAGTTATTAAATAGTTATTAACTATTTAATAACTACCTAGATAAAATAAATACAAAATTACCTGTAAAATAAATCCTAACCTAAGTTACAAGTACACCTAACACTACTCTATAATTAAATTAACTAACTAAACTACCTACAATTAAATACAATTATTAGATCGACACCGGTGTAAAGAGGCTGTTTGCTGTGTGAGTTTATTCTCTAGGATCAGTGATCCTTTGCTGCTAGCACTTTGAGACTTTTACAAGGACTGCAGAGGGAAGAGGCTTTTGTACTTTTAATTTGGCAAGGAGACTCTAAACTCATTGAACAATTCATACAGGACATAAATAACAACACAATAGGTCTGAAATTCACCTTTGAGAAATATGAAACCACCATTAATTATTTGGATCTTACTCTAAGGGCTAAGGAGGATGGACAGATAGTAAGTGACCTGTATATAAAGCCTATTACTAAAAATACTATACTGGGGGGACGGAGCTAACTGCCGTGCAGAGTGGACGTCTCAAGCCAGAGCTCCTCTCGATTTACTATTATAAGACAAAATAAAAGGCTTATTTTTATTTAAAAAAGTCATCTTTTCACTTGTTCTGGGAGAGCTGTCTACTACCCCAGACCGGCACCCTGTTTTGGAGACTCCACGGAGCTTTTCTACACCAATACGAAGGGACTGGCGCCAAACCAACTACCAACCCTTGGCTCATCCACCCATCTGTACCTGCTAACTGTAATGGAGGGTCGGGGCTCCACTCCGGTACAAGTGACACTGACCTGAGACTTGTCGCAGAGGAACAGCGGCGGCAGAACAGACAGAGGTGTGCGGAGGGGAACACCGGGACCGGTGTGCTCCAGCGAAACAGCCGCCTACCACGTTTGGCCTGACATGAGGAGTCCGATCCGGCTAACTGTGCTGCGAAACCTGCAGCGGGAGCTTTGTGGTCGCCGCTGACAAAGTGCAGCTTCAGATCTCATCTCTTTCCGTCGGCCATACAGAGGGAGAAAGCGGCGGGAACAGCCGCCATCTTGCCGTCCCGGACCTGCTCACTGACACTACGCAGCAAGCTCCGGTTAGCAGAGGAGCCTGAGTAAAGCTGCCCTTCAGATTGCCTCTTCTCCTTCCTGGAGGAACCACCGGGGAAGCTTCTGCCTACATAGTGGGCCCTGCTGGAGCAGCCATCAATCGGGACTACCAGAGTGATCGGGTGAGTCACAATTTTGCCACGCAGCACTTTTGCTTCATAGGGGGCCCCCTTATCTGCAACTCCACATTACCTAACACAGAGGGGGTATTGAACCTAGGAGCTAGCTGCAGCCCTTACATAGTAACCCTAGCTGACAGGGGTGGTACTGTGGGGCTTGGAGGGGTGAAATCTGAGGAGGCCTCTCTTTGCATACCGCTAGGCCCACTTAACCCCTACCTTACATCAGATCTGCCCTGAGGTTCCCCTGGCCTTCTAGGAAACAACAACAATTGAGAAGGCACAGCACAACACCCCCTAAGCCTCTCATGCCAAGTGACCTTCAATCAAGCAGTGGTGGGCATGTTGTACAAGTTCAGTCCTATCCCCTTAGTGCCAATCCGGAGGGAATACAACTTCTAGCCTGTTTGGGGTCTATACCACGCCACTGACTATTAACTAACCCCTAGGGTCCTTGCAGACTCCCTATACACATACTATCTGTGTACTTTACAGCACTTTTACTGCTTTTGGAGGCAGGCCCACTTGATCCACCTCTCCACTCATGAGAACTGACACCCCTTTGGCATTCCCCTCTTACGGAACTATTAGTGCCACTGGCTAACTTTCAGAACTGCACTGCTGTGTACCCACCTCCTTTGCATTGAAAGATCTCTGTCCAGAGGTGTTATCATCAACATATTGCTCTCTATACAGGTGCAGCACTGAAGTTCTGTGTTCTGTGCTTTTAAGTTGCTACCACTGACATCCTGTTGCCCTGTTTATGTGTCATACTGAAAAACTGCTACCCTCGCCAAGCACAGGTAGCCACCCACAACTGCATACTTTTATTGCACTGCACTAATCTGCTACTGCAGCAAATAACAGTTTAAAGTCACAGTAGTATCTGCACTCAAACGACACAGGTACCTCAATTAACACTTTCCTGCCATTACCTCTCAGGACACTTATAAGTCTCTCAAGGGTTCTACCTTCTATACGGCAGCCCTTGCTCTTGATTACTGCTGACTTTATCAACGGAAGGTGCTGACTTAGAAATGTGATTTATTGTGCTGCTGCGCCAGCTTCTGTTCCTCTGCGGCCCTAGCACAGAGTGGAGTGTTTTATTTTACTGTGTTGTGACATTACATAACTTGCATTTCTTCTTTTACAGGATGTGGGGCACCACACTATTTAGACCCCAGTCCCTCCTGCCTGTCTGCTGCACTTATGCTGTTTGTCAGTCAAAAGAGAAGTCAAACTTAGCTTCTCGCCCTGTGCATAGATCGGCAGGAGTCACTGACTCTGGTAGTACATGCTGATAAGCCCATTGGGGTGTTAACCACTTTTGCTGTCATTGAACCCCCCCTTCGGACTCCTCCTTTCCAGCCTGCTCACGTAGGCTGGTCACCTCCACTTTCCTTTTCCCCTTCCTTCGGGTCGTATCCCTCCTTCCCTGAGTCCGAGGGGAATACCTCTTTCAGGATATATTGAGGCGTCTCATTATAAGCTAAAGGTAATTTACAGTAGGCGCCACTGGGCCCCTTTCTCCACGTGTGTTGGTGTCTTCTGATAAACATACAGTGTTGTAGGACAGTATTCTGCCCATAAACGCCACCATGGGGAGATAGAGGTCACAAGTGGATGGCTGGCCCCACTCCGTTATTGTCAGAACTCACTATACCACCTTATGTTTAGTGTCATACAATTACCAATACCACCTTTACCTTTTAGTTCCTCCTAGCCTATTTAAGCCTTCCCCTGACGTCAGCCAGGTGCTTAGTAATTGAGTTTTACCCCTAGGCAACTTTGCTACAAACTGAGCTCCTGCTTATTCCAAGCTAACTTACTGGAAAATAGTTTAAACTTCATTCGAAGGGAACTGACACAGTGTTACGGTGTTCTGCTTTCACTACTTTGGTAACGGCATTCATTTCAGTTACATCTCTACTTCTAATATCAAGCCCGGATTATACTTCAAACCTCTGTGTGCCTTTGCATCCTTACCGGAAGATTTGTAAGTTTAATTCCTCCTCGGACTTCAGTCCTGTGACGTCAGACGCCGACCGCAACCTGTTTCAGCAAAGCTGTCACTCACCGCCTAACCGCTGTTGTCTCAAGTGCCGCTCGAGTTCTCCGCTCTCAGCCGACTCAACAGGTAACCTGCGAGTCACTCGCAACAGCTAAGAGTGTTGTGTAACATCTATTGGTGACTTTAAACGTTTGGCCCTCACCTCACTCATTAATTGGGCACAGAGGAACTGCTTCTTTGATTGTATAGTGATACATATGAACTGATACTCTGCCACAAATCATCTCAGAAAGAATTACTTTGTAAATATTTGTTTCCTGATGGATACTTAACTTATTAAGTTACTCCTATCTTTTTCCTCAAGTCTCCATATAGACTTAAAGTTTATTAACTCACTCTGAGCCCCATTATGGTTAACATTGTCATATGTTAATTAAGTGCTGAATGAAACATTACATCTGATCCGCAGCTGTAGATCCACAGCAATATTTGACATATCTTTAGCTCCCAGTTCCGTGACAGAATTACTAAGCCTTAATAATGGATCCAGCGGATCTGCCGCAAATTGTTTTCAATCTCTCGCAAAAGGTGGATCAACTAGGACAGGCCATGAGTGCCTTACAAGTGGAGAATGAAACTTTGAGAAAGGTTATCAGAGACACTGTTCAGGTTACAACACCACCTCCGGTGAGCCAACCTGAACCACAGATAGCATCTCCTGATTTCTTCTCAGGCGACAGACGCCTATATCGTCAATTTAAGAATGCATGCATGTTGCTTTTCACACTTAAACCTAAAACTTATCCTAGTGATTATCTGAAAGTTTTGACAATGATATCTTTTCTGCATGGAGAACCTAGGATCTGGGCAGACTCGTTTTACGAAACACACATTCCTATTCTCACTTCCCTACCGGATTTCCTTACTGCCATGGATGAATTGTACTTGGATACTAATTCACAAATTACCGCTGAAACTAAGATGAGAGCTTTACGACAAGGTTCTAAACCAGTTGAGGTGTATATCACTGAATTTAAGCAGTTCTCTACAGACTCCCAATGGAACCAAATTGCTCTTAGAAACCAATTCAGGCTGGGTCTCTCTGATTCCATTAAGGATGAGTTGGCTAGAGTGGTTTTACCAGAGACTTTGGAAGGTCTGATGAGGCTGTCCATACAAATAGATAGACGTCTCAGGGAAAGGAGAAGTGAAAGACACGGTTCTGAAGTTATCAACCGGAGACCTACACCTCCCATACCCCATGGGGCTACCAGTAGTTCCACTCAAGAGCCCATGGAGATTGGAGTTCTAAGAGGTCCTCTGTCGCTAGAAGAAAAGCAGAGACGCAAAACTCTAGCACTCTGCCTATACTGTGCTAACCCTTCCCATTCAGTAAAGGAATGTCCACTGCTACAAAAGAATAAGAAAATTAAGTGCATTATGACTAATATTTCTACTTCAAAGCAGAATAACCCTATTTACTGTATCATCTCTCTCTCTTTGCAGTGGGAACGTAGACGCCTCACCACTGAGGCTATTGTTGACACCGGGGCCCACGGGAATTATATAGATTCTACCATTGTGAAAATAAATAAAATAGCACTTGAAAGAAAAACCACTCCTGTCTCTATTCGTGTGGTTGATGGCACATACATATCTAGGGGTCCAATAACACATCATACTATTCCTTTATTGGTTACCACACAAGACAATCATCATGAATACATTCGTTTTGATGTTTTGCCGTCTCCTCTTTTTCCTGTGGTTTTAGGCATACAGTGGATTCGCTTGCATGAACCCACTATAGTTTGGAAGACATTAAAACTCACTTTAGACTCCCCATATTGTAAGAGTACCTGTACATCACCCACACATGTAATACAGGTAGCTGAGGAGTTGCCTATCATTCCTAAGGAGTATACCCAATATATAGAAGTATTTAGCAAACGTGAGGCAGAAAACTTGCCACCGCACCGCAGTTATGACTGCCCCATAGACCTTAAACCTGGTGCAACTATACCCTATGGTCACTTATACCCGTTGAGTCAACCCGAGCTTGAACATTTAAAAGCCTATTTAGACGAGAACCTTAAGAAGGGATTCATCAGACCCTCGGTATCTCCTGCTGGTGCAGGAATGTTTTTTGTCAAAAACAAAGATCAATCATTACGTCCGATCATAGACTACAGAGACCTTAACAAGATCACTGTTAAGAATAGGTATCCTCTCCCATTAATACCCGAGCTCATAGAACGCCTTCACAAAGCTAAGATTTTCACCAAATTAGATCTCAGGGGGGCCTACAACCTCATACGAATAAGAGAGGGAGATGAGTGGTTGACTGCTTTTAGGACTCAATACGGTCTGTATGAGTACCTAGTTATGCCATTTGGCCTTACCAATGCACCAGCTACCTTTCAACACTACATCAACGATGTCTTCAGAGACCTGTTAGACATCTGTGTCGTAGTATATCTGGACGACATCCTGATCTACTCCCAAAACCTACAAGATCATATTAAGCATGTCAGCTGGGTGCTTTCAAGATTACAGGTCCATCGACTTTATGCAAAGGCTGAGAAATGCTTATTCCACACTCAAAAGATATCTTTCCTTGTTTACAACATCTCCTCTGAAGGCATCGAGATGCAACAAGACAAGGTTGAAGCAGTAAAAGATTGGCCTATTCCACAAACCCGAAAGGATCTCCAACGCTTCTTAGGGTTCAGCAATTACTATCGAAAATTTATCAAAAATTATTCCTCTATCGTTAAACCTCTCACCATCCTTACGGGCAGTACAACTACCTATCGGTGGAACTCAAAGGCCAATGAAGCATTTGATTTCTTAAAACATTCCTTCACAACAGCTCCAATATTGCGTCACCCTAATCCTGCTTTACAGTATTACCTTGAAGTGGACTCCTCAGACTACGCCTTAGGTGCTGTCTTGTCTCAAAGAGAAAGTTTAACCCAACCTCTGAACCCTATAGCCTTCTATTCGAAAATTATGTCGCCTCCTGAAAGGAATTACCCGATCGGGGAAAAGGAGTTACTTTCCATTAAAAGAGCTTTTGAATACTGGAGGCATCTTCTAGAGGGTACACTCTTACCTGTTATAGTCTACACCGACCACAAAAATTTGGAATACCTCCAGAGAAATAAGACCCTCTCTGCTAAACAAGTGAGGTGGAGTCTTTACTTTAGCAGATTTCATTTTCAGATCATTTACAGACCAGCTACCCGTAATGGAAAGGCGGACGCTCTCTCCCGAAGAGACCCTAAACCAACTACGGAAGATAACCCTACAGTAATGATACCCCACGAGAAGTTCCTAGGTATCACATCATCTTCTGAGTCCGTTTATCAAAAAGCCCTACATGCTGAACAAGATTTACCTAAAGAAATAACACTAGGGAATGATGGTTTATATTACAAATCAGATAAATTATATATACCTGAGCAATTAAGACAAAATCTGATGAAGGAACATCATAATTCCCCTCTTTCTGGACACCCTAGTATTCAAAGAACTCTAAACCTCATATCAAGGACTTATTGGTGGCCACATATGGCAGTGGATGTTCGTAACTATGTACAAAGTTGCACTAGATGTATCACCTCAAAATCGGAGAGACGTCCTCCTTATGGACTACTGATGCCCATACAAGTTCCACAAAGACCCTGGACTCATCTAGGTCTAGATTGTATCGTTGAATTACCTACTTCAGCTGGAATGAACACCTTAATGGTAGTTATCGACTTATTTAACAAGATGGCCCATTTTATACCGCACCACAAATTGCCAACCTCAGCTGAAACCGCACAACTATTCATCGACAACGTTATTAAACTACACGGGATACCAGAAATCCTTACTACTGACAGGGGAACTCAATTCACCTCTCGTTTCTGGAAGAACCTCTGCAACAAGTTACAAATTGAACACCGTTATACCACCGCTTATCACCCCCAGACTAATGGCCAAACAGAGCGCTTAAACCAGTGGCTCGAGCAGTATCTGCGCTGATACTGTGCCTACCACCAAACAGACTGGAAGAATTTCCTTTCAACTGCAGAATTCGCGTATAACAACTCTCTTAGTTCATCCAGTAAGATGTCACCATTCTTCGCGAATTATGCATACCACCCAAAGATTAGTCTCTCAACAAAGGAATCCTCTCTAAACCCAAATGTGGAGGATCTAACTGATAGACTTACTGAAAACTGGCAACTCTTACAAAGGAATCTACAAACTGCTCAGAAGACACAAAAGAAGTACTATGACCTCAGAAGAAGGCCATCTCCACCGTATTCAATCGGAGACTGGGTCTGGCTATCTACAAAAAATCTAAAACTGCAGACCCCAAGCAAGAAACTAGCAAGCCTCTTTATAGGACCATTTCGTATTATACGTATCATCAACCAAAATGCTGTTACTCTACAACTTCCTGCCACTATTGCCATCCATCCTACATTCCACGTCTCCTTATTGAAACCTGCTAAAAACACTGGTACTCAACTACTACCTCCTGAAGCTCAGTCTTTAGACCCTAACGTTTATGAAGTGAAGGATATTTTGGATTCGCGTTTATACAAAGGTGATCTACAATACCTTGTCAGTTGGAAGGGGTACTCCTCAGACGAAGACACATGGGAACCCCATAATCTTGTGAACGCTCCCAGATTGGTGTCTCGCTTCCATTCAAGGAATCCTCACAGACCTCGTTTACAAGCCGTGGGACGGCTTGAGTGAAGGGGGCAATCTGTCAGAACTCACTATACCACCTTATGTTTAGTGTCATACAATTACCAATACCACCTTTACCTTTTAGTTCCTCCTAGCCTATTTAAGCCTTCCCCTGACGTCAGCCAGGTGCTTAGTAATTGAGTTTTACCCCTAGGTAACTTTGCTACAAACTGAGCTCCTGCTTATTCCAAGCTAACTTACTGGAAAATAGTTTAAACTTCATTCGAAGGGAACTGACACCGTGTTACGGTGTTCTGCTTTCACTACTTTGGTAACGGCATTCATTTCAGTTACATCTCTACTTCTAATATCAAGCCCGGATTATACTTCAAACCTCTGTGTGCCTTTGCATCCTTACCGGAAGATTTGTGAGTTTAATTCCTCCTCGGACTTCAGTCCTGTGACGTCAGACGCCGACCGCAACCTGCTTCAGCAAAGCTGTCACTCACCGCCTAACCGCTGTTGTCTCGAGTGCCGCTCGAGTTCTCCGCTCTCAGCCGACTCAACAGGTAACCTGCGAGTCACTCGCTACAGCTAAGAGTGTTGTGTAACATCTATTGGTGACTTTAAACGTTTGGCCCTCACCTCACTCATTAATTGGGCACAGAGGAACTGCTTCTTTGATTGTATAGTGATACATATGAACTGATACTCTGCCACAAATCATCTCAGAAAGAATTACTTTGTAAATATTTGTTTCCTGATGGATACTTAACTTATTAAGTTACTCCTATCTTTTTCCTCAAGTCTCCATATAGACTTAAAGTTTATTAACTCACTCTGAGCCCCATTATGGTTAACATTGTCATATGTTAATTAAGTGCTGAGTGAAACATTACATCTGATCCGCAGCTGTAGATCCACAGCAATATTTGACATATCTTTAGCTCACAGTTCCGTGACAGTTATGTAATACTAATGTACATGCGTATTTTCTTCCTTTCATTTTGTCAACCTGTCGGGCCCACAAGCCTCCTTAACAATTTCTAACCAAGGTTCAACTGTTTAGTGTAGGATATTCTCCTCTCATCTGAAAATGCCCCATAACGCCAGGAGACATTTGAAAACACCAGGTCCAGTAAAAAAAACGGTTCGGGACCATTTCACGCAACCAACTAAAGACCAGATTGAAGATTTTCACGAGGACCAGAGTGACTCTGAATCTCTAGGGGACGGCTCCCAACCTGATCTTACGCCTCATGTCAGATCACAACACTTAATTATGGAAGAAACCTTTAAAAAAATGCTGGCAAACCAAAATATCTCCATTACCAAGGAAATTCAGCGCAATCATGCTGAACTTCGCAAGGACATTTCTGAGATTGGTGACAGGGTGGACTCCCTGGAAAGAAAACAGGATGATCTTGCTACCGACCACACTAACTTGCTGGCATACTCGGAATCTCTGGCGGACCAGATCAGTCAGCTGGAGTTTAAACTTGCTGACGTGGAGGATAGGGCACGCAGAAACAACGTAAGATTTAGAGGAATTCCTGAGGACATCCAACCTGCTGAGATTCAAACCTTTCTGAAAGATTTCCTCAAAGACCTGCTGGGTCCAATGGAAGGGCTAAATGATACCATGGAAAGAGCTCATAGAGCCTTGTGACCTAGAACTGTCTCACAAGAGAAACCGAGAGACATCATAGTCTGTTTCCATAGCTTTCTATTCAAGGACAGGCTCATGCAGGCGGCCTTTCGGAAACCACAGAGATCAGAGAGATTCAAGGACATACAGCTGCTGCCCGATCTATCTGCACACACTCTACAGCACCGCAGATACTTCCAGCCAGTTACACAGATCCTCCACAGGGAAAACATTAAATATAGATGGAGTTACCCTACTAAACTAATAATTACAAAGGACAACAAAACATTCATGGTGACCTCTCTTTCTCAAGGGACTTCTCTCCTGGGTCAATGGGGCCTCATGGCAGTAGACCCCAGGGGACCCCCCGTGACCCAATCTAAGCTGAGAGTCTCGGCCCCCGAGTGGTCGGTCAAGGAACAAAGACCGAAGAGAATGAAAACACAGCAGCCTTTGGATCCAATCCAATCGGAGTCTCTGTCCTCCTGAGAAGTAGCACTTACTTCTGCTATATTTCAGGGACCTGACAAGATACAATATGCCCACCTCTACTCACTTTACCTCTTGGTGTTATGCAACCGGGCTAAGGAGTGGGGCCTGTATTGTTTGAAATATGTAACCCTCTGATCATTTAGGACCGCATTCTATTGTCTCATGCATGTTAGGTTTATGTATTTAGAACATTCATTACATCTACTGTTTTTTGTCAGACCTACGTGCCCACTACATTTCACAGGCCTCACGAGATAAAATATGTCTACCTCTGCCCTCATTACCTTTTGTTGTTATACTATTGGGTTACGGAGTAGGGTATGTATGGTTTGGAAAACTGTAACCTTCTGATCGTATATGACCACATCCTATTGTCTCATGTCAGGCCTATGTGCTTACAATGTTCTTTACATCTTAATGTTTCCTGCCAGGCCTCTGTGTTCACTCTGTTTTGCATACCATGGACATGACATGATAGAATGTTCTCATCTCTACTCCCCTTACCTTTTGTTGATGTACTAATGTAACAAGGAGTGGGGCCTGCATCAACTGAAATATGCAACCTTTTGACCATATGCAACTTCATTCTGTTCTCTCATGCTATGCTTATGTATTTAGACTGTTTATTACATTTATTGTTTCTTGTCAGGTTTCTATGTTCACCTGGTTTATTATGTTTGGGTTATGCCCTTATTGGGCCCACAGGTTGATATTTATTTGCACTTTAGTTTACCCTCCCATTACTTATTCATCTAGTTGATGGAGTGGGGCTGGACCTTCCAGCTCCTTTCTCCATACATTCGCCCTTAGCTCCCCCCCCCACAGGTTAACCCACGCCAGGGTTCCACCTAGGTGGACTATTTCCACCTGTGCTGTCGGTACATTCCCTTCCTACGTGCTGATTAATCCCCTTCCTTCCCAACCCTCTCACCAGGAATACGACCTAAGTCTCCTAGATATTTCTCCTGCCCACCCATTCCCCTGGGCTGGAGGTAGAGAATGTCCCACTTACGAGTCTGCACACATAACTCCAGAGGCTTAAATTCTCCCTACAAGAGGAGCTTACTCTCCCGTATGCTTAACCATCACAACCCTGATGTAGTGTTTTTACAAGAAACACACTGGCTGATAGATGCTCCCAATAGATTCCATTCTCGCTCATACACGACCATTGAGTGCTCTTCATTCACAAAAAAAGCTTGAGGGACTTCTGTCATGATTCACAGGAGGATAGCTTATGAGGAAATCCAGGTACTAAGGGACCCCCAGGCCAGATTCACTATAGTAGTCTGTAAGCTCGATCATGTCACACATACCCTAGTCTCAGTTTACTTACCCAATTCTCACCAGCCTGCTTGCCTCAGGAAAATTCTGAGATGAATTGACCAACATAAACAGGGCAGAGTCATAATAGCAGGGGACTATAACATGATCTGGGACACTGAACTAGACCGCAAGACGCTAACCCCAATTAGGTCCTCCTCCCAACTAACTCTCCTCTCCACACGCTTTAAATCAGTCATGTCTGAATTTGGTTACTATGACATTTGGCGTTCACTACACGCCACAGATAGGGATTTCACCCACTTCTCCCAGGCACACAAAACCTACACTAGGTTAGACCACATTTTCTGCTCGGCGGGGACTCTGGACTCAGTGCTCCAATCCAATATCCCCCTCTGTTCATGGTCTGACCACGACCCAGTACTTGCGGACTTACAAACCAGTGACCCCTGTCTTCATAAAAACAGATGGTCTCTTCCCTGCAATATCCTAGCAGAAATTCCCTTTAGGGAGGAGCTACGAAGAGATCTTACAGATCTCATCCAACTCAATGATAATGGTCAGACAGCTGATGATACACTCTGGGGAGCCATTAAGGCAGTAACCAGAGACTATATCATCCGCAAGCAAGCCCGCCTTAGGAAACTAGCTGGATTTTCCCTAGCCCAAGCCCACTGCAGACTTAGGCTACTCGAATCTGCTCACAGAACCAACATTACGGAAGCACTGTCATCCCAGATTTTAGCTGTGTGCTCGCATATTAACCACCTAGAACTGCGACGTACCCAAGAGAATCTCACAAGACTTAAACAGTTATTTTATTATAAAGGCAACAGGGCAGATACATTGTTAGCAAATAAATTGCACCAGAGGAATAGCACGTCTCGCATACACCAAATCTTTTACAACAATAAGACCCACAAACTCCCCTCACAGATAGGGGACTGCTTCTCAGACTACTACTCCAAGCTCTACAACCTTGAGAGTACTGAGATTAAGACCCCCGCCTCCACACAACAGATCAGAAAATTTCTTGATTCTCTAAACCTACCATCCCTATCGACGGAACAACAAGAGTCTTTGACTAACCCGTTCACTCAGCTGGAGGTTAAGCAGGTTATCCAGCGCCTCAAATCCCTTAAGGCTCCTGGCCCAGATGGATTCCCCGCACAGTTCTACAAAACTTATAGCCAAGAATTGATGCCGTTGCTCCTTAGGTTTTTTTAACACTGCCAGACAAGAAGGAAGTTTTAAAAGGGAATTCTTGGAGGCTGAGATCATTATGATCCCCAAGCCAAACAAAGACCCCTCCTATTGCCCCAACTATAGGCCTATTTCGCTTATAAATGTGGACATAAAAATCTACTCCAAGCTTATCGCTAATCGAATTTGCAAACTCCTGCCTACCCTAGTCAACCCAGACCAAGTAGGGTTTATACATAATCGTGAGGGCCCAGATAACACTAGGCGCCTCATCAACATTGTTTGCGAATCAACGAGAATGAACAAGCCTTTCTCGGTTATCTCTCTTGATGCCGAGAAGGCCTTTGATAGAGTTAGATGGAGCTACCTCTGGGAGACTCTTGACGCTTTCAAATTTCCCTCTGACATACGCCTCACGATCCAAGCTCTATATTCCAACCCCACGGCAACTGTCAGGGGGATGGGGTTCCATTCAACTTCATTCCCCATCCATAATGGCACGAGGCAGGGCTGCCCTCTCTCTCCACTCCTGTTCGCTCTGGCAATTGAGCCACTAGCGGAAACAATACGCACTAACAAGGATTTGGTGGGTATTACACTCTCTGGCTCCAAACATAACATCGCCTTGTTTGCTGACGATGTGACGGTGTTCTCTGCAGACCCACTTCGCACAATCCCTAGACTCCTGGAAATTCTAGAGTCCTTTGGCTCTCTTTCCTTCTACAAACTTAACGCCCCCAAAACAGAAATCTACTGGTGAGGTTTTCCCCAAAGCTATGTTTCAGCCCTCCAAAGGCAATTCGACTTCAAATGGTCTAGTAAATGGATCACCCATCTTGGAGTTAAAATATCTAATGACCTGAAGCAGATGGTCAAGGATAACTTTTTACCCCTGCTGGCAGATTTGCGAGCGTTAAAAAATGTCTGGGACCACAAGAGCATTTCTTGGATGGGCCGCATAGCCTCTCTTAAGATGTCGTTCCTTCCGCGGCTCAACTATCTGTTTAGATGCCTCCCAATCAGAATACCCACCCACCTCCTGCTACAATTCCAAAGCGAGTGCACCAAATTTATCTGGCAGAACAAAACCCCCAGAATAGCCCATAAAACCCTCCAGTTCCCAGTCCAGTTGGGGGGACTGGCCTCCCCATCCATAGTAAAGTACTACGAGGGAGCCATGCTCACGCATATCTCTCAGTGGGGAGTACTTCACTCACAAGACAGGTGGAGAGATATTGAACAAGCTTCACTGCCCTTCGATATCTACTTAAAGGACCTAATTTGGACCCCGGCACATAGTCGTAGAGCCTTGAACATACACAATTATGTAGTCGTGGAGTGCCTGGCAATTTGGGATAAGATCCGGCACCGCAAGCTGATTGCGCCGCATCCTTCCCCGATCACTTCTATTCCAGGCCTCTTCACAGGCCTCCCTGAAACACACCCCAATGCGTGGGCTAGGATAGGTGTGAAGCAAGTTTCAGACCTCTGGTCTGAGACCAGTGGGGACGGTTATTTCTCGTTGTCTAAGGACAGACCTTGTGAAGATATCCCGCCCTATCTCCACTTCGAATTTACTAGGATTAAGAGTTTCCTCTCTAGCTGGGGATTTTCCCCCTCCACTCCGCGTCAACTTTCCCCATGGGAATCTGTGTGGAAGGGTGGGCGTAGACTCCACAAGCCCCTTTTGAGACATTATTGTCTGCTGGAGGGTACGATGCCTCCAGACCTGGCTCCACACTTGCGTAAGTGGGATACTATCCTTCAAACTCGAATTTCGGCTAACGCCTGGCAGGGGTCCCTCACCCAAACCAAAAAATCTCTGCATTGCGTGACAATGTTCGAAACACACTATAAAGTCATTTCTCAATGGTATCTGGTCCCAGTGCGGTTATCTAAGATGTTTCCGACGTCTTCTCCACAATGTTGGAGGGACTGCGGTGCCCAGGGAAGCATGCTCCACATTTGGTGGGAATGCCCCAGGTTGTCTCCTCTGTGGAACTTATGCTTCCGCACTCTATCTTCTCTCAAGATTCACTTACCCAAAAGCCCTGCCACAGCACTTCTACATCTAAATTTGCACGTCCTCCCTAAACATCAGCAGATCTTTTGTGTTTATCTCCTGTCATCAGTTAAAACTAGTATTGCTAGATGCTGGAAGAAAGCTTCTCCCCCTAGCTGGCCTGATATTCTTAGAAATATGGCCTACTTACACGCTATGGAAAGAGACATATTCTATAGTCTGGACAGAAGTGACCTTTTTGAGATGGTTTGGGCTGACTGGACGGACACACACAACACCACATGGCTCCCCCAGGTCAGAGTATAAGAACGCACGCTTCTTCTGCCTCAGACGATTCCCGATAGGAACTCCCCTCCCCACCTTCCCCATCCATATAGATGAGCCCCCCCTTCCCCTCCCCCCCCCACCCTTCTTTGATAATTTCTCAGAAATGTACCGACTTCTACCTCTGATACTTCAACGCTTCAGTTGTACTTTTTCTATTTTTCTACTCTAGTACTTTATGATATGGTATGTACTAAAATGTGTAGGGGACCTGCGAGTCCCCAATTATTGTTATACTTGTTAAAACAAATAAAAATTATTTAAAAAAATAAATAAAAAAAATACTATACTACACGCCAAAAGCTGTCACCCCAAACATGTACCCTTTGCAGTCGCAAAGGGTCAGTTTATCAGAATAAAAAGGAATTGTACAGAAGAGGAAACTTACATAAGAAAAAGTACAGAGATGAAAGAGAGACTACAAAGGAGGGGGTACTCCAAGCATGTTTTGGAGAGAGCACAGACACAGGTGGATAGGCTGGACAGACATTCTTTACTGCAGCACTCTAAAAATGCTCAAATGTGAAATCCAATCAAAGTGACCAGGTCACCTTTGTCACAGAATTCAGTAAAGAATATAGTAGCATCTGTGGGATTGTGAAAAAGCACTTTCGACTGCTAGCAGCAGACAATAAACTTACTAAATGTGTAGAAAATGGTTTACGTTGCTCCTACAGGAGGAGCAAGACTATAGAAAATGATTTATCTCCTTCTGAATTACCAACTTTAGCTCCCCCTTCCCTGGGCTCTTGGCTAAGACATAGGGGGATGTACAAATGTGGCAAAACTAGGTGCAGACCATGTGAATTTGGCATTTTCTCCAATAAATTTCACTCTGAAGTGACTGGAGAAGAATTTAACATTGCATCTTGTCTCAACTGTACATCCTCCTATGTCATTTATGTTTTGACATGTGTTCAGTGCCATCTTCAATACATGGGTCTCACAACTAATGATGTGAACACCAGGATAAGGAATCATCTATCCACTATTAAGATTGGCGAGGCCACCACACCGCTGGTCAAACACTTCAAAAACATACATGATAAGAGCAATGATACCTTAAAATGGCAAGCCATAGAATGGATAAAGCATCCTACTAGAGGTGGGGACAAGGATAAGGCCCTGGGAAAACATGAAATGTTTTGGATTTTTAGACTGCAGACGCAGGTACCCTTGGGCCTCAACTCAGAGTATGACTTGATTAATTATTGGAAGTAGATTACATGCATAATATTTAAGCTACAATTTCGAGTTATGCTCTGAGTTGAATATCCCTCCCTCATCTCCTAACTTGCTAGTAACAATTTTTTGGCCATATCAAGTTTTGTTTGCGTTATAATATATACATATGTTTTTTGTTACTGCTTTATAACATATGTGTATCATTGTATTATATGATACGAAACAAGTAGTTCCCCTGGCTACACGTACCCTTAATTAAAACGCGTAATTGAATGGTTATATTTATGATTTATTTCTAATGAAATATTAATGTAACACCTTATTATATTATTGTTTGACACACTTTTTATAGGATATACAAGGTTTAGTGGTCTTGTGATCTCTCCCCATTTGCTCACCATGAACTTCTAATATTCTAATATATAATACCTACTATAAACTCAATGTATTATGTATGATACATTGTATTTTCCTTACCTGTTGCGCTTAAAATAAGTTTATAGACCACACTAATGAAATGCATTATACCCACTACAATGTCTATTGCAACACGATACAATGTATATAGGTTTTTATATTCTGTATTGCTTAGGATCTAGTTCAGTTTGTCTCTAAAAATGGGGGGGGGGGGGTGAAGTATGCCTAATATATGTATATGTATATATACATATATATATATATACCTTTTTTCTCTATCTAGATATTACTGTATTGTGTATTGTATATGATCTCCTAAATTTAACACCAAATAGCCTTTCTTGCACCTAACTGTCATCTTTTTAAGCATTCACAAAGTGCCCACATATTATATATTATATATTATATTCTATTTTAGGATCCTGTTTCCAGCAATTTTCTGTTTCAGTGGTATCCCATTTATAATTGTACTTTGTAGTCTGGCAATTCAGTGACTAAGAGGTTAAGTTTTGCACTAGAAGTGAATCTTTGTGATTGGTTATCTATGGACCATTCACTGAGTAGATACCCCTTTAAATCTATGACACGTTTGCATAATGTCAGCTACGATTATGGTAAAAGGCCGAAACATGTCAGCCTAATTCTTTTGTGTGTATAACTTTTATGTGCACTATGGTACTCCCATGTTTGTTTTTACCACAAGTGGAATCAAATAAAAGACTTTTGTTTTAACTTCGCCTTGGACATCGTTTTCTCTCAAGTTTACATTGTATCCAGGACATCCAAGAGCGAAGGGAAGCTTGCATACTCTGCTCTCCATACCCTTGCAGCGGTAGATCCAGCCTTGTATTGGAATTACCCGGTTGATACGGAGACGGGCAGTGATTGGCCAGAGGAGATCACGTGTAAGGACACACCTCCCAGTGCCACAACAGAATGCCGTCACTGTGTGAACAGCAAGCCAGGAGATTCCGGTGAAACAACATCGAAGGAGACACGCCAGGAGCGGTGAGTGGGTGCAGCAAATTGCTGTGTTGGGCACGGGCTGCTCTCAAAGGTCCTACTTTTGATCCGCAAGTGTCTATTAGATCGACACCGGTTTAAAGAGGCTTTTTGCTGTGTGAGTTTATTCTCTAGGATCAGCGATCCTTTGCTGCTAGCACTTTGAGACTTTTACAAGGACTGCAGAGGGAAGAGGCTTTTGTGCAGAGACTATGCTTTCTATTATATTATAATTGTTGTGCAGTTTTATGAAATCTCTTCTTTTTTGGCTATATATATCTATATATATATATATATATATATATATATAGCAGATATGTAGTGGAGGGCACTCACAGGACTTTAAACAATATATATTCTTTATTCACACTTTCAATTTCACATATTAAAGAATGTCGACGTTTCAGCCTTTCCAGAGGCCTTCTTCAAGACAATTCATGATCTTCAATAGTGCGTATCGCACTGTCCGACGAACTCCCAACAATGAAAATGGAGCCACCCATCGGTACTGCTGGGGTCTTGCCTTGCAAATATTATTGACCCATGTGATTTTGAGACTGGGTGGCACAGCGTTTTCTTTTTCCTTTTCTGCCCTGCAAACTTAAAGTCTTTAAGTTTGCAGGGCAGCAAAGGAAAAACATGTTTTGTTCCTCCTGCAGGCTGCATCCGATGCTAGTTCTGTCTGTAAGTGCCTGCAGGCTATGGCACTGTGCTGTGCGGGCTTTGTAATTAAGGTTAAATCAAAACAACACAAAAATAGACGCTTGTTAACTGTCAGCATGAGACCGAGTGTGCTGCACCACATAGAACCGGCCCTGGCTGCCTAACCTGTGTGTGCTATACCCCCTGCATCTGCCTTAGCATGGTACGTACCAGCACTGTGCACATAACAACGGTCTGGCTGACTCCTTCATATTTTTTTATTCAGAATGAGAGTCTGAGATCCCTACACATGCTGCCACAGCTGCGACTCCAAGGAGTTATAAATCATTTCTTTCTCAGTGCTTCTGATCACAGCCCTTTTCAGTGTGTTACAGCAGTGCTGGAAAAGCTGTGATCAGAAGCACTGAGATAGAAATGATTTACAGCTTGATATCGCATACCACAGTTTCTGCAGCAGTAAAGGCTGTATGTGAAAGGCTCTAAGCTTCTGTGTCAGTGAAGGCTGTGTGTGTAAGGCTCTAAGCTTCTGTGTCAGTGAAGGCTGTGTGTGTAAGACTCTAAGCTTCTGTGTCAGTGAAGGCTGTGTGTATAAGGCTCTAAGCTTCTTTGTCAGTGAAGGCTGTTTGTGTAAGGCTCTAAGCTTCTGTGTCAGTGAAGGCTGTGTGTGTAAGGCTCTAAGCTTCTGTGTCAGTGAAGGCTGCGTGTGTAAGGCTCTAAGCTTCTGTGTCAGTGAAGGCTTTGTGTGTAAGGCTCTAAGCTTCTGTGTCAGTGAAGGCTGTGTGTGTAAGGCTCTAAGCTTCTGTGTCAATGAAGGCTGTGTGTGTAAGGCTCTAAGCTTCTGTGTCAGTGAAGGCTGTGTGTGTAAGGCTCTAAGCTTCTGTGTCAGTGAAGGCTGTGTGTGTGTAAGGCTCTAAGCTTCTGTGTCAGTGAAGGCTGTGTGTGTAAGGCTCTAAGCTTCTGTGTCAGTGAAGGATGTGTGTGTAAGGCTCTAAGCGTAAGCTTCTGTGTCAGTGAAGGCTGTGTGTGTAAGGCTCTAAGCTCCTGTGTATATATATATATATATATATATATATATATATATAGAGAGAGAGAGAGAGAGAGAGAGAGAGCAGATATGTAGTGGAGGGCACTCACAGGACTTTAAACAATATATATTCTTTATTCACACTTTCAATTTCACATATTAAAGAATGTCGACGTTTCGGCCTTTCCAGAGGCCTTCTTCAAGACAATTCATGATCTTGAATAGTGCATATTGCACTGTCCGACGAACTCCCAACAATGAAAATGGAGATCTCCGTTTTCATTGTTGGGAGTTCGTCTCACAGTGCGATACGCACTATTGAAGATCATGAATTGTCTTGAAGAAGGCCTCTGGAAAGGCCGAAACGTCGACATTCTTTAATATGTGAAATTGAAAGTGTGAATAAAGAATATATATTGTTTAAAGTCCTGTGAGTGCCCTCCACTACATATCTGCTTTATATTCCCCATTGAGGACAGCACCCAGGCATTCAATACACAAGTGTGGAAGGAGTGCTAGGCCACCGGCTACAGTATATATATATATATATATATATATATATATATATATATATATCAGTGGAGGCTCCTCTATAGGGGCAAGTGGGGCAATGCCCCTCCAGTTTAAAATAGATAAAAAAATAATACAATTCTTTTGTAATGTGAGACTGTGAGATTACAGTTTAAAAAAATATATAAAAAAAATGCTATTGTAATGTGTCTGTGAAATTACAATTTTTTTCTCAGGATACAATTTTTTTCCAGGAGGAGCAGAGGGTCCGATAACTAACAGCCTCTCTCCTCCTCTGACCATTGGGAGCCTTCACTGACACTTATTTTTATTTCAGATCTACATTGACAAGATTCATGCATTCAGGATTTATTAGAAATATGAAATATATTATATTCATGTTGAGATGCAGTGCAGTACTCAATAGGAAATATGCTGTATTTGTATGAATATATATACCAGGATTTTAAATGCTATTAATTGTGGAATAGTTAGCAGTATAAATTACTTTGATATAATATAATGTTAAAAACATAACTGTATTTAATATTGGAATAATCAGAAAATTCACATGATGCTATCCTGCCTGGAATTCGGAGTGTAAGTAATTAATGCAAGAAATTATGATGATGTTAAATAATCATTACATGGAAGATATTTAAATTGTATGGGATAAATGTTAGAAATGGTTAAATGAATCTGTTTGTTTGTCCGCTGCCACCCGATGGCCAGAATCCAATATAACAGTAAAAAAAAATGTAACTGTTAAAAGATGCGTTTCCATAGTGACAATACATTGCATAGGGCCAATCAAAGAGATGCTTCCCAGGTGACCAATGGGATGATCAATTTTCGCAAGGGCCTCCCACATGGTTTCATAAATGATTGAAAACATATTTAAGTCAATGCAAAAAGAGGAAGAGAGGCTGCTGGGCTGACTTGTAACTGGAAATTGGCTGCGTTTGAAATGCAAGTATTACAGCAAGGCTAGCTAACTTTTCTCATTAATTGCAAAATATACTTATATTGTCTTCTGAGATGAAACAAGAAGTTTTCTGAAGATTGCATTACCGATTCTGGTCATTCTGGTAAAGTATTAAAAAAAATTGCTAAAGATATAGGTAAACATTTAAGATAAGCATTCCTTGTTGCTGTAGTAAATACATTTAAAGAGCATTGTGTATTTTAAAAATAGTATTTCATAGTCTGTGTATTTTAAACTAATCCTTAGTGCTAAACAATTTATCCTGGAAAATTTACATAGGGTTATAACTCAGAATTGGTTTTAAATTGTAAGTAACTGAGAATTTATTTCAATTTAGATAAATAAGCAAAGGACAATTGGTTTTTGCATAGATAATAGATACTATTTTGATGTTTTAAATTAGAATTGTGTTAGAATCAATTGTGACTACATAGTTAAATAGCTGAGTGTATTGCTTGAATGTTAGCAACTAAATATCTTGGAATCTCATTCGGCTTGATTTAGAGTTTGGCGTTAGCCGTCAAAACCAGCGTTAGAGGCTCCTAACGCTGGTTTTGGGCTACCGCCGGTATTTAGAGTCAGTCAGGAAAGGGTCAAACGCTCACTTTGCAGCCGCAACTTTTCCATACCGCAGATCCCCCTACGCCAATTGCGTATCCTATCTTTTCAATGGGATCTTTCTAACGCCGGTATTTAGAGTCATGGCTGAAGTGAGCGTTAGAAATCTAACGACAAAACTCCAGCCGCAGAAAAAAGTCAGTAGTTAAGAGCTTTCTGGGCTAACGCCGGTTTATAAAGCTCTTAACTACTGTGCTCTAAAGTACACTAACACCCATAAACTACCTATGTACCCCTAAACCGAGGTCCCCCCACATCGCCGCCACTCTATTAAATTTTTTAACCCCTAATCTGCCGACCGCAAACCACCGCCACCTACGTTATCCCTATGTACCCCTAATCTGCTGCCCCTAACACCGCCGACACCTACATAATATTTATTAACCCCTAATCTGCCGCCCCCGCTATCGCTGACACCTGCATATTTTTTTAACCCCTAATCTGCCGACCGCAAACTGCCGCAACCTACATTATACCTATGTACCCCTAATCTGCTGCCCCTAACACCGCCGACCCCTATATTATATTTATTAACCCCTAATCTGCTGCCCCCAATGTCGCCTCCACCTACCTACAATTATTAACCCCTAATCTGCCGACCGGACCACACCGCTACTATAATAAATGTATTAACCCCTAAAGCTAAGTCTAACCCTAATACTAACCCCCCCCTAAGTTTAATATAATTTAAATCTAACGAAATAAATTAACTCTTATTAAATAAATTATTCCTATTTAAAGCTAAATACTTACCTGTAAAATAAACCCTAATATAGCTACAATATAAATTATAATTATATTGTAGCTAGTTTAGGATTAATATTTATTTTACAGGCAACTTTGTATTTATTTTAACCAGGTACAATAGCTATTAAATAGTTATTTACTATTTAATAGCTACCTAGTTAAAATAATTACAAAATTACCTGCAAAATGAATCCTAACCTAAGTTACAATTAAACCTAACACTACACTATCAATAAATTAATTAAATACAATACCTACAAATAACTACAATTAAATAAACTAACTAAAGTACAAAAAATAAAAAAGAACTAAGTTACAAAAAATAAAAAAATATTTACAAACATTAGAAAAATATTACAACAATTTTAAACTAATTACACCTACTCTAAGCCCCCTAATAAAATAACAAAGACCCCCAAAATAAAAAAATGCCCTACCCTATTCTAAATTAAAAAAAGTTCAAAGCTCTTTTACCTTACCAGTCCTGAAAAGGGCCATTTGCGGGGCATGCCCCAAATAATTCAGCTCTTTTGCCTGTAAAAAAAAACATACAATACCCCCCCCCAACATTACAACCCACCACCCACATACCCCTAATCTAACCCAAACCCCCCTTAAATAAACCTAACACTAAGCCCCTGAAGATCTTCCTACCTTATCTTCACCATGCCAGGTTCACCGATCCCTTCCTCCAAAGTCTTCATCCAAGCCTCCGAAGTCTTCATCCAAGCCCAAGCGGGGGCTGGCGATCCATAATCCGGCTGAAGTCTTCTATCAAGCGGCGGCTGAAGAGGTCCAGAAGAGGCTCCAAAGTCTTCATCCTATCCGGGAAGAAGAGGAGATCCGGACCGGCAACCATCTGGATCCAAGCGTCATCTTCTATCTTCATCCGATGACGAACGGCTCCATCTTGAAGACCTCCAACGCAGATCCATCCTCTTCTTCCGATGTCCAACTCAAGATTGAAGGTTCCTTTAAGGGACGTCATCCAAGATGGCGTCCCTCGAATTCCGATTGGCTGATAGGATTCTATAACTTTATTATAGTAGCGGTGAGGTGCGGTCGGCAGATTAGGGGTTAATAAGTGTAGGTAGGTAGCGGCGACATTGGGGGCGGCGGATTAGGGGTTAATAAATATAATATAGGGGTCGGCGGTGTTAGGGGCAGCAGATTAGGGGTACATAGGGATAACATAGGTTGCGGCGGTGTACGGAGCGGCAGATTAGGGGTTAATAATATAATGCAGGGGTCAGCGATAGCGGCGGCGGCAGATTTGGGGTTAATAAGTGTAAGGTTAGGGGTGTTTAGAAATGTGAAAAGTGTACTCAGGCGCCAACAATACTGAGGCTAAGGTTAAAATGAGGATTTATTACACATAATTTACTTACATAATATACATATACATATACAGCTGCATGGATCCACGCTAAAATTGGTCTAAAAAATAATCTAAAAAATGCTGGTCTAAAAATCTAAAAACAATCAATCATAGAAGTGAGGAACAAACTGTTAAGTGTGTCCCAATGCGGTACAATTAGTCCCTAAGAGTTACTAAAGGAAAAAGCAGTGATAATTACAAAGTGATTGGTGAGTGACCTTGTAAAAAATATATGTTAAATTATTAAACCAATGTGTTAAATCATTGAAACAATCCAAATGTGGGACAATGTTGAAAAAATTAAAACATTTGAAAAAAGCTGAAAATTGAGACTGTGTGTACGGTGCCCCTAAAAAAAAGGGGTGCTGATAGTCTAAAAAATTCAAAAAAATTCAAAAAAATGGTCCAAAAAAATTCCAATAAAATTCCAAAAGAATATAAATCCAAAACAATTCTGTGAAGTGTCTTAAATGTGTCCTAAATGATTTACAGAGGTCCTATGAGTGTCCAAGGAAAATAAAAGTCAATTTGCTCTGTGCTTATCCGGTGTGAAATGTCGTTCAGTGCGCAAGAATAAACAAAAATAGCAAAAAAATGTAGCAAAAAAAGAATAGCAGAAAATAAAAATAAAAATAACAGAAAAAAACCTGCGAAGAGAAAATGAGACACAATGTGTAAAACCTTTACAGAAATATCCTCCTAATGAGATAGAGCTTACCAGGTCTACGCGTTTCGGCCTCTCCTAGGCCTTTATCAAGACTGAATGGTAAGCTGTTGATGTTGGCCTTTTATAGGGCCTTTAGTATTGTAACCGGAAATGGAACTAGTTAGTAACTTCCGGTTTTCGTTATAAGTTCTATTTCACATTAATATTGTTAATGAGTCTTATTCTATATGATGTGACATCCTCTTGCAAGATATTCGTTCACATTAACTCTTGCTTCTTACTTTTAAACTTACTTTTGCTTTTAATCCTTAGCCTCCGTGCACCTAATGACGTCACTTCCGGTTTGGGTCCGTAATTTACAGTTTAAACAATTTGGCTATTAGTTCCACTGCTATGGATTGCCCTCTTGTTAGTTACCGGGAATGTTATTTTGTTGGAATTTGGTAAGGCGTATTTTTAATGATAGGATTACACGATTTACTGTGTTCCGGTTTTCTAAGGATCCCATTGGTCGTGACGTCATTGGTTGGCGGTATTGGTTGGCGGTGTACGATTCTTAGCGTTATTTCATTTGTGAATAATAAGGGTGTGTCAGGACCCTATGCTCTGATTGGTCATAACGTCATTGGTTGGCAGTATTGGTTGGCGATGTCCAATTTTTGCTACCTCATTTGTGAATAGTAAGGGTGTGTCAGTACCCTATGCTCTAATTGGATGTCTATTTGTGTACATAGTGCTGGATCTTCTTATAACTCCATCGCTGTTTGCGGAAGAGTTATTACACTGATTTGTATATGTTCCTATTGTTATTGAAGGGGGAATGTTAGTTGCTTTTATATTCGCTCAATCTATATCTATATAGTTTGGAAACAATACAAAGTTTTTTTAGAGACCTTATATTTTTGAGGAATATTTAAATAAAGATATTTGATTTTTGTTACTTTTCAAAATCTTTTTGTGCTGTTGAGAATATAAAAGTGTTGATAACTCTATGAATCTTACAACATTTAAATAAAGCTATTTGATTTTCAAAATCTTTTTGTGCTGTTGGAAATATAAAAAAGTGTTAATGACTTATAACAGAGGGTGGGCATTTCATGTTATATTTGCTTAGGATAAAAATATTATTAGAAACATTATTAAAGAATATATATATACATACTTATCCCTTACTGTGAGTAGTTTTCCAAAAGATTCTAATTGTTTTCCTTCATAGTATAAAATTTCTTATTTCCTCAACTATAGGTTGACAGTGGTTCTGTCATCTTTTCCATTACTATTGGGGGGGGTGCCGGGGGAGGGGTGGTCATTCTAAGTGCTGATCATGTTCTATTTTAAGAGACAGTCAGCCAGAATCTGGCTTTTTAGTCTGACATCTTTATCTTTATCTGGATAAAGTGTAATTAGGAATCCTGTAATTATATGAAGATGAGCTTACTTCTTTCTTTTCCTCAGAATAGGATGGATTTTATTTAATATCTATATTCGGGCTGTAGGCATATATACAATATGGACACTTCTATTATTGATCTTAACATTACTGGGAAGGGTGAATCCCTCCATTTCTTATTTATTTATAGATGATCATCATATTCCAGATTGTCTATCTTTGAATTGTACAGCGTTTACATTATCTATGCTTGCTTTCTCGTCTCCTTATGGGTACTTTTTTAAAAATTAAAATGAAGATAAAAATGTCGTAGGTGTTCTCTGGATAGGCTACTAGGAGTATTCAGTATGTATGCTTTCACCTATAGGTAGATTGATTTGGTCCTGTGCTGCAACACTGTATTTTAGTGGATATCCCAAATTTCTGGGGGCTTTACAGAGAGCTGTGGGGGAGATAAATTTGGAGGTCAGGTCTCTAGCTGTCGTGATGGTTGGACTTTCAAGTTTCATCAGATCTCAAGGGGAGATTCCATTACACCCTTATTCTAACTTATATCTAGAGGGGAGAGTTTCTGGAGATTCTGGGTGACCGTAATCAGATCAAGTTGTATAAGTGGGAGAGATCTTCCTTATTGTTCAATCCCTTTGGGTGGAGGCAATCCAGATTGAAGATCCATTTTGACTCGGCGGTGAGTAATTTCTTTGTGTAGTTTCCTCCTCTCCAGTCTTTTCGGATCTTTTGAATTCCCATAAAGGATAGTTCTTTAATGTTGCCTTTATGTATGGTTGAAAAATGACTGTACAGAACTGTGTCCATATTTAACTTTTCAATTAGTAATAAATGTTCGCGTAGGGGTGTTTAGACTTGGGGTACATGTTAGGGTGTTAGGTGCAGACTTAGGAAGTGTTTCCCCATAGGAAACAATGGGGCCGCGTTAGGAGCTGAACGCTGCTTTTTTGCAGGTGTTAGGGTTTTTTTCAGCTCAAACTGCCCCATTGTTTCCTATGGGGGAATCGTGCACGAGCACGTTTTTGAAGCTGGCCGCGTCCGTAAGCACCGCTGGTATTGAGAGTTGCAGTTGCGGTAAATATGCTCTACGCTCCCTTTTTGGAGCCTAACGCAGCCCTTCTGTGAACTCTAAATACCAGCGGTATTTAAAAGGTGCGGCCAGAAAAAAGCACGCGTAGCTAACGCACCCCTTTGGCCGCAAAACTCTAAATCTAGGCGATTGCGTTAATTGAATGAAATTCTATTGTAAATAAGGCTAGTTAAAAGTTACAATTTGGGTTGCTTTGTAAAGAGTGTAGCATATTTTAATAGTGCATAGTATTGATTCATATTTTTGGTTCCTACAAATATATTTTAACTAATAATAAAGAATTCAGGAATTTTATATTAATTTTATTGTCTTAGTATATGTATATTTTTGGGGTTTAATTTAAAGGATAATTTAAAGGATAATTATTAAATATTTTGAGTTATAATAGCATATACTGACATATTATTTGGAGGCACTGCTGAGATATTATTAATATTTATCATATTGATATAATATATTTGTGGTAAATAGAAATTATTATAAAAAAGAGAAAAAATTTCATATTTCAAAATTAATATTTTTGAAGGTATAATTTTTTTTGAAAATTTGAATATTGATTTTCATATTTCAAGATTGATATTAATATTTTGAAAATATAATTTTTTTTTGAAAAATTTAAATATTGGTTTTCATTTTTCAAGATTGATATTGATATTTTGAAATATTATTAAAAATTTATTTTTTGAAAAATTGATATAAATATAAATTTTTCATATTTCAAAATTAATAAAAATTTATTTTTCATATTTCAAAATTAATAAAAAATATAAATTTTTCATATTTCTAAATTAATAAAGATTAACTTTTTATATTTCAAAATTAATAAAAAATATTAATTTTTCATATTTCAAAATTAATAAAAATAAATTTTTCATATTTCAAAATTAATAAAAAATATTAATTTTTCATATTTCAAAATTAATATTGATATTTTTGAAAATATTATTTTTTTCCTCTCTCTTATTGGTCAAAATTGTATTAGCATTTTTATCTTATTAAATACAACACTAAAATAATGATGTCTTCAGCAAAAAGTAATGCTAGCATTTCTATACATGATGAAATTGTACCCTCCCCAAGATCCTCTGTCCATGAAATGGTTCAGGCAAAAACTCTCAAATTAGAAGCCATGAACCACCTCATGACTAGACTTGATATTGGGGATGATGTCTCCATGTATATTAAGGGGTATAAAGCTAAGGCCAAAGATTTAGTTAGAGATATTTGGTTTGAAGATGGGGAATTATACCAAATTTTACTGCAACTTAATGAATGCACAGAATTTAGAGGGCGTGATGAATTAATTTTCAAAACTTGGCCGATCCTAATGTATTTGAGCTGTGAGATGTCTAGCCAAATGGCAGGACAGGACAGACAATTAGGACGGCTAAGGGTTGAAAATGATTCATTACGAGAATTTGAAGAAGCCTCTATTCACGGAAAGGTAGAGGTTCTAGAAGCTAATAAAAAGGTTTCTGACTTAAATAAATATAATCAGAAATTAGTGGCTGAATTTAAAGCTTTCGAAGAAGAATATGAAAAATGCCAAGATGAAAATAAAACTTTAAAAGCTATATATCGTGAGGCTGAAAAAGGATATGAACAAGAAATAAATAAATTAAAGAGACAAATCAGCAGTACTAAGGAACTTTTATGTAATAACACTAATGCTGAAATGTTTAACTCATTTAAGGACTGGGTCAGAAATGAGTTTCCAGATACCAGGCGGGAGGATAGACAAAAGTACCCAAATTATAGCCCTAATTCCAGCCCAGAGGTAACTTTTTCCCCTAGTCAATTACCTAACTCTGGAGGACAAGAAGATTATTATGCCTCAGATGAAGAGGGCAGTTACTATAACGGGTCAGAAAGGGGGGCTAGCTTCTCATACAGCCCATATAAAAATACACGGGTAAGATTTCAGCACAGTAAAGATAGGACAGATGAAAGGCACCCTAACTCAAACAATAAGTTCCCAATGCAATCCAGTAATGTACTAAATAAAGTGTATGACACCCCTACAATAATTAAATTCCTAAAGAATGCAGTACGCCCATTTTCCAAAGGGGGGCCCACTTCCATAATTGACCACTTAGAGGCCTTTGAAAATGCTTTATCTATAATGAATGTTACAAGTGAGCAATTAAAAATTGAATTTCTACCCTAGGTATTTGAAGGTAAATATCACAAATTCTTTGCTTGACTAAAGGATATGAATATTCATTCCTGGGATGAGACAAAGTGACAGTGCAGAAAGGAATTCGGGCAACATCGCACTAAAACTGCAGCGAAAATAGCTGTATATGTTTTAAATTGTAGTGCAACTCAAAGCCCCATAGAATTCCTTTCTATACTGAAAAGTGCGTACAGTATGGCTGAAGATAATCCCATATTTGAATGCTCAGAATTTGTGAATTTATTTTTTTAAGCACTGCCCGCACCCATCAAAATTAATTTAGCTAGAGATTTTGATGAGAACTGCTCATTGGAATGGCTGATCAAAGAGAGTACAAAGTTATACTCTATTCAGCAGTCCGGTGAACAGGGGGATAAAAGGGAGAGAAAGCCCAATCCTAAAGTAGTGGCCGAAACTAGGGTGTCACCTAGCCCCCTCAATTTGGAGTCTAAAAAGAAAACCTATGCGGAGGTAGCCCGTGGAAACGGGCCATCTCCACAGAGGTTTAACTCTACCCCTCCCCAACACAGGCTGAGGTGCCGAGAGACTATACCCAAAGTGGGGGGCATACCCATGTAAATAAATATTCCCAAAGAGAAGAATACCCACGAGAAAATAGAATTCCCCCCAAAGGTAGATACAATAAGTGTTGAAGATATTCTCAGGGTAACCAGACACCCCAAGTAAATAATGCTCCCCGAAATACTAACGCTGAACAAGTTGATCCCCAGGGGCAACCATGCCAGGATAGAAACAGTGGCCCTGATTCTGAGCGGACCCAAGGGCCCAGGTAACTTGCACGATCAAGTAGATCAGCTTAGTACCCAGCTAATTCGGTTGATCGAACAAGTCGCTAATATGAGTCAAGCACGTACGGCTCAGCAACCTAACTATCCTTTTTTAGGGGTACAGCCAGTGGCCAGCGGTGGGTCACAGGCACAGTCATAAATACTGCAGTACCACCTGAAAGGGAGGGGAGAGATATACAAAATGCAATGATAAATGTCAATAATGGTACTAATCTTATTCTCTCCCCACAGACCGGAAACGGACGATTTAGCTGTGATGACAAGCAACCTCAGCTAGAAAGCATTAACAAATCTCTTCCTTTGCAGCGTTCTCTTAACCTTGTTTCCACAGTACACAAGAACCCAGTCGACCCTGTCATAAAGGAGACCGGTAGGAATGAAGTTTCTTCTGCATTGGAAAACATGGCGGATTCAGGTAAAACATGGCGAAGCCCACAAGTGTACAATCATGCAAATTTTATGTGTGAAATGGTAGAAACTACAGGGAGATATTATGTATTAGCTGAGCTGCACGATTCAGTCTCCAACCCTATCATGGGATTAATTGATACTGGGTCTCAGGCAACTATTTTATCCCACAGGTACTACACACAGCTAAACGAGCTAACACCCCACAAACCTAAATTAAAAGAATTTGATGGTTCTCTAATAGGAGTTGGGGGTGACTCTCTAAAAGTTTACAGTATGGCCTGGTTAAAATTTAAACTGGGGAACAAGGTCATAAGACACCCTGTCATTGTAGTGGATCTGCCAACTGATCGTTTAATTATTGGTAGTGATCTCCTGAAGCGATTAAGCACCATAATTGATTGCATAAATAATGTAATTTGGTCACAAGTTAAAAGGGCTATTAATTATGAGAAATCTGGTATATCTCGCCCCCGACATAACTGTCACGTGGTGGAAGAGAAACCAGATGCTGTGCAGATTCATTTCAGGAAAATCTCTGTACCTGAAATCACCATTTTACAAATAGATGATCAGACTCCTTTAAGTGGCTCTGATGGTAATACTTATAAAATTTTGCCTGGAAAGATAGCGAATATTTCCTTAGACGGCGATGTATTAATCATATCTCTCCACAAGGGGGATCATAAAATCACTAAGGGTGGGGGGCACGCTCAATACCTCACAGGAATTGAGAGAATTAAAGAGGATCTATTTATCCCTATACAAGTGCATGACCTTGGGAAAACCAAGTATGCTAAATTGAACTTAAAACAGGAAGCTAGCTATATAAGCGAAGGCTTATTAGCGCAGATAGCTGAACCTAAAGTGATTAAATATCTTTCTCCCCAAGACCACTGTGTCCACAACCTGGATAACAGGTTTGAAAGCTATAACATCACAGCTAAGTGCTTATTATCTGTCTATATAGGTAATAAGTCATCGAAGCACCTGTTTTTAGTTTTAAATACTCCCCATAGTCAAAAATACATTGGCAATGATATCTTACATAGATATGTCATACAAATAGATTTGATTAACTTTTGCCTCTGGAGCAGGTTAAAGGGGGACCCTGAAGTATTTCAGGATGAAAGTGCAGCCCTGAAATCAAACCAGCAATTACCATATGCTGTAAATATGCAAGTGTCTAACAATGTTATAATTCCTGCTGGGGCTGATAAATTTCTTTTACCCTTACAGGTAAAAGAGGTCAGAAATTAAAAACTTCTGAAACACTAATTTGCTTATCCCATAGAATACAAAATCTGGGTATAACAATGGCCTATTCTCCTATCGTATAAATATTGGAACTATTCCAATACATGTTAGTGTACATAACATGACCCCACAGAATATAACATTATCCAAGGGAACTACCATAGGATATGCGCTGGAATCAAGTTATTACACTTTTGGGTTCCAGAATAATGTAATTGGGCTAATACCTGAAGGATACTTTACTGAAGAACAATTAATAGAACAATACTTTACATCTATGCCAGAGGGTCTATTTACTATTCAGTCTATTTATCCCTTCAGCTCAGAAGAAGGCATCTGTAAAATTGAAGAAGCCTCTCTAGTATTTGATCAGCCAATCAAACAGCAAGATTACCCCAATACCCAGAGTCATGGGGGCAATGTAAATTATAATCAAGGGGATCTCACCTCTAGATTGGAAGAAGCCTATGAAATAGGACAACCTGAAATCTTTCCAGGATTTCAGCAAATAGTCGAAGAGCAAATATCTTTAGCTAATGGCTGTTCCAGCGATGATGAACGCCAACAGCTGCGAGAACTCCTGATGGAGTACAAATATATTTTTGCTAGGGATTCTTTTGACTGTGGGACTACAGACTTGCACATTGCAAGAATCCAAACAGATCCCAATGCACCACCTGTCTTTGTTAAACAATACAGACTTCCTTTAGCTTCATATGATTCTCTTGAAGAAATCATAAGGAACTTGGAAGAAAGGGGTATTATCCGACAGGTGCACAGCTCTTATAACAATCCCATTCTAGGTGTTCTTAAGCCCAATGGACAATGGCGTTTGTGTGCTGACTTAATACCGCTAAACAAACAAGTGTACATGTCTGGCTGGCCTGTGCCATTTATGGACCAGTGCCTAGCACAGATGCAAAAATATTCACTGCCATTGATTGTGCACAGGGATATTGGACCATAAAGGTACATGTGGAGGACCAGTATAAGCTGGTATTCTCATTCCAAAAGGTCCAGTATGTATTTCAGAGACTTCCTTTTGGATACATAAATTCTGGACATGAATTTGCTGTATTCATGCATAAGGCTATGCCTGATGCACTGGAAAGGGGGGCCTTATCTTATGTTGATGATGTTTTAATCAAAAGCACAGACTTTGAAAAACACATTGCAGAGCTTAAACACGTCCTCAGCCAACTTAAAAGGGCAGGTGTCAAATTATCCTTACAAAAAGCTCAATGGTGCCGCACTCGTGTAAACTTCTTGGGACATGAAGTTACTTCTGAAGGGCTAAATCCTCAGAAGAAAAAGGTGGAAGCTAAAAAAAAACCCATCTAACTTAAAGGAATTGAGATCATTCCTAAGTATGACAAATTATTCTCGCAAATTCATTGATAATTATGCAGAATTAGCTAAACCACTACTACTTCTTCTAAAGAAGGATGTGAAATGGCACTGGAGTGAGACTCAAGAGACACCCATCAGAGAGCTGAAGAGAAAACTCACTCAAACACCTTGCTTAGCATACCCTGAAGGTGGTAAACCTTTCTTCTTAGAAACAGGTTACAACAATATAAGCATGAGTGCTGTTGTATACCAAGCAAAGTCATTGCTTATGCGAGCCAAACTCTATCCCCAGTCGAACTAAAATTTTGCGATTGCGAAAAAGCCCTCTTATCTACTGTATGGGCTCTACAAAATTCCCACAGCTATGTACAGGGCAAGAAAATTATTGTAGAAACGGCCCACCAGCCTTTGCTATATTTGCAAAGTGAGAGAATAAGAGATGGGAATTTGTCAAATAGCCGCATAACAGCGTGGACTCTTTCCTTACAAGGCTGGCCCTTAGAAATTCGCTACAAGCAGAATAAAAAGAATCCAGTCGCACAGGGGCTTGCTGAGCTCCACGACTGTACTGCTAATGATCCTGGGGAAGAATTATCAGAAGATGATTTCCTGGAGGAACAATTGCCTTCCCCATATAAAATGTACAATGAGGACAATTTTCAAACATTACCTTGGGTATATGTTGATGGTTGTTCTTACCATGCCACTATTGATAATGAGCACAGATTAGTCACTGGCATTGGTATAACTTGGACAAATGGATTCCCAAATATATCTATAGGTTTCTACATTGGACCAAGATCCAGTCAAGTTGCAGAACTAACTGCTGTTCTAAAAACCATTGAAATGGCTATTGAACAGGGTATTCATGAATTTGTGATCATAATTGACTCAAATTATGTGCGTGATAGTTTTGTTAAATACCTGCCAACTTGGAAAAGAAATGGAATGCAGAAAAGCAATAACAAACCAGTCAAGCATGGCAAGTTGTTCTGCAAGATTGATAATCTGGTGGTATCCAATGATTTGACAATACACTGGAAAAAGACCAAGGGTCATTCCAGAATTCAAGATCCTGATAAGGAAGGCAATGATTTTGCGGATTCATTAGCCAAACAAGGAGCCATAACTGGAGAACTCCTTAATATTGACCACTTAATGGGTGCAATTCAGGTAGAAGCCATTACCAGAAACCAGGCTAAACAACAGAGTGAGCCTAACCTGGTACAATGGAGTCAGGATTTTCCTAGTGAGGACCTGATCACTAGTCAAAAAGAACACCCCATTGTAGGCATCTTCTATAAACACATAGAAGATCCTGAAAGCATCCCCATCTCAAAAGATGATTGTATTGGCAAAGAAGATCTTAGAATCTTAACGAAGTCCAGATCACAATTCAAGTTACAGGATGGTTTGTTAATTAGAACCTGAGAAACTGGCATCCAGCAATGGGTAGTACCCACCAAGTTTAGAAATTTAATGCTTCAACATACCCATGATGCTCCCACATCTGGCCATTGTGGTGCCAAACTCACATATGAAATATTGCGTGATTATGCCTTTTGGCCACACATGTTGAAAGATGTTCAACCCTACTGTCAAGGGTGTTTAATCTGTCCACAGTTCCAACCCACTGCACCAACGCATAGAGCGCCATATCAGAAAAGGGGGATGGTAATGCCATGGTCAGATATACAAATTGATTTTGTTGGTCCAGTAACTAGGTCATCAAGAGGTAACAAATACATGTTAACAGTGACATCCCTGTTCACTAAATGGGTAGAGTGCATCAGTGCACCTAACAATAGTGCTGAAACAGGCACAGCATTGCTCATCAATCACGTATTTTCCAGATTTGGTTTACCCAAAAAAATCGAATCAGATCGGGGAACCCACTTCACTAGCGAAGTGATGACCAAAATGTGGAAAATACTAGGGGTAAAAAGAAAGCAAGAAACAAAAGAAACACTGCGATCCTTAAAAAGAACTTGAATCCTTTAATATCCAAAAACGTGCAAAGTAATCATAAAAGGCAACAGAGTTTAAAAGCAAAAAGATAGACAGCTCATTTTCAGGAACCAGTATGTCCTACATGTTTCGGTCAATTCCTTAATCATGAACATGACCGGCTACCCCTACTTCCTGCCTCTTATGCCTGAACAACTATCCCTATTGGTTATTCAGATTAATTAAATTAACCCTATCAAGTTCAGCTATCAGCTGTTATGTCATTGGCTTTACCCTAACAGTATATAATCCTTTTAAATTTTTTAAAATTCAGGCTTATGAATGCATTCATATTGCAATACATTCATAAACTGTAAGCTTGATTGTGACTTTATGAATTAATAGTTTATTACACGACTATCCACTAACCTAGATAGTTTTATTTGAACGATACAATTAACCAAACTAATATTGGTCCTACAATATTCACCATTTTGGAGTCACTTAATGCACTGCAATTTATTGCCTTAACCAGTATATATATATTGTTGATGACTAAAAACTGCCACGCTAGCTAGGAAGGAAGATGCCATAGGGTTATTGAAAGCACTAAAACACTACCTCCTCCAAAAATTTATCACATCTCCCTCTATGTTGAAGCCCTCTGGTCTTCTTGACTTCATTTTGAAGATCCAGAAGGCTTCACGTAGCATCAAAAGGGCTGCCCTATCGCCCCCTCTTGGGGGTTTCGAACACATTCTATTACCTGCCATGAGAGCGAAGTTACATCGCCCCCGTGCACAGAAATAAAATGTTGTGATAGGCCCGAGCTGTCCTTATCATGGGAGATGTCATTCAGATGCTCTCTGATTCTGAAGCGAACCTCCCTAGTGGTACACCCTATATACTGCCCATTACATTGAGTGCAGTCTACCAGGTATACCACAAAGGGGGTTCTACAATTTGTACAACTTGCCAAATTGAAAACCCTATTTGTTGTTGCAGACTGGAAGGTAGATGTAACTCTACTGTGTTGACAAGCAATGCATTTCGTGAAATGGCATTTAAAATGCCCTTTCACACTAAGCCATCTATTATTGGCCCTATATTTTTCTCTTAGTACACTTGGTGCCACCAAGTTACCAATTGTGCATGCTCTTTTAGGTACAAAGTTACAACCCCTGGACACATACTCCCTCAAGCTGTCCTCTGCTGTTAGGATAGGCAGATGCTTACTAACAATGTTAGTAATTTCTTTAAATTGTGGGCTATAGGTAGTGACCAAAGTAGGTCTACTTGAGTCATAACCCCTCACCATTCTGGTATTACCCCTCAATATCTCACTCCTGTCCATTCTGGGTACTTCCAAGTGAGCTCTGTTAATGGTTTTGTGTGAGTAGCCTCTCTCAGCTAGGAGACTCTTAAGTGTTTCACTCTCTTTCACAAAATCCTCTTCCAAGGAGCAGTTCCGCCTTATTCTCATGAACTGCCCCTTGGCCACCCCAAACCCCGTATAGCGGGGATGGTTGCTCCTAGCATGGAGAAAGGAGTTATATGTAATCGGTTTGTGATAAAGCGAAGTGGAAACTTCACCACTTGAGGCATTCCCCCTAAGTTCTACATCCAGGTAAGGTATTGTATTTATCCCTGTTTGGGCAGTAAATTCCAAACCCACTCTATTGGAATTGAGATAGGTAAGAAAATCCTGCACTTCCGCAGTTTCACCCACCCAGACAAACAGGAGATCATCTATAAAGCGTTTGTATGATCTTATCCTGTCTATAAATGGGTTTTTATCTCCAAAGACGTGGGACAGCTCCCACCAACCCATAAAAAGGTTGGTGTATGATGGGGCAAATTTAGCCCCCATCGCTGTCCCACGTCTCTGGAGATAAAAGGTACGTTCAAACCTAAAGTAGTTGTGTGTCAAAAGGAACGTAAGGGCCTCAATCACAAATTCGATCAATTCCTCATGATAATTGCTAAAATGTCGCAGCATATATCCAACGGCTTCAATTCCATAACCATGAGGAATGGCCGAATAGAGGCCAACCACATACAACTCTCCTCCCATTTAACACTACCCATCGCCTTGATGAGATGTGTAGTATCTTTTAGATAGGACGGTAGAAGATGTACGATAGGCTGCAGAAGGGACTCAATCCAACCTGAGAGCCTCTCAAAGAGTGACCCTATACCTGAAACAATTGGTCTGCCCTTCACCCCCACCAAGGTCTTATGGACCTTGGGGAGGTGATGGAAAATAGGGATCACTGGTTTTTGTACCATTAAATATTCAAAGGTCTCCTGGTCAAAGATACCCTTCATCAACCCATCATCCAAAAGATGCCTCAGTTCAATCCCAAATCGCTCAGTGGGATTGAAACTGAGCTCCTGATATTGCTTATAGAGCTGCCTCAAGTGGTGGTGTAGAGCATTACAACCAGTCCATTGTGAAAATCCTCAAAAAGTTTGTGAGTGAAACGGGTAAAGACTGGGATGTAAAACTACCTCTAGTCCTAATTGCATTAAGAGCAACTGCATGTAGTGCTACCAATATGTCACCTTTTGAACTGATGACTGGTAGAAGAATGGTTCTACCTCAGCATCTGCTGTACCGTACATCAGACCAAAACTTGATAAACGCTGCCAATACACATCAATATGTGGAGAACCTAAGAAAGCACCTGCAATATGCCTTTGCATTTGCTCAAAGGAATTTAGAGAAAGCTGCAACTTCCACTAAAACCTATTATGATCTCAAAACGTCCAAAAAGGAATATGAAATAAATGATAAATTTTATCTTTATAACTTTGGAAGAGATCAGGTTAGGGAGAAGAAATGTCTTCCATCATGGAAAGGTCCTTTTGTCATTACTGACAAAATATCTCCAGTGGCCTATAAAATAAGGATACCCAAAAATGAAAGTTTCATAGATAAATGGGTCCATATCAATCAGTTGCGAGCGTGTCATCCTAGGTCCCAACTACAAGTCATAGAGGGAGAATGAAGTCATATCTCCAAATACACTAAATACATACTATAGTTTAAAGATGCCTAGCTGATGAGGATAAGGGCCAAAAAATGACAGACCCTCCACATGGAAGACTGTCTATGATGTGTACGGTCAACATCCTCACCAAATACCACTGACTTTAAGCCAATTCAAATACATGTGTCCTACATCTATTTGAACTGGAAGGGGGATTTATGTCAGGGTATAAGAATATCATCAAATAATATACACATGTATACTTATAAATAATAATATATCTGTGTACACTAAATAATTAATTTTGTTTATGGAACCCAAAATGGACACTGTATGTAAACCAGCCCACTCTCTCACTCATCAAATGAATTACTTGCAGAACAAATAAATGTTTTCATAGTAATCTTAGAGGAGACATTTGGTCTATTTAAACAGTCATTTCAAAGAAAATAACAAAAGCTTAAACTGCTATTATAGATAGGCCCATTGAACCATTTCAAAAGGCAAAAACTTCAATAAGAGATGGTCAATCTATAATAGCTATATATTTCAGGTTTTAGATCAGTGAAGATAAACTTCTCTTAATTAAGATAACATTTAAATTGCTTCAAAAGGAATGACCATGTTCATTTTGTGTGTTATAAATCTTGGATCAAGCGTGATGATTCCCCTTCCTGATAAACAGGACATAGGAGAACCTGATTAAGATAGATAAACCGATGCAGGGATATATATGGACACAATGTCAGAGAAATAGCTGGATTTCTTTTACAACTAAATTATCTTTTCAAACAAAGAGAAACATAGTACTTAAGTTACAGGAAACCTGTGGTTGGTAGAGTCAATGGTCTGTACTTTGGGGGACGATATGCTCAGAAGTCCTCTGAAATCTCTCATCCAAATCTTTGTGACTTGAAAAGAAACATATGCTAACAGACATATGTGATAACAACACAATGGCTCACTGAATCTCTGACACTTGAATATACGTAATGTAGACATACGTCTGGGGGAGGATAACACACAGCAAAAGCACATGGCTTGCATTATAATTTCAAATTTCACTGTTTAAATTAACTTGCACTTAGATTTCAGGCAAAAAGCATAAAATGTCTAAGCCTCGGTGTTTTTAAGCATATGAATATAGATATTTGTGGACCTAAAAAGAAATGATTAATAACACTTATTTTTATTTCAGATTTTCATAGACAAGATTCATGCATTCAGGATTTATTAGAAATATGAAATATATTATATTCATGTTGAGATGCAGTGCAGTACTGAATAGGAAATATGCTGTATTTGTATGAATATATATACCAGGATTTTAAATGCTATTAATTTTGGAATAGTTAGCAGTATAAATTACTTTGATATAATATAATGTTAAAAACATAACTGTATTTAATATTGGAATAATCAGAAAATTCACATGATGCTATCCTGCCTGGAATTCGGAGTGTAAGTAATTAATGCAAGAAATTATGATGATGTTAAATAATCATTATATGGAAGATATTTAAATTGTATGGGATAAATGTTAGAAATGGTTAAATGAATCTGTTTGTCTGCTGCCCCCCGATGGCCAGAATCCAGTATAACAGTAAAAAAAATGTAACTGTTAAAAGATGCGTTTCCATAGTGACAATACATTGCATAGGGCCAATCAAAGAGATGCTTCCCAGGTGACCAATGGGATGATCAATTTTTGCAAGGGTCTCCCACATGGTTTCATAAATGATTGAAAACATATATGCTGCTGGGCTGACTTGTAACTGGAAATTGGCTGCGTTTGAAATACAAGTATTACAGCAAGGCTAGCTAACTTTTCTCATTAATTGCAAAATATACTTATATTGTCTTCTGAGATAAAGCAAGAAGTTTTCTGAAGATTGCATTATCGATTCTGGTCATTCTGGTAAAGTATTAAAAAAAATGCTAAAGATATAGGTAAACATTTAAGATAAGCATTCCTTGTTGCTGTAGTAAATACATTTAAAGAGCATTTTGTATTTTAAAAATAGTATTTCATAGTCTGTGTATTTTAAACTAATCCTTAGTGCTAAACAATTTATCCTGGAAAATTTACATAGAGTTATAACTCAAAATTGGTTTTAAATTGTAAGTAACTGAGAATTTATTTCAATTTAGATAAATAAGCAAAGGACAATTGGTTTTTTTTCATAGATAATAGATACTATTTTGATGTTTTAAATTAGAATTGTGTTAGAATCAATTGTGACTACATAGTTAAATAGCTGAGTGTATTGCTTGAATGTTAGCAACTAAATATCTTGGAATCTCAATGTGTTAATTGAATGAAATTCTATTGTGAATAAGGCTAGTTAAAAGTTACAATTTGGGTTGCTTTGCAAAGAGTGTGGCATATTTTAATAAATTAAACGTGCATAGTATTGATTCATATTTTTGGTTCCTACAAATATATTTCAATGTGTTTATATATATTAACTAATAATAAAGAATTCAGGAATTTATATTAATTTTATTGTCTTAGTATATGTATATTTTTGGGGTTTAATTTAAAGGATAATTATTAAAAATATTGTGTTATAGCCCAGCCATATACTGACAATATATATATATATATATATATATATATATATATACACACACATATTCTTTAAATTCAATATGTAACACCACACATAATACCATAGATCACTAATTTCACACCATAATTAGAAATTAGAAATGAATCTATATTAATTAATCACTGAGACAATTACACTAATATTTAGATACACACTTACATTTGCTTCAAACGTTCACTCTAATCACTACAGAAATGTGGTAAAATACATGTATAAAATATATTTTTATAAAACACTGATAAAAAAACCTTTTTGTCTAATAGGATTTTGTGTGGAGGGGATGTTTTTGAGGAATTTCAAATTTAATATACTGTATATACTAATTTATTTATAGAAAATCTAATGTAGTACATTCATTTAAAATAATGCAACTATCATTTTATAGTTTTTATTTTATTTATGTACTTATCCTGGGATAAACATTTTCAATCATATTCGCAATTTTGAATTTTCAATACCTGTTATATATATTTTTTTTTTTTAAAAGGAACTACTAAATTGATTAGCTATGTTTTAAAAATGAACTATTGAGATGAATGGCTTTAATAAGGACAAAAAAAAGAAAGTAAACATAACACATTTGAACCTCAATAAAACAAACAGCCAAATAAAAACATGGACCACAAATAGTTAATCCAAAAGTTTATAAGGGAGGATCCTACTAGTGTCAGGTATCTTGAAAAAAGCATTCAGCTGAAACACGTAGATCACCTGACTGAACCCCTTTAGATTTGAATGTGTGCACACACTATCAAACTTCTGTAAGGAACAGACCAGCGTGTTGGCTATAATGTCACTGCTGCTACAAACCACAGTAGGATACATAGGAATATTGAAAAAAGGAGAAGTAGCGGCTGCAACAGGCAGAGGAAAAGAAATTTTAAAAATATAAATGCTTTATTTTTCCAAAAATTAAAAAGCTTGTTTGCAAGGTACAAAAAAGGCTTCAGGAGAAAACCTCCTTACATGTTTCGCGCCTGCACTAGGCACTTAATCATAGGAGTGAGGTTTGTGGTACAACCCGTGATATTTAAAGGGGAAGTACCCAATGATGATCAAGTTGTTAAACACCTATAAATACTGAGTTAAAACAACTTGGCATCACTTAGCACAAACTGAATTAATGGGAAAGGTTAAAAATCAGTACACATAATGATAGAAATGCAAACCATATTACAATATTAAACATGTTGCAATAATGTAATAATTAAAAACCTGGCATAGTACAATAGTCACTAAAATAAGTGATGTTATAAATGATATTATAAATGGTATTCTGAAAAAAAAATTTGAAATACTTGTGCCAGGCTTATCTTCTTGATATTAATAAAGGATATAATGCCCAAATTACATATCAGTTATGTTGCCCCCTAGAGGTTGATCTCATACTAGATATTTATAAACATAGGCTAATAGTGTAAAAGAAGAATAAATATTATCATTATATATATGCAACTTGGTAATGCACCTAAAACTTAAGAGGTGCGTTAACTATATATATATATATATATATATATATATATATATATATATATATATATATATATATATATATATATATATATATATATATATAGGATTGCTTACTTCAATACATAACTTAAACTAGATAAAAATAAATGTGTATAATTAGTTCACAAAGTATGACATGTCCCATTCTCTGTTTAAACCTAAAGGAGAGATGGTTTTTAATCAGTAAATCCAAAATAAATCACGTTTTAATAGCAACTTTTGCTTATCACCTCCTCTCATTAGGGATTGAATTCTGTCTATAATTTTGACTGTAATATGTGCTATGTGAGTCATGTGTACTTGATTAAAATATATTGTTACCGCAAAGTCTTTGTTATAATTTTTAGTGTCTCTAATATGCTCTCTGATACGTGATCTGAGCTCCCTTGTCGTTTGACCAACGTACTGTTGGGAGCAAAGAGAGCACTCCAATAGGTATACAGTAAATTCTGTCCTACAGTTTGCATAAAACTCCTTATTGAATCTCTCCTTAGTAACTGAGCTTGTAAACGTATCGCTCCGATTGATAACTCCATACATTATACAGGGTCTAGTGCCACATTTATATGTGCCTTTTTTCCTTATCCAATCACTGCCCTGTGTTTGGGATGTATTAACCATACTCGGGGCCAGTCTAGTCCCTAATGTAGGGGTTTTTTTGCTACAAATTTACATGAACATCCCCCAGAGATTCATCCTCCTGTAATATATGTAAATATTTTTCAGGATAGCACTAATATCATTAAACTGTTTGGAATATTCAGTAGTGAACACTATTTTGTCTTTAAAAAAATCCTTATCTACTCTCTTTTTATCAATCAATTCACGTTGTGTTTTATGTTTTACTTGTTCAAGGGATTTATTCAAGATCTTGGTTGAGTACCCTCTTTGTTTTAATCTGTTAGTTAGTTCTGTACATTGTGAGTGGAATTTCTCATTGGAGTTAGTGTTTCTCCTCATGCGAATGTATTGAGCCTTGGGAATTGAACGAATGAGGTGTGTAGGATGACATGATTTGGCGTGTAATATGGTATTGCCAGCTGTTGGCTTCCGATATGTGTCTGTTAATATAGTGCCATTGTCTGGATTACCAATAAGTACTAGATCCAAAAAACATATTTTATATTGCTGTAGTTCACCCGTGAATCTTAGGTTAAGATCATTGGTATTGATATATTCCAAAAAAGATTTTAATTCAAATGTGTCCTGTACTATAAATATGAGGTTGTCTATGAATCTCATGTACTTGATGATGTATTTAGCAAAGGGATTTGACGTTGTATAAAGGTATGAGTCTTCCCACCACGCTACAAACAGGTTTGCGAATGAGGGGGCAAATTTTGCCCCCATCGCCGTTCCGCAAACCTGTATGTAGTATAGGAATATTCCCAAAAAGGAAAAAGAGAATTGGGAGAATTTGATTTTGGCTACTTGACTAGCAGAACGGACCAGGGATGCAGACTACATCAGACCGGTAAAGCCGTTGTGGAGCTGGATCACAAGCTAACGCTGCTCAGTACGTTTAACAGTCAAGCTCTATTGTTCACCCAAGTCAACTGGGGAGCAACTAGATTTAATCGGCAAGACAGGCTGCAAACTGGCGGTAAACTGGTAAGATTGCCATAAAGCCTTAACACTTGATAAGTGTTACACATTTTGGATTACAGGTAACATAATCTATATACTAACTGCTGAGAAAATCCAGTTTTATAAATCATCATCTTTGTAAATCAGTTTGATATATAATGACCTTATAGTAACATCCTAACGGAAACATTTCCATCAGTCAATCTATTGTAACATTGTCCTGCAAATTAATGCATTATCAGCCTGCATTTATACACGGAAACATTTCTCAAATTAGTAGTTCAAAAGGACTCTTAATAATTTAATTTTATGTGTGTTTTTAGCATTGCATTTTATTTTATCATTGACACAGGTGTCCATTTTTAAAATATGTATTTAAATATGCATTGTTTATATTAAATTTGTGTATTTAACCCCAGAGAACTTATTTTTTCAAATCCATGAGCTATAGTTTCTAGCGCTACCCCACCATTTTTTCTTACATTATCCTACCAACTAGATAAGTTTATACTTTTAGGAAATATTGGGCAGACTTGCTGGGCCTATGGCTCTTATTTGCTGTCAAAATCAATGTTTCTCTGCAAGACAAGCACAGATAATTTTTCTCATCATGGCTTTGATACAATCAACTCATCTATTATATCTCACACCACAACACGTTTGAACAAATATGTACAATGACTGAGCTACCAAGACATCTAATTTCACTAATGTATCAAATGATCCAATCGCAGCAAGCCATAACACTTCCAACCTACACAATTGTGTGCAACAGAGAACTTATTGATTTAATTGATAGCAATCACAAACTTTGGCTTAAAGCACTAGGGTTAACAAAATGCTCCTCGGTCTCAGCCAACATACAAGAAATATACCTCAAGTTGTTATGTAGGTTCTAACTGACCCCTAGGAGACTACACAGGTGTTTTCTCACCTTAAGCACAAAATGCTGGAGAGGATGTAATGGAGAGGGATCCCTATTCCATATATGGTCGTCCTGCCCAAAACTGAATAGTTTCTGGTCAGAGATTCTTGGAATAGTATCGGACAAATTGAATGTAATCATAACTAACACACCTAACACTCCTGAAGTCCTACTCTTCCATGCTTTGCCTAATCTTAAAGATAAAGATAGGCTAGCCCTATTGCTGATAATGCTTACCGGAGCCAAAAAAAATCATACCTAAAAAAATGGAAGACCCAAACTGCTAAGACTACAACAGAATGGCAATCCCAGGTATCAGATTTACTATTATTAGATTGGTACCATTACTTTAAAATTCAGAAAATAGAAGTTCATGAGATGATGTTGGCCATTTGGAACAACAAACCCCTGTAACAAAGTCATTGATGTAGAAATGCCTGTACTTATCTGCTCCCCGGTGAACCCCATTCCATTTTACACCCCCTTTTCCTTATTCTTTCCCTTTTCCTACCTCTCTATTGCCTCTCCAGTTAATATTTGCATATAACTTTTTTCTTCCTTTTATCTACTGATGACACATAATGATGCTTTTATTTTTTCCTGTTAGTTTACAGTTATATATATATATTACATTTTAAACTGACAAGCTATGAAAAGGTCAAAAATAATGTTGGACATGAAAACTCGCCTCACTTGATGTTCCCAACTCCCTGTTAATATAAACCGGTTTATTGATTTATGAAAATGATGTGAATGAAATTTGTTATCCAAGATGTAATACAATAGATTGTATGTATCAGTAAAATATTTTTTTACACAATATATGCCTTTATATAAAACATTCAATAAAGCTTATTTATAAAAAAAAACAAAAAAACCATTGCTAGATTTCTTTTGGGATGGAACACATTGAGTAAAAGAAGGTGTTAATTTCCCAAGAAAAGAAGGTGTGATTGACATTTGGGCAAGAATTGTTACTTTTAGGATTTAGGTTGTTCAAAAACTTTTATATCTGCGAGAGTCTTTTTTTTTTAAAGAGTTTTGCTTGTGCCTTTTTATAAATGGTTGGTAGATTATCCTATAATTTAATTAATTTTTTTGTTCTTAATAGATTATAAATCTTTAGATCTTTCAACTTTGCCAAATTTTTATACAGGTCTTTTGAATGCTTGACAATTATTGAAATTTAATTTAAAAGTGGAGACTATAGAATTGTACTAGTTTTTAGAATGTCCTCTGATTTATAATGATCTGTTAAACATTCCTCTCTTTTAAGTCTAAAAGTTTCATGAGTTTACTTATTGGTTGTAAAATAACAAAGATTGCTGATTTAAAATATTTTACAACATTCTCTTTGATGACACCAGTTTTTTTGGCTTTAAATACTTTCAGTTGATTCAAGATTTAGAATCTTCTAAAATTTCATTTTTAAATGGTGTATAGATGGTGTTTTATGTGACGTTCAAGATCATATTTTATGCTTAGTAATTATTGATTAATATCATGTAATATGATTATATTGTTTTAATAAATATTTTTTAAAGTAAAAGTCTCTCATCTCTCCTTTCTCTCTTCTATCTCTCTCTCTCTCTTTCCCCTTTTCTTCTCTTACATTTAGTTACTATCTTGTTTCTATGTATATATTTATTTTCTGTCTATTAAAAGAAATATTCATTTCATCAAGCAGTGACCTGATTTCCTATGATAGTGAGGAAACAGTTACTAAATAGCAGATTCTAGAGTGTGAAATGTAATCTTTGATTTAATTGTGGTTAGAAATTGTGTCTGATGCAAATACAATTAGATAGAGTATTATTAGTTTATTTAATATTATAGTACAGCTAATTGATTATAAGTTCCATATAAGATGGCTATATATCTGTATTTGTATTTTCTTTTCTTTATTAATATCATATGTGTAGTATTAGTTTATTTGATATTATAGTACAGCTAATTGATTATAAGTTCCATATAATATGTCTATATATCTGTATTTTTATTTTATCTTCTTTATTAATGTCAAATGAGAACTATTTATTATATGTCTGCATGAAATAAATACATATCCTCATATGCACCTGAGTAGTTGTTATTTTTAGGCCGTGTATTGTTAAGTAAATCTGTCTAGTCTGGTTAAGGGTCAACAAACAGCATCTCCTCTCTGCATTTAAAGGGGCAGTTTACCCAAAATTGTTCTTCCCTTAATCTTTTTTCTAATGAACCATTTTACCTGCTGCAGTGTATTAAATTGTTAGTAGCTCATTTCTGCAGTTAAAAATATCTGATTTAGCCTGTGGTATCCCAACCTATAATGAAAGTTTCTATACTTAAGTATAGGCTATTGACAAGTTATGTGAACACAACAAGCAGAAAAAAATACACTTCCAGTGGGGTGTAGAAAAGATAAGTAATAAAATGTTAATTTTCCATCATTGTCTCTAAATATTAGGCTTTAATTTACAGACAGATAGATAATATAAGGAGTGTGTGTGTACAGAAAGTGATAGAATATAGAGATCGGATTTTACCCGCAAGCAACACCCATTTTAAAAGCTTGTGCAGCCCCACCCCCTGGTCTTGCTCAACCAATAACATGAGAACAGTGCTTGATTTAAAGGACCACTACAGCAGAATATCATAATCAATAAATGCATTATAAATAGACAATGCAAAGCTTTTAGTGTAAATTTCACGAGTAGCAGAATTTTTTTCTAAAAAATTGCAGTTAGCTTTATTTTTTATTTATTATTTATTTTACTTCTAGTCTGTGAATCTTGTATATTCTCTGTAGTAGCTGGTGCCTCAGATAGTGTGCATATAAACAGATTATGCACATTTAGATAATGAATGTGAACTGGAAACTTGTGTGCGCTGAATCATGAAAGGTTCATTTTGACTTTAGAGGTTCTTTAACTCCACTACTGCTGCTTCTTAAAGGGATATCATTATACACATAAGGAGTCTGATAATCAGCAGAATTTTATTAATAAATAAGTAAAACTATACATTGTTACAAAAACACTCCCAGATGGGCTATAGAAATGGATCATTTTCAAAACATTTATGCAAAAAAGCTAGTGTACAATGTCCCTACATAGCACAATAATGAGCCTCCAGGTTCCAGACCCATCTCAAAATTGTCATAAGTAACACCTAATACATTATCTTTAAAGCTTTGAAATAAAGACTTTAAATGTGAAACAGCATTATTAACCTAATAAAATAGATTGTATCATCATCAAACTAAGTTTAATAAACAAAAACATTTGCTAAACCGCACTTAATAAAATTATCACACAAACACAGACTGTATCATCTTCAAACTAAGTTTAATGAACAAAAACAAAATAATCACACAACAGACTGCATCATCATCAAACTAAGTTTAATGAACAAAAACAAAATAATCACACAACAGACTGTATCATCATCAAACTAAGTTTAATGAACAAAAACAAAATAATCACACAACAGACTGTATCATCATCAAACTAAGTTTAATGAACAAAAACAAAATAATCACACAACAGACTGTATCATCATCAAACTAAGTTTAATGAACAAAAACAAAATAATCACACAACAGACTGTATCATCATCAATCTAAGTTTAATGAAGAAAAACGTTTTTTTACTTGCATTTTTCTGCAAACAGTTCTCTGCATTGAGTCTGCATCTAAGGGAAGTGGCTGCTAGATCTTGTTCCATTGCTCAGGTCTGGTTATACACTGATTAATTTTTGCTGCAACACAAGCGGACAGCTCCACCTACTGGCTATTTTAATGTATGCATGTGCTAATGCTTTTAATAGCAGTCAATGCTTTTCAATAGCAGTCACATGACTGAAAAAAAGGGCGTTATTCTGAAACGGCGCAAATTGACCCATCGTAAACCGAGGGCCACCTGTATATATATATATATATACACACACACATTTATGTGTGTGTTGTTGTAATAGTTTATTTTAGTATATTTGACATGTTTTGTTATAATATTATCCCTAACATTTTACTTCAAGTATCAAGGCACACTAACGTTTTTAGCATTGTTACGTATTGCGCTAGGGCCACCGTATCCATTGAAAGTATCGGTGCCCTAAAGAGATGCCAGACGCACTAAACATTCTCTGGTAGTTCTGTTTTACCCTGGACTTATAATACCAGATTGCGTGGTAATCTTTGTGCAATTGCTTGATATTGATAGAGCACCCTACGCTATTAGTAATGCTCCTTTTGTAATCAGAGCTATAATGTTTACTTTATAAATATATATATAAATAATAATAATAACTAGTATTTATTTAGCGCCTTCTTTCTCCCAGTGGGACTCAAAGCGCTTTTTCAGCACTTGCTCTTGGAATTAACCAAATAGGCAGCTGAATAGTAATAGTTGTTATTATTACCCAATTTATTGGTAATCATTTTATCGACCTGGGAAGGATAAAGGGCTGAGTCGGCCCTGCCAGGATTTGAGCCTGTGACCTTGGATCTTTTAAACAGGCTTTTTATTTTGTAGTCAGGGCATTTACCAACTGAGATACCTCACCGGCCATATTTATTTATATACATACATACACACATATTTGACTTTAAATTATATTTCTAGATGTCTGCTAAAATAACACGCACTATGTATTTAAAAGCATAGTTATGTCATGTGACTAAAGCCATTTTAATTTTTCTATGATTACTTGATTATTTTTTTTTACATTTGCTCCATTTGTGTAAAACCTTTCCCAAGCTCTGTACATGTATAATGTTTCCCTCCTGTGTCCCTTCATGGTATTGTAAACTACTTTGGTATTCAAATCATTCCCACACTCCTGTGTGAGTCCATTCATGATGTTTCAAAGTTTTTTTGTAGGCAAATCCTTTCCCACACTCTGCACATGTATATGGTTTCTCTCTTATGTGAATCCTTTGATGAATAAGCAAATAAGATTTCCGTTTAAATCCTTTCCCACACTCTGTACATGTATAAGGTGTCTCTCCTGTGTGAATCCTTTGATGAGAAATCAAATCACCTTTTTGTGCAAATGCTTTCTCACACTCTGTGCACCTATAAGGTTTCTCTCCTGTGTGAGTCCTTAGATGATATAGCAAATGACTATGTCTTGCAAATCCTTTTCCACACTCTGCACACCTATAGGGTTTCTCTCCTGTGTGAGTTCTTTGATGATCTTGCAAATGTTGTTTACAGGCAAATCCTTTCCCACACTCTGTACACCTATAAGGTTTCTCTCCTGTGTGATTCCTTTCATGATTTTGCAAATTTTGTTTACAGACAAATCCTTTCCCACACTCTGTACAGGTATAAAGTTTTTCTCCTGTGTGAGTCCTTTCATGAAGTTGCAAATTTTGTTTACAGGGAAATCCTTTCCCACACTCTGTACAGGTATAAGGTTTCTCTCCTGTGTGAGTAATTTGATGATTTTGCAAAGTATGTTTATAGGCAAATTTTTTATTACACTCTCTACATGTAAACGGTTTCTCTCCTGTGTGAATCCTTTGATGTGTAAGCAAATAAGCTTTCTGTTTATATTCTTTCCCACACTCTGTACAGGTAAAAGGTTTCTCTCCTGTGTGAGTCATTTCATGATATTGCAAAACATTTTTATAGGTAAATCTTTTATTACACTCTCTACATGTAAATGGTTTCTCTCCTGTGTGAATCATTTGATGAATAAGCAAATAAGCTTTCTGTTTATATCCTTTCCCACACTCTGCACAGGTATAAGGTTTCTCTCCTGTGTGAGTTATGTGATGATTTTGCAAAGCACGTTGTTGTATAAATCGTTTCCCACACACTGCACAGGTAAAACGGTTCTCTCCTGTGTGAGTCTTTTCATGATTTTGCAAAGATTTTTTATAGGCAAATCCTTTTCCACACTCTGTACAGGTATATGGTTTCTCTCCTGTATGAGTCCTTTGATTGAGATCTTTTGTTAATGTAAAAGTCTTTTCACACTCAGTAGAAGTAAATGATTTATCTCCTGTTTGCATCATTATGGGGTTTGTATTAGCAGTAAGTGAATTGCTATACACAGGGTCACTCATTACTGTTTGCTGTCTCACTGTCACCTTGCAATGATTACTGGGATACATCAAATTACTGGCTATTTGCGGCACCCTTTAGCTCAGTCAGGCTCAATCAATTAGTTGAGTGATCCACCCTGGAATGTTGTCTATATGGGAAAAACAAGGGTAAGTTATTGTTTTCTTAAGAATTCAGAATAGATTTTCTAACATTCACTGACAAATAATTATAAAAATGTATTTGTGTGAAAATGTCCCTTGGTTTATGGTTTATGACACAAGAAATTAAATTCAAAAAAAGTTTTAAGAGATAAAAATAACTAATGAAAAGTTATGTGAAGAAATAAAAAAATAACTTAAAGAGACATTCCAGCCAAAATTGGAATCAACGTGGATGCATTTCAGTTTTGTATAGAAGCATTTTTGTAATATAAATGTATTAGCAAAACATATTCTTATAAAAGCTATAGCGGTTACAAAAGTGTATTTAAATATGCACCGTGCACCAGAACTTGCTCAGAGAGCTTAAGATGCTTGTACCATCTGGTAAGAAGTCAATTTGTTAATTGCTGAGATGATACAAGCCCTACTGGCTCTCTGAGCAGCTGCAGTATTTAAAATGCTGGTACACTGAGAATATCTAGCTATGCTTTACATGCACGTGCAAACACTAAAACAGTGATATTGTTTACTAGAAGCATTTTTGCCAATATATTGCAAATAGTTTTCTTTCTAAATATTGTTTTGTGGTACTTTCAGGATGTAAGCAATACAGCTTGTGTATCATATCATTTAGAGCAAAGGAAATGAGAGACGGTCTCACAGATTTTTGCAATGCTTACAATAACAATAATAGCTTTATTTCACAATTGGATTATATAGAAGCCCACAACTCTATAATTCTTGCAATAGCTTTATAGGTTATAACTATGTTACTTATGAAAATCTAAGTTACTTGTACTTATATTCTACAATCTAAGCACAATCTAATACAACAAATAATACATCACAGTTCCACCGTGATTCTTATAATCCTTTATCCTAGATAGTGGCGATTGGGAGAGGTCTTTTGGGCAATCGGCCAGTAGATGGTGGTCTTCAGAACAACACTGCCTGATGCGTCCATCAGCACGTACGATCTCTCGACATATTGCTCAAAAGTACCCTTCTTTATACTGTTAACTTATGTAATAGTTCTGGCACCAATCCACAGACATATGAGACACTCCCTGTAGGTTGGACTAAAGCCCAAGCATCTGGCCAGCTGACATTTAGCCTCACCCAAGCTATCGGGTAGTTCTGGGCTATCCCTGACATCAATCCTAACACCCTTGTATTTTAGGTTCTCCCCTAGCCCAATGCATGTCTGCTGTATAATATTAAGCAATCATTTATGTTAAAAGCAACATGTAACACTATTTTTATTCATATTATAACAACAATAATAATATGGTACCTAGCACACTGATAATAATAATATAACTTAACCCTTTAACGTAATGAACACAGCATACAAATAAGCATTGCTAATAAGATATTTGATTCCCAGTCAGTGTGCGTTATCAAGATGTCCCATCACAGTGTCATATCTCCCAGCCCACATCTGCTGCAGGGCCCCCCTTGTCAGAGTTACGCTTGTACTCTGTCTACCTCTAACTCCTTATCACTGATACATATCAGTTGTTTACCAGTCCCGCGTGACTAAGTGAAATACAGTGTAGGTTACTTGCAATCATTTAGTTTAACTCTGTTATAGGCACAGGGGCCAATTTATTAGTGCGAGCGGACATGATCCGATATAGTGCCCTATGTACATATAACAATAATAATAATATGGTACCTAGCACACTGATAATAATAATACAACTTAACCCTTTAACGTAATGAACACAGCATACAAATAAGCATTGCTAATAAGATATTTGATTCCCAGTCAGTGTGTGTTATCAAGATGTCCCATCACAGTGTCATATCTCCCATCCCACATCTGCTGCAGGGCCCTCCTTGTCAGAGTTACGCTTGTACTCTACCTCTAACTCCTTATCACTGATACATATCAGTTGTTTACCAGTCCCGCGTGACTCTGTGAAATACAGTGTAGGTTACTTGCAATAATTTAGTTTAACTCTGTTATAGGCACAGGGGCCAATTTATTAGTGCGAGCGGACTTGATCCGATATAGTACCCTATGTACATATAACAATTTGATTGAAAACAATTAAAAAATAGTTAGAAACAATAGAGTAAGTGCCCCTCAGGAGAGAGGGGAATACCAAAACATTTAAACACAAAAAACTGTGTATTAAAAGTCCCAAATTATATAAAAAGTCTTAATAAGTGATGATATCCTTAACAAATGTCCTGTGTAACAGATCCGGTGCCCTTGTGAATCCAATTACTCCTTTGTGTATGATGGGGTATCCAAGAGATCAAAAATCAAAATAAAGACAGTTTTAAAAAAATATATGATAAAAATAAAAATATTTATTTTAGATTTAATGTAGACTCGAGCATATTAGAATAAATTCACAATAAATCAATATCCTCTTTATATATCAGAACTACATGTCCCAGAATTCCATCATGCAACCGGCTGTGACCTCAGAGCCGGAACCGGAAGTGAAAGAGTCAGTAGCCACCATCTTTATTAAGGGCATTAGAGGATTGCCATTATACATGTAATGGCATTTTAAGGCGGGAAATTACAGGAAGTAAAAGAGCCAGTGGCCACCATCTTTATTAAGGGCATTAGAGGGTTGTCATGATACATGTAATGGCATTTTAAGGTGGGAAATTACAGGAAGTAAAAGAGCCAGTGGCCACCATATTTATTAAGGGCATTAGAGACTTGTCATGATACATGTAATGGCAATTTAAGGCGGGAAATTACACCCATCTTGATTGGTCCCTATAGACTATTTAAGCCATACTTTTACCAGCAGTAGACATCTTGAGAAAGGCCCAGCTTTGGGGCTGAAACGTGTTGATGTACATGTTATAAGTAGTCACTGATCGAGTTTACATATAGGGTAAGCCTATTTTCAATCAAGTTTATAATCATATTAGCGTTATTGCACTATTTGATTTTTGTTTCTCACAGGTACTGCAATTTTTGGATCCTATTGGATTTCTTATTCACTTTTTTCACTTGATTCACTTTTCTCCAATTTTTTTTTTTTTTTATCATATATTTTTGATAATCGTCTTTATTTTGATTTTTGATCTCTTGGATACCCCATCATACACGAAGGATTAATTGGATTCACAAGGGCACCGGATCTGTTACACAGGACATTTGTTAAGGATATCATTACTTATTAAGACTTTTTATATCATTTGGGACTTTTAATACATATTTTTTGTGTTTAAATGTTTTGGTATTCCCCTCTCTCCTGAGGGGCACTTACTCTATTGTTTTTAACTATTTTTTTATTGTTTTCAATCGAATTGTTATATGTACATAGGGTACCCTAGTTTATGTGAATGTAATAAATGTATTTTAATATTATTCTGTTATTCTTATACTTTATCCTATAGCTGGCGCTCACTCTTTTTGTATTTATATATTTTTTTTTTTAGTTTTTAGGGGTCTCACTTTGGGAGCTTTTATCTGTTTGGATGTTGGTGCTGTATATGCACTTTTAAACACTATGATCCAATATAGTGTATCATGTCCGCTGCATGTCGATAAATGCAGACAGCATACGCTGTCGGCATTTATCATTGCACCAACAGTTCTTGTTAACTGCTGGTGCAATGCCGCCCCTGCAGATTCGCGGACAATCGGCTGCTAGCAGGGGGTGTCAATCAACCCGATCATATTCGATCGGGTTGATTTCTGTCCGCGTCCTCAGAGTAGGCGGACAAGTTATGGAGCAGCGGTCCGTAACGGAGCTTGATAATTCAGCCCCACAGTCTCTTAAAAGCACAGATTTACAAGTTAAAGCAAGTGTTGAGGAATACTTACAGCCATTTTCCTTACAAATATGTAATTCATCTACATGTATTTACATTTTCAACAAAATGTCCCTTTAATCTGAAGTAGCTGTGTTTAACAACATCCCAGATAAACAAGAGCTTTAAACCAGCCACATTCCCTTGTAGAAGGCAACACCACACATTCAGTGCCAGTAAAATCATTTGTAAGTTTTATATAAGAAATAAGCAAAATAAAATGCACAAATCAAATACACAAATACAAATACATAAATACAAATACATAAATACAAATACACAAATCAAATACAGTACATAAATATAAATACACATACAAATACACACAGATACAAATACATAAATACAAATACATAAATACAAATACACAAATCAAATACACAAATACAAATACACAAATACAAATACACAAATACAAATACACAAATACAAATACATAAATACAAATACACAAATCAAATACATAAATATAAATACACATACAAATACACAAATACATAAATACAAATACACAAATACAAATACACAAATCAAATACACAAATCAAATACACAAATACATAAATATAAATATAAATATATAAATATAAATACACATACAAATACACAAATACATAAATAAAAATACACAAATCAAATACATAAATATAAATACACATACAAATACATAAATACAAATACATAAATACAAATACACAAATCAAATACATAAATATAAATACACATACAAATACACAAATACATAAATATAAATATATAAATATAAATACACATACAAATACACAAATACATAAATACAAATACACAAATCAAATACATAAATATAAATACACATACAAATACACAAATACATAAATACAAATACACAAATACAAATACACAAATACAAATACATAAATATAAATACACATACAAATACACAAATACATAAATACAAATACACAAATACAAATACACAAATCAAATACACAAATCAAATACACAAATACATAAATATAAATATAAATATATAAATATAAATACAAATACACAAATACATAAATACAAATACACAAATACATAAATACAAATACACAAATACAAATACACAAATACAAATACACAAATCAAATACATTAACATTTCCAGTGCTGATTGCTAAACCAAAGCAGAAATCAACAATGTCCAGCACAATGTGAAGCCTTTTACAGTGGTGCAAGCTGTCAGAGGTTCCACATCAACAACGTCCCAGCATACGATAGTGAACAAGTCCAAAAGACTTCTAAACCCATAAATTTTAAATGGTTTTTATTACTTTGGTGGAAAAGTTGGAAATGTCTCGCTACACTGCTAGTAGTAATTTCATTTTCTATAGCTCTTTTATGCTCTTTAAGTCGTTCTTTTTTTTCTCTATAGGTTTTTCCTATGTAATACATGGGACAGTTGCAAAACACTATATATATTACACCTTCTGATCTACAATTCACTCTCCCTATAACCTTATGTGTAGTACCCCATTTATCAACAAAATAGGAGGTTTGCTGCATGTTTTTACAAACTGAACACCGTTTACATTTCAAATCTCCATCTTTTTGAGAAACTTTGCCTAGCCAATTCTGTTGTTCGCTATATGAAGTTCACCAGTACAGGGGTTATACAACTCTAGCAGCTCCCTCTTTTTGTCTACAGTTTTTTCCTCTGTTCATTCAATTATCATCATCCAAGGAGAACTTTGTGTTGATGTCCTTCAATAATATGAATTAAATGCACCTATGAGTTTTTTTCAGTGCACATATATAACTTTCTTTGGACATTACCAACATTATTTACCTCCCGGGATGGTATTATTACTGAGGTCATATGACTAGTCTATCTGTGTCGACACATTTTGTATCTGTGGTTACAACTTTATCTATGTGTTTATTATTTTTTCTTATTTTCTTTTTATTTGGGGATTTGCAACTCTGAATTTAGCGGTAATCAATAAATGGTTTGATTTAGCACAGGTTTCTGTATCTGTGTGGTTTTTCACTTTGTCTAACTGTTCCTACTTTTTTGGAGCTTTTAATTTGCCTTTCATTAATCAGTGCTGGCTATAGTAGACTTTGTGGTTATTGAACCATTTTCTTTTTTGGAATTTATCTAATATGGAACTACTGTCTAGCACCCCTGGCCTGCTAAATATTTAAATTGCAGATCAGGGTTGATTACCTAGGCCCTTATAATAAATGGTGCTGTGAGAGGCTTCTCTTTTATATATATATATATATAATCTACCAAAATATAGACAGATCTAACTCCTTATTCATCCCAATTGAAAGCATTGTTTCTAGTTTAGTAATCCAAAATGCTTCCCTTTGTTTTAGATGTAAGCTTCTATTCCCACCCCTTCTCAGTGGTTTAACGTGATCTATCACTAGAAATTTGAGTTGGCTCACATTATGTCCGGCCTCTACAAAATGTTCAGCAACTGGATTCTTAATGTATTTGGTATGGATATTTGACTTATGCTCAGTTATTCGGTCCAAGACACTTCTCATTGTCTCTCCTATATAGCTCCGCCCACATGGGCACTTAATCATGTATATGGCAAAATTGGTATTACATGTGAAAAAAACGTTGATGAATAATTTCTTCCCATTCCGTGAATGGAAGAACACTTTACCTTTGTTCATATTGTTGCAATTGCTACATCCCAAACAGGGATAACATCCATGTTTTTGTTCAGTAATATACGTCTGTTTGATGCTACTGGGACCTATATCCAAATTAATAAATGTATTTCTCAAATAACTACATCGAATAATATGCAGGCATAAAAAAAGTTTGAAACTCTTGGATGTTCAGATTGCATTTTCTTAGAATATACCAACATTTTCTTAATATAGATACAACCTTGGGGCTCAAATGATTATACTGCATAACACAGACTAAACTGTTCTCTTTAGACTTCATCTTAACCTTTGGCTTTGTGAAATCCTCTTTGCTCAATGTAAGCACATCCAAAATCTCTTGTGTAATTAGAGTCTCAGGATAACCCCTATCTACAAACTTTTTACACATCTCCCTCAGTCTTATTGGTACAAGGGTCTCATCTGAGACAATTCTCTTTACTCTCAATAACTGACTACGGGCTAATTACTTTTTCAATTTAATTGGATGGGCACTTCCAAAGTGTAATAGATTATTTTTGTAAGTGGATTCCACAAACAGATCAGTCTCCAAAGTCTGTCCAACTTTATATACACTGGTATCCAGAAAGTCAATTTTCTCTTCACTGTGTGACAGACTGAAACTGATCTGTATGGTGGCAATGTTGATTTCTCCCACAAATTAATATAGGTATCCAATGTTGCCCCATAGGGATCCAATCTTGCCAAACCAAAGCAGGTTATAGTAATTTTTAAGCATTGTAGTTCCTCTTTAAATTCAGTACACTCATTGTGAGGTAACCATGCAAATTATATCTTGTTTTTTATCAGAGCAAGCGCTTATAGAGAAGGGTTATAGTTTGCAATTTAACCAAATATGGGGGAAAATATATTTTGTCATTTTTAAAAGTGTACATAGTAAATAACGCAGCTGAAGCCATTATTTCCTTAATATATCAGACACAATGTTATGAGCCTATATGTGATACCCTCAAAAGCTTAAATGGATATTATATTGTAATTTTCTTCCCTTAGTGTGTTTCCAATAACTTTTTATACCCCACAGGGAGGTTTATAAGTGATAATGGTTTTGTATCCATAGCTTTTCTAAAGAGAATACTTATGTCTTTATATTTTCAGTATAGGTGACAGTTTCAACAGGTAAAAGCAGCTATTTGAAATGACAAAATTAAGGTAAAGAAGAAAATATATCAATGGAAACACATTTAAGGGTAGGACATTTTAAAGTACAGTGCCCCTTTAAAATATAGTACTATAAATGTTAGTAATTGAAAACTAGGAGTGTTTATCACGTTGTACCATCTTATTTATCTATAAAATAAACAGGAATAAAATGCCTGACATAAAGAGATTAGAGAATCTGGGAACCAATCAAAATTCTTATTTCAAAAAAGGGTCCAAGCTTATTTTGATAATGTTTGCATGTTCCTATCCCTGTCAAACCTCACTTCATGTAGTAAACACTAATAATAATAATAATAATAAATAATAATGATAACACTGATAATAAAATTATTATTATTAATAATAATAATAATAATAATAACACTACTACTTCTACTACTACTAATAATAATAATAACACTAAAAATAATAATAACACTGATAATAAAATTATAAATAATAATAATAATAATAATAATAATAATAATAACACTACTAATAACAATAATAATAACACTAATTATAATAATAACACTAATAAAAATAATAATAATAATAATAATAACACTAATAATAATAACACTAATAATAATAATAATAACAATAATAACACTAATAATAATAATAACACTTATAATAAAAATAATAAAACTGATAATAAGAATAATAACACCAATAATAATAATAATAATAATAATAATAATAATAATAACACTAATAATAATAATTATAACATTAATAATAATAATAACACTAACAATACTACAAATAATGACACTAATAATAATAATAACACTGATAATAATAATAACACTAATAATAATAACACTAATAACAGTAATAATAACACTGATAATAATAATAATAACACTGATGATAATAATAATAATAACATTGATAATAATAACACTGATGATGATAATAATAAAAATAGTAATAACACTTATTGTAATAATATTAACACTAATAATAATAATAATTATAACAATAATAATAATAACTCTAATAATAATAATTATAACACTAATAATAATAATATTAACACTAATAATAATAAAAATAATAATATTAACACTAATAATAATAATAATATTAATAATAATAATAATAATTATAACAATAATAATAATAACTCTAATAATAATAATAACACTAATAATAATAATTATAACACTAATAATAATAATATTAACACTAATAATAATAATAATAATATTAACACTAATAATAATAATAATAATATTAACACTAATAATAATAATTATAACACTAATAATAATAATAATAATAATATTAACACTAATAATAATAATTTTAACACTAATAATAATAATAATAATAATAAAAATAATAATAACACTAATAATAATAATAATAATAATAATAATAATAATACTACTAATAAAAATAATACTAATACTAATAATAATAATAATAATAATAATACAAATAATAATAACACTAATACTAATAATAATAATAATAATAATAATATTAACACTAATAATAATAATAATAATAAAGTATAAAGGCAGATTTCTTACTTTAGAGAAACAAGGAACCATGAGCCTTGATATCAATAACAAAATGAGGTTAGAAGATGCTCCCAGGTGATTGTTAACACTAACATTGCTGCTAATTACTACAATGGTCACTTAGCAGCTATAAGGACATACATGAGAAATCTGAAGATACATTTCTATGAAGATGGGTTTTATATGCTTTTTTAAGTGTTGCTGGACAACTTATAACAGGACCAATGATGTGAGATTTCTGTCTTTATTATGACAAAAACAGCACCACAATGCAAATTATTTGAAAGAGGAGGATTGCTGATGTGAAATTTAGGATCTTATATTCCTCTATGAGTTCTTGTGAGTAACAAAGGATATTTGCCAGCAATATAAAACCATGTGTATGAATACAAAGAAAAAATAAAGATGGCATCTTCATTTTCATTCAATTAAGCAATAGTATTTTATATGAAAATAGGTATTTATTAATACACAGGACAACCTTTTGTTTATCCCAGGCATTAGTTAGTCCATAAAATAGACTTTTGCTTATCCCAGGCATTAATTATTATGTAGAAAAGTATATTTATCCCAGGCATTAATTATTACATAGAAAAGTATATTTATCCCAGGCATTAATTATTACATAGAAAAGTATATTTATCCCAGGCATTAATTATTACATAGAAAAGTATATTTATCCCAGGCATTAATTAGTATGTAGGATAGCCTTATGTTTATCCCAGACATTAATTAGTATGTAGGACAGCCTTATGTTTATCCCAGGCATTAATTAGTATGTAGGAAAGCCTTATGCTTATCCCAGGCATTAATTAGTATGTAGGGTAATCTTATGCTTATCCAAAGCATTAATTAGAATGTAGGATAACCTTATACTTATCCCAGGCTTTAATTAGTACTGTACGTAGCAAAGCCTTATGCTTATCTCATGCATTAATTAGTATAGTGGATAGCCTTATGCTTATCCCAGGCATTTATTAGTAGGTAGGATAGCCTTATGCTTATCTCAGGTATTAATTAGTATGTAGGACAGCCTTTTGTTTATCCCAGGCATTACTTAGTATATAGCATAGCCTTATGGTTATCCCATGCATTAATTAGTATGTAGTATAGGCTAATGCTTATCCCAAACATTAATTAGTATGTAGGATAGCCTTATGCTTATTCCAGGCAATTATTAGTACGTAGGATAGCATTATGCTTATCCCAGGCATTAATCAGTATATAAGATAGTATTATGATTTTCCCAGGCATTAATAAGTATGTAGGATAGCCTAATGCTTATCACAGGTATTAATCAGTATGCAGGATAGCCTTATGTTTATCCCAAGCATTAATCAGTATGTAGAATAGTCTTATGCTTAACCCAGGTATTAATTAGTACGTAGGATAGCCTAATGCTTATCCCAGGCATTAATCAGTATGTACGATAGCCTCATGCTTATCCCAAGCATTATTCAGTATGTAGGATAGCCTAATGCTTATCTCAGGCATTAATTAGTACGTAGGATAGCCTTATGCTTATCCCAGGCATTAATTAGTACGTAGGATAGCCTTATGCTTATCCCAATAATTAATTAGTATGTAGAATAGCCTTATGCTTATCCCAGGTATTAATTAGTATGTAGGATAGCCTTATGCTTAACCTAGGCATTAATTAGTATTAAGGATAGCCTAATGCTTATCCCAGGCATTAATCAGTATGTAGGATAGCCTTATGCTTATCCCAAGCATTAATTAGTACGTAAGACAGCCTAATGCTTATCCCAGGAATTAATTATTATGTAGGATAGCCTTATGCTTAACCCAGGCATTAATTATTACGTAGGATAGCCTTATGCTTAACCCAGGCATTAATTAGTATGTGGATAGCCTTATGCTTATCCCAAGCATTAATTGGTACGTAGGCTAGCCTTTTGCTTATCCAAGAAATTCATTAGTATGTAGGATAGCCTTATGCTTAACCCAGTCATTAATGAGTACGTAGGTTAGCCTTATGCTTAACCTAGGCATTATTTAGTATGTGGATAGCCTTATGCTTATCCCAGGCATTAATTAGTACATAGGATAGCCTTATGCGTATCCCAGGCATTAATAAGTATGTAGGATAGCCTTATGCTTAACCCAGGCATTAATTTGTATGTGGATAGCTTTATGCTTATCCCAAGCATGAATTAGTATGTAGGATAACCTTTTGCTTATCCCAGGCATTAATAAGTATGTAGGATAGGCCGTATGCTTATCCCAGGCATTAATTAGTATGTAGAATAGCTGTATGCTTAACCTAGGCATTAATTAGTACGTAGGATAGCCTTATGCTTATCCCAAGCATTAATTAGTACGTAGATTAGCCTTATGCTTATCCCAGGCATTAATTAGTATGTAGCATAGCCTTATGCTTAACCCAGGCATTAATTAGTACGTAGGGTAGCCTTATGCTTATCCCAAGAATTAATTAGTACGTAGAATAGCCTTATGCTTATTCCAGGTATTAATTATTATGTAGGATAGCCTTCTGCTTAACCCAGGCATTAATTAGTATGTAGGATAGCCAAATGCTTATCCCAGGCATTAATCAGTATGTAGGATAGCCTTATGCTTATCCCAAGCATTAATTAGTACGTAGGATAGCCTAATGCTTATCCCAAGCATTAATTAATATGTAGGATAGCCTTATGCTTATCCCAGGAATTAATTATTAAGTAGGATAGCCTTATGCTTAACCCAGGCATTAATTAGTACGTAGGATAGCCTTATGCTTAACCCAGGCATTAATTAGTATGTGGATAGCCTTATGCTTATCCCAAGAAATAAGTGGTACGTAGGCTAGCCTTTTGCTTATCCAAGGCATTCATTAGTACGTAGGATAGCCTTATGCTTAACCCAGGCATTAATTAGTATGTGGATAGCCTTATGCTTATCCCAAGAAATAAGTGGTACGTAGGCTAGCCTTATGCTTAACCTAGGCATTAATTAGTACGTAGGATAGCCTTATGCTTATCCCAGGCATTAATTAGTACATAGGATAGCCTTATGCGTATCCCAGGCATTAATTAGTATCTAGGATAGCCTTATGCTTAACCCAGGCATTAATTTGTATGTGGATAGCCTTATGCTTATCCCAAGCATGCATTAGTATGTAGGATAGCCTTTTGCTTATCCCAGGCATTAATTAGTATGTAGGATAGCCTTCTGCTTAACCCAGACATTAATTACTACATAGGATAGCCTTATGCTTAACCTAGGCACTAATTAGTAGATGGATAGCCTTATGCTTATCCCAGACATTAATTAGTATGTAGGATTGCCTTATGTGTATCCAGGCATTAATTAGTATGTAGGATAGCCTTATGTGTATTCAGGCATTAATTAGTATGTAGGATAGCCTTATGCTTAACCCAGGTATTAATTAGTAAGTGGATTTCCTTATGCTTAACCCAGACATAAATATGTACATGGATTTCTTTATGCTTAATCCAGGCATTCATTAGTAGGTAGGGTAGCCTTATGCTTACCTCAGGTATTAATCAGTATGTAGGACATACTTTGCTTATCCCAGGCATTAATTAGTATGTAGTATAGGCTTATGCTCATCCCAAACATTAATTAGTATGTAGCATAGCCGTATGCTTATCCCAGGCAATTATTAGTATGTAGGATAATCTTATGCTTATCCCAGACATTAATTAGTACATAGGATATCCTTATGATTATCCCAGGCATTAATTAGTACATAGGACACCCAGGCATTAATTAGTATGTAGGATAGCCTTATACTTATCCCAAGCATTAATTAGTACATAGGATAACCTTATGCATATCCCAGGCATAAATTAGTATGTAGGATAGCCTTATGCTTATAACAGGCATTAATTAGAATGTAGGATAGCCTTATGCTTATCCCAGGCAATTATTAGTACATAGGATAGCCTTATGCTTATCCAAGGCATTGATCAGTATGTATGAAAGCCTTATGCTTATCCCAAGCATTAATCAGTATGTAGGATAGTCTTATGCTTATCCCAAGCATTAATTAGTATGTAGGATAGCCTTATGCTTACACCAGGCATTAATTAGTATGCAGGATAGCCTTATGTGTATCCAGGCATTAATTAGTACGTAGGATAGCCTTATGCTTAACCCAGGTATTAATTAGTACGTGGATTTCCTTATGCTTAACCCAGACATTAATAATTACGTGGATTTCCTTATGCTTAACCCAGGCATTCATTAGTAGGTAGGGTAGCCTTATGCTTAACCTAGGCACTAATTAGTAGATGGATAGCTTTATGGTTATCCCAGGCATTAATAAGTACGTAGGATAGCCTTATGTGTTTCCAGGCATTAATTAGTATGTAGGATAGCCTTATGCTTAACACAGGCATTAATTAGTATGTAGGATAGCCTTATGCTTAACCCAGGCATTAATTAGTATGTGGATTTCCTTATGCTTTTCTCAGGCATTAATTAGTATGTAGGATAGCCTTATGCTTACACCAGGCATTAATTAGTATGTATGATAGCCTTATGCTTATCCCAGGCATTAATTAGTAAGTGGATAGCATTATGCTTATCCCAAGCATTAATTATTACATAGGATAGCCTTTTGCTTACCCCAGGCATTAATTAGTATGTAGGATAGCCTTATGCTTAACCCAGGCATTCATTAGTAAGTGGATAGTCTTATGCTTATCCCAAACATTAATTATTACATAGGATAGCCTTTTGCTTATCCCAGGCCTTAATTAGTATGTAGGATAGCCTTATGCTTAACCCAGGCATTCATTAGTAAGTGGATAGTCTTATGCTTATCCCAAGCATTAATTATTTACATAGGATAGCCTTTTGCTTATCCCAGGCCTTAATTAGTATGTAGGATAGCCTTATGCTTAACCCAGGCATTAAAGGATTACTTTATGTTATAATTTTTAAGCCAAACAACTAACATATTAAAGTTAATAAACATTAATTAAAACCTACTGAACTATATTTTCTCCAAAACAAAGTTTCATAACATTATAAAAGTTATATATTTTATTCCCCGATGATGTCACGTTACCCTGCCCACTATTTTCAGCACTGAAATTGTGTTTAAAGCGCCATTTTGAAACCTAGGTATTGTAAACGGATTGGTACAGAGCAAAGGATACCCACGGAGTGGGTTTGGAAAACAATTACATTTGCAGACAAGATTTCTGATATACGGTAGAGATATGTTAATGAAATGCTATTGATAAAAAGCGTATTTGGGATAGTTAGTTAGTAACAGGCATAGAAAATATTTACTTACAGTGGCCCTTTAATTAGTACGTAGGATAGCCTTATGCTCAACCTAGGCATTAATTAGTACATAGGATAGCCTTTTGCTTAACTTAGGCATTAATTATTATGTAGGATAGCCTAATGCTTATCCCAGGCATTAATCAGTATGTAGGATAGCCTTATGCTTAACCCAGGGATTAATTAGTAAGTGGATAGCCTTATGCTTATCCCAGGCATTAATTAGTACGTAGGATAGCCTTATGCGTATCCCAGGCATTAATTAGTGCATAGGATAGCCTTATGCTTAACCAAGGCAATAATAAATATTTGGATAGCCTTATGCTTATCCCAAGCATTAATTAGTACGTAGGATAGCCTTTTGCTTATCCCAGGCATGAATTAGTACGTAGGATAGCCTTATGTTTATCCCAGGCATTCATTAGTAAGTGGATAGTCTTATGCTTATCCCAAACATTAATTATTTACATAGGATAGCCTTTTGCTTATCCCAGGCCTTAATTAGTATGTAGGATAGCCTTATGCTTAACCCAGGCATTCATTAGTAAGTGGATAGTCTTATGCTTATCCCAAGCATTAATTATTTACATAGGATAGCCTTTTGCTTATCCCAGGCCTTAATTAGTATGTAGGATAGCCTTATGCTTAACCCAGGCATTAAAGGATTACTTTCTGTTATAATTTTTAAGCCAAACAACTAACATATTAAAGTTAATAAACATTAATTAAAACCTACTGAACTATATTTTCTCCAAAACGAAGTTTCATAACATAACATTATAAAAGTTATAATAAATATTTGGATAGCCTTATGCTTATCCCAGGCATGAATTAGTACGTAGGATAGCCTTATGTTTATCCCAGGCATTAATTAGTACATTAGATAGCCTAATGCTTATCCCAAGCATTAATCAGTATGTAGGATAGCCTTATGCTTATCCCAAGCATTAATCAGTATGTAGGATAGCCTTATGCTTATTCCAAGTATTAATTAGTACGTAGGATAGCCTTTTGCTTATCCCAGGCATTTTTAGTACGTAGGATAGCCTTATGCTGAACCTAGTCATTAATTAGTATGTGGATAGTCTTATGCTTATCCCAGGCATTAATCAGTATGTAGGATAGCCTTATGCTTATCCCAAGCATTAATTAGTACGTAGGGTAGACTTATGCTTATCCCAGGCATTAATTAGTATGTAGGATAGCCTTATGCTTAACCCAGGCATTAATTATTACGTAGCATAGCCTTATGCTTATCCCAAGCATTAATTAGTATGTAGGATAGCCTTTTACTTATCGCAAGCATTAATTAATATGTAGAATAGCCTTATGCTTATCCCAGGCATTAATTAGTACTTAGGATAGCCTTATGCTTAACCTAGGCATTAATTAGTACATGGATAGCCTTATGCTTAAACCAGTCATTAATTAGTACGTGGATTTCCTTATGCTTAACACAGACATTAATTAGTACATGGATTTCCTTATGCTTATCCCAGGCATTAATTAGTACGTAGGATAAGTAGCTCCTCCCCCTCTGAAGAAGCGTTTTTGTGACCCCCGCGTCAGGGGTCTTTTGGAGTAGCTGTGTCTCTCCGTTATTTTATTTTGCTTACCATGCTCTAAGACCTGTCTCCCAGCAATATATTTTGATATTCAAGCCTTGCAGTTAGCTTAAAACGATAACGATAATGATAATTTCATTCTAGCCCTCGTAATATAAGGGCTTTATCTGATAGTCCAACATAGTTACTGCTGGCTAATATTATTCCCAATGATACTAATGGAATGGGAGTTTCAGTGCTTTTGCTGGTTTAAGTGCTTTTAAATTTGAGCTCAAGCCATTTGTATGCATGTGTTTTTCTCTTAGTTATATATATATATTTTTTCAATAAAGTTATTAGTGTGAATAAGAACCAAAATACTACTTATGCCGTTTATGTAAATCTCTAACACGCAGAATTATAATGGTATAACGCTTTAGCTACTTATACTTAATTGTATAATCTTTTACAATTACTTTGTTAGTTGCCAATTGTCCTTAGCTTTGACTCTGCGGCAGGTAGTATTACTATATATATATATATATATATATATATATATATATATATACTCAGAAATTATTCTATATATTATATAATTATATGTCTCCTGTTTATTAATATTCTGCCTCCCCCACCCTAATTTGTATTCTAAACTAGTACGTAGGATAGCCTTATGTGTATCCCAGGCATTAATTAGTACATAGGCTAGCCTTATGCTTAACCCAGTCATTAATTAGTACATGGATTTCCTTATGCTTAACCCAGACATTAATTAGTATGTGGATAGCTTTATGCTTATCCCAGGCATCAATTAGTACATAAGATAGCCTTATGCTTATCCCAGGCATTTATCAGCATGTAGGATAGCCGTATGCTTATCCCAGGCATTAATTAGTACGTTGGATATCCTTATGCTTATCCCAGGCATTAATTAGTAGATAGGATAGTCTTATGATTATCCCAGGCATTAATTAGTACATAGGATAGTCTTATGATTATCCCAGGCATTAATTAGTACATAGGATAGCCTAATGCTTATCACAGGTATTAATTGGTATGTAGGATAGTCTTATGCTTATCCCAGGCATCAACTAGTACATAGAATAGCCTTATGTTTATCCCAGGCATCAACTAGTACATAGAATAGCCTTATGTTTATCCCAAGTATTAATTACTACATAGAATAGCCTTATGTTTATCCCAATCATTAATTATTACATATGATAGTCTCAAGTTTTTGCCAGGCATTAATTAGTACATAGGATAAACTTATGCTTATCCCATGAATTAATTAGTACATAGGATAGCTTTATACTTATCCCAGGAATTAATTAGTACATAGGATAGCCTTATGCTTATCACAGGCATCAATTAGCACATAGGATAGCTTTATGCTTATCCCAGGAATTAATTAGTACCTAGGATAGCCTTATGCTTATCACAGGCATTAATTAGTATGTAGGAAAGCCTTATGCTTATCACAGGCATTAATTAGTACATAGGATAAGCGTATGCTTATCCCAGGAATGACTTACCGGTAGTACATAGAATAGCCTTATGCTTTACCCAGGCATTAATTAGTATATAGGCTAGCCTTACACTTATCACAGGAATTAATTAGTATGTAGTATAGCCTATTGGATGTTTTTAAATCACTCAATCCCAATTTTTAATTAGTCAAAAGCAAGAAATTATTTTACTTTAAATACTAATCATCCAATAGAAAATGATTACCCTTTAATATGCGCCTAAGTTAGAGCAAGTGATATTAGCCCTCCACTGAATAATATTACAAGAGCGCACTTCTATAGGCTCCAAAGTTAGCCTCATTCTGATGCTGTCAGAGACGGCACAGAACCTAATTACAGCAAAGGGGGAAGGTAGCACAACAATTTTAAATATAAATGTATATGATTATATATATGTATGTGTTAATATGTGTATTTACACATATTAACACATAAATATATATGTATATATGCATATACATATGTACTTACTGGGAACACACAGTTCCCCATAGACCGCAATGTAAAGGCTCATTTAATGTGTTTTTTTTTTTCTAACACCCCAATCCTGCCAACGTTACCCCCAAAATACTGCTTAGTGCAGTATCTACTCTCATGGGCTAATGTTTTTATGTGACATTATAGATAGGTACACAGCACGGTATGTTACATTATTATTACTACATCTGTCTGCCACAGATATCTACTCTCATGGGATACAGCTAATGTTTTTATGTGACATTATAGGTAGGTACAGAGCACTGTATGTTACATTATTATTACATCTGTCTGCCACAGATATCTACTCTCATGGGCTACAGCTAATGTTTTTATCTGACATTATAGGTAGATATCTGTGGCACATCTGTCTGCCACAAATATCTACTCTCATGGGCTACACAGCTAATTGTTTTATGTGACATTATAGGTAGGTACAGAGCACTGTATGTCACATTATGATTACATCTGTCTGCCTCAGATATCTACTCTCATGGGATACAGCTAATGTTTTATGTGACATTATATATAGGTACAGAGCACTGTATGTCACATTATACTTACATGTGTCTGCCACAGATATCTACTCTCATGGGATACAGCTAATGGTTTTATGTGACATTATAGGTAGGTACAGAGCACTGTATGTCACATTATGATTACATCTGTCTGCCACAGATATCTACTCTCATGGGCTACAGCTAATGTTTTTATGTGACATTATAGGTAGGTACAGAGCACTGTATGTCACATTATGATTACATCTGTCTGCCACAGATATCTACTCTCATGGGATACAGCTAATGGTTTTATGTGACATTATAGGTAGGTACAGAGCACTGTATGTCACATTATGATTACATCTGTCTGCTACAGATATCTACTCTCATGGGCTACAGCTAATGGTTTTATGTGACATTATAGGTAGGTATAGAGCACTGTATGTCACATTATGATTACATCTGTCTGCCACAGATATCTGCTCTCATGGGCTACACAGCTAATTGTTTTATGTGACATTATAGGTAGATATCTGTGGCACATCTGTCTGCCACAGATATCTGCTCTCATGGGCTACACAGCTAATTGTTTTATGTGACATTATAGGTAGGTACAGAGCACTGTATGTCACATTATGATTACATCTGTCTGCCACAGATATCTACTCTCATGGGATACAGCTAATGTTTTATGTGACATTATATATAGGTACAGAGCACTGTATGTCACATTATACTTACATGTGTCTGCCACAGATATCTACTCTCATGGGATACAGCTTATGTTTTTATTAGACATGTGCATGGTGAAAAAATTCGGTTTGGTTCGGTTCGGATCGATTCGGAATTTTTCGAAGTTTGGTTCGGATCGATTCGAATTCAGAAAATTTTGAATCTATTCGTTTCGGATTCGTTTCTGATTCATTCGGATTCAAAAAAATTCGGCTGGATTCAGTTCGATTCGGTTCGGAAATTCGGAACGGAAATTCGGAATTTCGGTAAGTGTTAGGTGGGATTAGACTAGTATTATGTACTGTATATTAGGTGTTAACCTAACATACTGTACAATACTAGTGTAATCCAATGGCCATCCGAATTTACGAATAAATTCGAACTAATTCGGATGTATTCGGAAAATTCGGCAGTATTTTAATTCGGAAATTCGGTTCGATCCGAATCGCCGAATTTGCCGAATTTTCCGAATTTCCGAATCGAACCGAACCGAATCGCACATATCTAGTTTTTATGTGACATTATAGGTAGGTACAGAGCACTGTATGTCACATTATACTTACATCTGTCTGCCACAGATATCTACTCTCATGGGATACAGCTAATGTTTTTATGTGACATTATAGGTAGGTACAGAGCACTGCATGTCACACATCTGTCTGCCACAGATATCTACTCTCATGGGATACACAGCTAATGTTTTTATGTGACATTATAGGTATGTACAGAGCACTGCATGTCACACATCTGTCTGCCACAGATATCTACTCTCATGGGATACAGCTAATGTTTTTATGTGACATTATAGGTAGGTACAGAGCACTGCATGTCACACATCTGTCTGCCACAGATATCTACTCTCATGGGATACACAGCTAATGTTTTTATGTGACATTATAGGTAGGTACAGAGCACTGCATGTCACACATCTGTCTGCCACATATATCTACTCTCATGGGATACAGCTAATGTTTTTATGTGACATTATAGGTAGGTACAGAGCACTGCATGTCACACATCTGTCTGCCACAGATATCTACTCTCATGGGATACAGCTAATGGTTTTATGTGACATTATAGGTAGGTACAGAGCACTGTATGTCACATTATGATTACATCTGTCTGCCACAGATATCTACTCTCATGGGATACAGCTAATGGTTTTATGTGACATTATAGGTAGGTACAGAGCACTGTATGTCACATTATGATTACATCTGTCTGCCACAGATATCTACTCTCATGGGATACAGCTAACGGTTTTATGTGACATTATAGGTAGGTACAGAGCACTGTATGTCACATTATGATTACATCTGTCTGCCACAGATATCTACTCTCATGGGATACAGCTAATGGTTTTATGTGACATTATAGGTAGGTACAGAGCACTGTATGTCACATTATGATTACATCTGTCTGCCACAGTCTGATGTGTGTGTATAGATGACAGTGGGACTGCAGGGCCAAGGGTCTCAGAGTCTGATGTGTGTGTATTTAAATTAAATTAAAATCTAAGTTTACTCTAACAAAAAAAAAACTAACATTACTTAAAAATAAAAAACCCCTACTATTTACACACAAAAAACTACCCTTACAAAAAAAAAAAAAAAAAAATTACCAAAATAAAACAAAATATTCATATTCTAATACTCCAAAAAAGCATCGACAGGGAGCTTCTCATCATGTGGTCTCCAGTTGCACACTTAAGATTGAATGCAAGGTAGGTACCCCTGTATTATATATGCAAAGGATACCCTTGCATTACTATTGGCTGATTTGATTCTTCATATTCAAATCAGCCAATAGGATGAAAGCTGTTTTCTTTTATCCTATTGGCTGATTTGAATTTGAAGAATCCCCCCTATATAAGAGGTACCTTGCATTCAATCTTCAGTATGCGGCTGGAGACCTCATGAAGAGGACGAAGACTTTACAGGTTTTGTTTTATTTTTTGGGGTGTTTTTTTTTTAAGATTAGTTTTTTTTTTATGGGCAGAAAAGGAGCTGAATGTCCTTTAAGACCAATGCCCAGCAAAATGCCCTTTCCAGGCAATGGGTAGTTTAGTTTTTTTTGAGGGGTGGGGTTTATAATGTTAGGAGGGAATTTTTTTATTTTATGTAAAAGAGCTGTTAACTTTAGGGCAATGCCCTACAAAAGGACCTTTTAGGGGGTATTGGTAGTTTATTTTTAAAAGAGGTTTTTTTTTTATTTTGGATAGTGAACAACTGAGGTTGTGCCAAGTTTCAATGCAAATGAAATGATGAATTATGGAACATTAAACTGATTTGACATTAAGCCATTCACATTAAAATGTTTTAGGATTACAAAAAAATAGTTAAATGTGAATATCTTAAGTGTCCTGAAATTTTCAGAATATGTTTGAATAGATGGATTAGTGCATTGTGTGAAGTTTGGGGGAAATTGGTTAACGTTAAGTCACATTAAGCTCCCCAAAAAACAAGCTTAATGTAACTCATTTGCCTTGTGGGAAACCAAAATCCATGGAACTTCTAGGATTTGGTAAATGAAAAACTGAGGTAGTGCAAAGTTCCAAAGCAATTGATTGATTTTTAAGCACATTATAGGGTTGATTTATCAAGCTACGGCAGACAGCGGTGAACATACGTGCCCTGCGGCAGGCAGGGGTGCACATACGTGCCCTTGTCTGCCGCAGCTCACCTCTGGTGGCTGAATTCCGCTGTCGGAATTCAGCATTGCACACAAGCGCTATTTTGTGCTTGCGTGCAATCCTGCCCCGCGAGTGATTGGCTGTGCGCAGGCAGGGGACGGGATTTCAAGTGAGCTGTCAATCTCCCTAGGCGGGATGCTTTTTCCCTAACGCCGCTATTACAAGTCTTGTAGGTATAGGTGTACCGCACACTTTTTTGGCCGTCAACCAACGTCAGTACCGCACTTTAAGAAAAGTCCTTTTTCAATGGGACTTCCCTAGCGCCGGTATTACAAGTTTTGCTGTGAGGCCAAAAAGTGAGCGGTACACTCTATAACTACAATATCCGTACCACCATCTAAAGTCAGTAGTTATGAGTTTTAAGCTGTACCATAAAACTTATAACTAAAGTGTTAAAATTTACTAGGATTTGGTAAATGAAAAACTGAGGTAGTGCAAAGTTCCAAAGCAATTGATTGATTTTTAAGCACATTATAGGGTTGATTTATCAAGCTACGGCAGACAGCGGTGAACATACGTGCCCTGTGGCAGACAGGGGTGCACATACGCGCCCTTGTCTGCCGCAGCTCACCTCTGGTGGCTGAATTCCGCTGCCGGAATTCAGCATTGCACACAAGCGCTATTTTGTGCTTGCGTGCAATCCTGCCCCGCGAGTGATTGGCTGTGCGCAGGCAGGGGACGGGATTTCAAGTGAGCTGTCAATCTCCCTAGGCGGAAGAGACCGGGGAGATTGAAATTCCCCACTTAAGAGGTGGTGAAAGATTAGGGAAGCAGCGGTCTAATGACAGCTGCTTTACAAATATGGACTGCAGGTTCTCTTGTGAGAACCTGCAGTCGTAAGCAGACAAAGAGGCTGATAAATCGACCCTTATCATACATTAAGCTCTTTTTACATTAAACTGTTCACATTAACGGCAAGATTACAAGTTGCGCGGTATGTATTTTCCATGCACGATATAGTCTTTTCGCAAGCAATTTTCATTTCGCTGATATTACAATTCTTGAAAATTTTGTGATTCGCCTTTACGCAACAATCCTTTCTGCGCTCCAAAAGCTGTAGTTAATGGTTTTCGCAAAAAAAGTTTCACAAAACACTTCGAAAAAAATATTACAAAGCACAGTTACACTCCTATTAACACTGAGTAATAAAAATAATGTTACAAAAATATTGCACACAAAAGTTATAAGCGCTCAAATATATGCAGTTTCAGGTGTTGACTTTATTTATGTATGTGTCTTAATGACTTTAACATTAAGACACATACATTGCTAAAGATGTATTTATATATATATATATATATTATTATTATTATCATCAGGTATTTATAAAGCGCCAGCAGATTACGTAGCGCTATACAAGAAATAATGGAACATTACAGGGATGCATTAAATACACAAACAGGTACAATATTGGGGTACATTACAGTTGTAGGTGAAATAATTGAGTTATTGAGTGTCTATATATGCATAAATATATATTATTGTATGTATATGGTATATATTTATTTACAGTCATATATATACACATATAAAAACATTAATATATATGTACAGATATATAAACAAATATATAAGTGCATTATAGCCCTTTGCCGTTAAGCATTTAAAAACAAGATAAAACATATATTCGTGCAATAATCATAAGAAATAGACAGCTAGATTACCAGTTTGGCGTTATGAGTGAAAAAGCATCGTTATGGCCCATAATGATGCTTTTTCCCTAACGCCGCTATTACAAGTCTTGTAGGTATAGGTGTACCGCACACTTTTTTGGCCGTCACGCAACGTCAGTACCGCACTTTAAGAAAAGTCCTTTTTCAATGGGACTTCCATAGCGCCGGTATTACAAGTTTTGCTGTGAGGCCAAAAAGTGAGCGGTACACTCTATAACTACAAGATCCGTACCACCATCTAAAGTCAGTAGTTATGAGTTTTAAGCTGTACCATAAAACTTATAACTAAAGTGTTAAAAAGTACACTAACACCCATAAACTACCTATTAACCCCTAAACCAAGGCCCTCCCTCATCGCAAACACTATAATAAAATTATTAACCCTTAATCTGCCTCTTCGGACATCGCCACCACTGAAAAAAATTATTAACCCCTATTCCGCCGCTTCCCGACATCGTCCCCACTATAATAAACCTATTAACCCCTAAACCACCGCCTTCCCGCATCACAAACACTACTTAAATATTATTAATCCCTAATCTGCCATCCGCCCACACTGCCGCTATAATAAACCTATTAACCCCTAAACCTAACCCCCCCTAACTTAAATATAATTAAAATAAATTTAAATAAAACTTACAATTTTTACCTAAATAATTCCTATTTAAATCTAAATACTTACATTGTATCTAGCTTAGGGTTTATTTTTATTTTACAGGCAAGTTTGTATTTATTTTAACTAGGAATATCGTCGTGCAGCAATATGATTAAGAAAAAATTAATCACAGATAGATTTGGAAAACATCACCAAATCAAAAGTTACATTAGCTGCAATACGACTAGTGTAATATATGCTCTCCAATGTAAGTGTCCGTGTACCTACATTGGTATGACTACAAGAAAATTACATACCAGACTCATGGAACACATGCGAAATATCCGAAATGCCCCAAAAGATCTGTCTAAAGATAAGAAAATTACATCTGTAGCCTCTCACTTCTTCAGACATCACCAATCAAAGCCCTCTGAACTAAAATGTTATGGAATTCAAAAAGTATCCCTGGGCTTAGGAGGCGGTGACCTTGAAAAAGCTTTACTTAAAGCAGAAACCAGATGGATATACCTAATTGATAGTGTATATCCAAAAGGCCTTAATGTACAGAACAACTATTCAATGTTCTTATAAAAAGAAACTATAATCTGGTGGCAGTTTAACATGGACCTCATCAGTATAAATATAGATAAAACCATAGAACTATTTATATATAGGACCTATGACAATAAGACCTATGTTCCAATCTTAATATAATAATAAACAATAGTATCCTATCTTTCAGTTCATTTGAGGAATATCATATGAATTGAGTCATAATATCAACATTTCTTGTGGGTAACGTGTTAAAAAACCTTTTCACGTCACCTAATTTACCCCCTTTAATTCACTTGGGAATGCATTCCTGTTTTATTATTCGTTCTCTTCTTACACATCATTTTGTGACTATAGTCTCACAGCACTGATTTTTCACTGGTCACGCACTATTTATTTTACATTTATTGTGTATATATGGCTCATAATTGTAGGGCACAGCATTTGTGTTTACCCTTTACATTTATTTATTTTTATATTAATTTTTATATTATACTGGAGTAGTACCACTAATTTCACCTCCTTCAACTGTGAGTTTAACAGTTCAACCACACACTATTGGCAACACCACTCTTCACGTTTTTGCAATTAGCGCCATATTATTTTCATGTCTAAGTTTTAATCAACACAATTCAACCATTTATATATAACTTTTATTATTCTATTTTTCTTTTGTATGTGTGTCTTGCAATACATGCAAGGTACATCACTTAGTTCATACATCGTATCTCTGAATTCTCACTCACGAGCACAGCGCAATTTCAAGGCGACCCATTCACAATTACGATTATATTAGTTGGGAGATATAAATGCATAATCAGGTTAATACCGACTAATGTATGTATTTTTAGATGTTGTTATTTTGAACACCACCTGTTACGACAGGCTTAGTAAATCACCCACAAAACAACAAAAAATCAGTACCAATAACCACATTAGCGTACGGTATTCCTTTAACACAAATATACTCATTTGAAATTTTACCCTATATTTATTTATTTATTTTTTGGGGTCCAAATAAACCCTTAACACCTAGGTTACCAGATTTATTTTACTCATACGATGTATATGTTCGAATTGGCCATACAAGTGCAGTCTAGATGTATAACAGAATATCGATATCATTTTAATATACAGCAGACAAGAAAGTATTGTTATAAACCAACATTGTAAACTGTTATTGTCAGTAATCTCCACTAAGATCTATAGAAGCCGGAGACCCGACTCGCCCTGTGATGTCATTCGTAAACGTGACACACCTCAATTTCGAAGGCCAATGATTGGCAGAAACAGTCCAAATGGCGGAGCTATTTCCACAAATACCCACAGACGCCGGCACGCGTCACCTTTGAGAAAGCCGAAACTATCGGCGAAACATGTTAGGGAAGGGTATTGCTTAATACCCAGTTTGTTTTTTAACTTGCATATGCTACTATGCATGTCTTCTATACAATGACCCATTAAGACTTTACTCAGCAGACTCAGCCTGTATAATATAGCGTCTATTATCAAAACTTTCTGAAATGTATGGACGCAAAAAATAAAAATATATTTTCAACAAAATTCAGTAGAAAGCCAGAGGGACCGTCAGAGTTGGTAGAATTGTGGTTTCAGTTTTGAACAATAAGCAGGGATAGGCACGGACCAAGGCTGTGGCGGACATTTTCCAAAGTACAGACGTTGGTGAAGGACACCAAGGTACATTTCAAATTAAAAACATCAAAAGACCCTCTCTTTACAGAGAGGGTAGTGGATAAATGGTGGAATAGCAATCCAGCAAAAGTGGTAGAGACAGTGAAGTAGTTTAAACATGCATGGGATAGGCATAAGGTTATGCTAAATATAAGATAAGGCCAGGAACTAATGAAAGTATTCAGAAAATTGGGCAGACTAGATAGGCCGAATGGTTTCTATCTGCCAACATATTCTATGTTTCTATAAGTCAGGAGCGCGACACTTTGCTGTCAAATGGGCCTCACGTTGGACGCCCTTGGTCTAGTTCCACAAGTACAAATTAGTCATCTAATCAAACAAGTTTAAAATAACATTTTTATAAAGACTGCTTGTGGTATTACCTTTTTTTTTGTGTGGCTATATTGAGAGTCTGCAACTCCTGACCAAACCTTGATGTTAATTGCATGATCATCATGGTTGGTTACTTACTTGGTTACGTAAGGTTTGTCAGAGTAGGCAGTGGTCTTCTACACACAGACACCAGCACCACGCTGCCGCACAGATCAAGGAATTGGGATGGGTCACGACTCACGGTTTGTTGACTGCAGGCAGCTTGCTTCTTCCCTCACTTTCCCGCTACTAAGCGTGGCGCCGCTTGGGTCAAGGAGGAGTGAGAACCAGCATGTTTTTGTCCTACTCCTCCCTCCCCTCCGCGTGGCGGACACTGAAAGGGCCAGTCACGGACACCAGTGTCCGTGTACGGACACCTTGCCTATCCCTGACAATAAGACTGTGTCCTCTATCGATCTAGAATTTAATAATATGTTACTACTCTAATTATTATTTACTTCAACCTATCTCTGGTCCCCCCTTCAGTTATCACCTTAATAAATATAGCCCAGATTTGGGCACACTTAGTTCCACAACATTGTGAACGCTCAGTATAAAGCGACATATCCAATGATTTGATACTTTAACCATCACTATAAGAAGGGCGTGATATACAACCCATGAACAATTTCTCATTTCATGGATAGCAATCATCTCCTATATATTTAACATCCTATATAGTGGTTCCTTTCATACCATGCCCACATGTGTCAATGCCTAATTTCCAGTAATAGTAATGCCAATTCGAGCTTCTATGTGATTTTAAACCACACTCATTTACACTTAGATTTTATACAATTTTTTGAATCAATAAAAGTTATGTTTTTATTTAAGAATCCAACCCTTTGGTCCTTTTCGTTCAGTATGATGTCCCACACTTAAAGGGACAGTCTACACCAGAATAAGATAGATAATCCCTTTATTACCCATTTCCCAGTTTTGCATAACCAACACAGTTATATTAATATACTTTTAACCTCTGATTATCTTGTATCTAAGCCTCTGCAAACTGCCCCTTTTTTCAGTTCTTTTGACAGACTTGCAGTCTAGCCAATCAGTGCCTGCTCCCAGATAACTTCTCGTGCACGAGCACAGTGTTATCTATATGAAATACGTGAACTAACACCCTCTAGTGGTGAAAAACTGTTAAAATGCAATCTGAAAGAGGTGGGCTTCAAGGTCTAAGAAATTAGCATATGAACCTCCTAGGTTAAGCTTTCAACTAAGAATACCAAGAGAACAAAGCAAAATTGGTGATAAAAGTACATTGGAAAATTGTTTAAAATTATATGAAGATAGAAGGAGAGAGGCGCCAAAACCATAAAACAGTATCGTTGTGGTAAGGGGGAAGAGTGCAGATAAGAGTCCCCACTAAGAGTGAATACTCACAGACGAGGCGGCACTATCAGCGTGCCTTACACCGCAAGTCGGGACCGTTGAGATTCGCCCGACAGACACCCCCAGGCAGATGACGTCACTGTGGAAACTCCAATACGCTGCAGGCAGTATCGGTCTGTGAGATCTCTTTGAGATCAGCTGTGACTAGCGGCATCCAAAATCACCACAGGTGTGCACCAAGCAAATCTTGGTAGCGGTCAGTGTGTAGATGAATAAGCACTCAAATGACAGGAGCACGTAAGGTGAACATAAAATCTTGGTTTATTACAAGTAAAAACAAACAGCAACGCGTTTCTCGGCCACATTGCCGTTTCATCAGGCTGTATCATATCAAACCATTGCTCTCTTTAAATACCTTACATGCACCTGTCTATGGGCGGACCTACAGCTATTACCTGTCTTCCTCTCCACATATTAACTCTTACCTGTCTAACAAATTCCTGACCTGTTAGTTGGCCAGATACAAACATAGCTTAGTGCTAAACAGATATCCTATTGGTCCTTCACAAAAATAAAAACTAGATAATATATAAATATATAACAAAAATGATTAAATACAATAAATTTAAAATTAACAATACAATTGATTATTTAATATCACAATATTAAACTAAAAATTCTATAGATGCAAATATTTCATAATAACAACTTGCTCCCACACATATTAATTTGGTCAAAAAGCATTTTGTACAAATAAGCATATACGTGTATACATATATATATACATGCTCTGTGAACCCTCATACTGATTTACTCAAAACGCATTTAATGCCAATGGGTGTGCACGTATAAACACATAAATAAACATGCTTGATCATCCCTCATATATATATGTATGGACACATAATAATGAAATGTCTTAAATTAATTAAAATAAATCGTTAATAAAAATATATATATAGATGTTAAGCTAATAATAATCACCTGTGTTCTACACTGATGAACATATACATATATATAAATAAACATACTCCAAATTTCCATCATCATTTGAAAAGAGTGTAGATTAGTAAAACGTTACATATAGATAGAAATGACTTTATATATACACGTAAGTGACCTCTCATCTTGGTATTGTGTATAAATAAGGTGTATAGATCTTTATAACACAGACGTAAAAATACGGAATTGTAGGAAAGGAGTTACGGTAGGTAGATCCACCTAGTGAGACTACACACACATCTCTAAATGTCCTAAACTGGAAGAAAAGAAGATATCCATTCTTCCATTCACTCGTGTTTTGCAGCAGACTCAATATGGCATCAGATTATGTCTTTTCATAAAATTTGTGCAGAGTTACCTGAGGAACTCAATAGCACTCCCACACATATTATTAAAAACGACATGATTAGTATCAATATTTTATTATCAGAACTAGAGAAGGCTATGACCAAAGAGGTGAAACAGAAAATTGAATTAGTTTTATTGATAAGTATACTAAGAAAGGCCTTATACCACGGGGTTTGAAATTTAAAAAGAATTGCACATTTAGTCTTAGCACGGCTCTACAAAAAGAGTGGGAAGTGATTCTGAATACAGCATCTGAAGGATTTAGAGGTTTTGAAGAAAAGAAACACTACAAGAAATTAATTCTATACATGTGCAGTACTGAGTCCTATAGCATGACGTATAGTTAGTTCTATACATGTGCAGTACTGGGTCCTATAACATGACGTATAGTTAATTCTATACATGCGCAGTACTGAGTCCTATAGCATGACGTATAGTTAGTTTTATACATGTGCAGTACTGAGTCCTATAGCATGACGTATAGTTAGTTCTATACATGTGCAGTACTGGGTCCTATAACATGACGTATAGTTAATTCTATACATGTGCAGTACTGGGTCCTATAACATGACATATAGTTAATTCTATACATGCGCAGTACTGAGTCCTATAACATGACGTATAGTTAATTCTATACATGCGCAGTACTGGGTCCTATAGCATGACGTATAGTTAATTATATACATGTGCAGTACTGAGTCTTATAGCATGACGTATAGTTAGTTCTATACATGCGCAGTACTGTGTCTTATAGCATGATGTATAGTTAATTCTATACATGCGCAGTACTGGGTCCTATAGCATGACGTATAGTTAATTATATACATGTGCAGTACTGAGTCTTATAGCATGACGTATAGTTAGTTCTATACATGCGCAGTACTGTGTCTTATAGCATGATGTATGGTTAATTTTATACATGTGCAGTACTGAGTCCTATAGGATGACATATAGTTAGTTCTATACATGCGCAGTACTGAGTCCTATAGCATGACGTATAGTTAGTTCTATACATGTGCAGTATTGAGTCCTATAGCATGATGTATAGTTAATTCTATACATGTGCAGTACTGAGTCTTATAGCATGATGTATAGTTAATTCTATACATGTGCAGTACTGGGTCCTATAGCATGACGTATAGTTAGTTCTATACATGTGCAGTACTGAGTCCTATAGCATGACGTATAGTTAGTTTTATACATGTGCAGTACTGAGTCCTATAGCATGACATAGTTAATTCTATACACACGCAGTACTGAGTCCTATAGCATGACGTATAGTTAGTTCTATACATGCGCAGTACTGAGTCCTATAGCATGACGTATAGTTAATTGTATACATGCGCAGTACTGAGTCCTATAGCATGACGTATAGTTAGTTCTATACATGCGCAATACTGAGTCCTATAACATGACGTATAGTTAGTTCTATACATGTGCAGTATTAGTCCTATAGCATGACGTATATTTAGTTCTATACATGTGCAGTACTGGGTACTATAGCATGAAGTATAGTTAATTATATACATGTGCAGTACTGAGTCTTATAGCATGATGTATAGTTAATTCTATACATGTGCAGTACTGGGTCCTATAGCATAACTTATAGTTAGTTCTATACATGTGCAGTACTGAGTCCTATAGCATGACGTATAGTTAATTCTATACATGCGCAGTACTGGGTCCTATAGCATGACGTATAGTTAGTTCTATACATGTGCAGTACTGAGTCCTATAGCATGACGTATAGTTAATTCTATACATGCGCAGTACTGGGTCCTATAGCATGATGTATAGTTAGTTCTATACATGTGCAGTACTGGGTCCTATAGCATGATGTATAGTTAATTCTATATATGTGCAGTACTGAGTCCTATAGCATGACGTATAGTAAATTCTATATATGTGCAGTACTGAGTCCTATAGCATGACATATAGTTAGTTCTATACATCTGCAGTACTGAGTCCTATAGCATGACGTATAGTTATTTCTATACATGCACAGTACTGTGTCCTATAGCATGACATATAGTTAATTCTATACATATGCAGTACTGGGTCCTATAGCATGACGTATAGTTAATTCTATACATGTGCAGTACTGGGTCCTATAGCATGACGTATAGTTAATTCTATACATGCGCAGTACTGGGTCCTACAGCATGACGTATAGTTAATTCTATACATGTGCAGTACTGGGTCCTACAGCATGACGTATAGTTAATTCTATACATGCGCAGTACTGGGTCCTATAGCATGACATATAGTTAATTCTATAGTTAATTCTATACATGTGCAGTACTGTGTCCTATAGCATGACGTATAGTTAATTATATAGTTAATTCTATACATGCGCAGTAGTGGGTCCTATAGCATGACGTATAGTTAATTCTATACATGTGCAGTACTGAGTCCTATAGCATGACATATAGTTAGTTCTATACATGTGCAGTACTGGGTCCTATAGCATGACATATAGTTAGTTCTATACATGTGCAGTACTGAGTCCTATAGCATGACATATAGTTAGTTCTATACATGTGCAGTACTGTGTCCTATAGTATGACGTATAGTTAATTCTATAGTTAATTCTATAGTACTTGGCCTTATAGCATTACATAATATAGTTATCTTAGTTCTGCTGAGTTCTCTGCAAACTGAAGGTCTCCGTATTGTTTTGATTGACAGCTGTATATGTAAGCCCTTTAGGAAGTTTTAACTCATTATCGCCTGAATGCTCACTTACTAATACTAACACTATTGTAGAACTAAGGGGTAGATTTATCAAAGGCTAGGTGACCTCTATATGTGCTTCGCCTGTGACTGCGCCCCAGCTCGCCTCCAAAGAAGCGCACATGTGCACCTGAATTTATAAAAGAAAAGCCGTAACTTTGCGCAGTCGAGCTGGGGCGTAATAATGATAAATTTTGCCTATCGGAAAAAGCATTTACTCCCTATTTATCACAGTACAGCCTATAAATAATTACGTCGCCATGTCTTGATTAATGTTTCCGTGCTGTTTTTGCCATATGTTGATAATTTAAGATCGCAAAAATAAATATATCGATATATATATATATATATATATATATATATAAAACTCTTGGTACCCATATGCGCCTGTGGAAGCTCAAATAATAATAACAGTCTCTTCTTGGCGCTGAGCCTTTGAAAAATGAGTTAAAAGAAGAAAGTACTGTATCACGAGATGTAAAAGCATGTATGCTAATAGTGTTCGCCTCAGTCTGTATGGCGAAATATAGAACATGCAATTTAAGCCGAAATTTCAGTTCCCTATCGGCGCAAAGCAATGATAAATAAGAAACTGGGCGTATTTGTAGATCGGCCTATTAAATTACGCCTATTACTAATATATATTTGTGCACTCGGGAGCGCGCCCGTGTGCCTAGGTGTATGCAAGCGGAGTGCGAAGAAGTTTCTTTCAGATTTACGCAATTATAGGTGCAGATTGCTTTCATAAATATGGCGATCGGTGAGTATGCATTATTTTGCCCACAATTACAGGCGAATTGCCTTGATAAATCTACCCCTAAATGTATACATTATAACTCCACAGTACACATCAGCAATAGTTGCATTGCAGGATATGCACAGTATATATCAGTAATAAAGTGTCACATTACAAAATGTCTGCACATAAAATAAAGTTTTATATATATTAGTAATTAAGTGTCACATTACAAAATGTCTGCACATGAAATAAATTTTTAAATATATTAGTAATTAAGTGTCACATTACAAAATGTCTGCACATAGAATATTTTTACAATTTTTATATATGCACAGTATATATCAGTAACTACATTAAAAAATGTCTGCACATAGAATATTTTTTCAATTTTTATATATGCACAGTATATATCAGTAACTGCTACATTACAAAATGTCTGCACATAAAATAAAGTTTATATATCAGTAATGAGGTGTCACAATTCCAAATGTCTGCACATAGAATACGTTTATATATGCACAGTATATATCAGTAATGAAGTGTCACAATACAAAATGTGTGCACATAAAATAAATGTTTATATATGCACAGTATATATCAGTAATTAAATGTCACATTACATAAGGTCTGTACACACAATAAATGTTTATATATGCACAGTATATATCAGTAATTAAGTGCTGCAATACATAAGGTCTGCACACACAATAAATGTTTATTTATGCACAGTATATATCAGTAATTAAGTGCTACATTACATAAGGTCTGCACACACAATAAATGTTTATATATGCACAGTATATATCAGTAATTAAGTGCTGCAATACATACGGTCTGCACACACAATAAATGTTTATTTATGCACAGTATATATCAGTAATTAAGTGCTACATTACATAAGGTCTGCACACACAATAAATGTTTATATATGCACAGTATATATCAGTAATTAAGTGCTGCAATACATAAGGTCTGCACACACAATAAATGTTTATTTATGCACAGTATATATCAGTAATTAAGTGCTGCAATACATAAGGTCTGCACACACAATAAATGTTTATTTATGCACAGTATATATCAGTAATTAAGTGCTACATTACATAAGGTCTGCACACACAATAAATGTTTATATATGCACAGTATATATCAGTAATTAAATGTCACATTACATAAGGTCTGCACACACAATAAATGTTTATATATGCACAGTATATATCAGTAATTAAATGTCACATTACATAAGGTCTGCACACACAATAAATGTTTATATATGCACAGTATATATCAGTAATTAAATGTCACATTACATAAGGTCTGCACACACAATACATGTTTATATATGCACAGTATATATCAGTAATTATATGTCACATTACATAAGGTCTGCACACACAATAAATGTTTATATATGCACAGTATATATCAGTAATTAAATGTCACATTACATAAGGTCTGCACACACAATAAATGTTTATATATGCACAGTATATATCAGTAATTATATGTCACATTACATAAGGTCTGCACACACAATAAATGTTTATATATGCACAGTATATATCAGTAATTAAATGTCACATTACATAAGGTCTGCACACACAGTACATGTTTATATATGCACAGTATATATCAGTAATTAAATGTCACATTACATAAGGTCTGCACACACAATACATGTTTATATATGCACAATATATATCAGTAATTAAGTGCTACATTACATAAGGTCTGCACACACAATAAATGTTTATATATGCACAGTATATATCAGTAATTATATGTCACATTACATAAGGTCTGCACACACAATAAATGTTTATATATGCACAGTATATATCAGTAATTAAGTGCTACATTACATAAGGTCTGCACACACAATAAATGTTTATATATGCACAGTATATATCAGTAATTAAGTGCTACATTACATAAGGTCTGCACACACAATAAATGTTTATATATGCACAGTATATATCAGTAATTAAGTGTTGCATTACATAAGGTCTGCACACACAATAAATGTTTATATATGCACAGTATATATCAGTAATTAAGTTTGCATTACATACGGTTTGCACACACAATAAATGTTTATATATTTACAGTATATATCAGTAATTAAGTGCTGCATTACATAAGGTCTGCACACACAATAAATGTTTCTATATATAGACAGTATACATCACTAACTAAGCACTGTATTACAAAGGTCAGCACATAAAATAAATGTTTATATATGCACAGTATATATCAGTAATTAAGTGCTACATTACATAAGGTCTGCACACACAATAAATGTTTATATATGCACAGTATATATCAGTAATTAAGTGCTACATTACATAAGGTCTGCACACACAATAAATGTTTATATATGCACAGTATATATCAGTAATTAAGTGCTGCATTACATAAGGTCTGCACACACAATAAATGTTTATATATGCACAGTATATATCAGTAATTAAGTGCTACATTACATAAGGTCTGCACACACAATAAATGTTTATATATGCACAGTATATATCAGTAATTAAATGTCACATTACATAAGGTCTGCACACACAATACATGTTTATATATGCACAATATATATCAGTAATTAAGTGCTACATTACATAAGGTCTGCACACACAATAAATGTTTATATATGCACAGTATATATCAGTAATTATATGTCACATTACATAAGGTCTGCACACACAATAAATGTTTATATATGCACAGTATATATCAGTAATTAAATGTCACAATACAAAATGTCTGCACATAAAATAAATGTTTATATTTGCACAGTATGCCCTATTGTTTTGATTGACATCGGCAGCTGCTGGACAGCTGAATATGCAAGTCCTTTAGGAAGCTTTAACTCATTACTGTCTGATACTAACACTATTCTAAAACTAAATATATACATTATAACTCCACAGTATATATCAGCAATTAAAAGTTGCATTGCATGAGGTCTGCACTCACAATAAATGTTTTATAAGCACAGTATATATCAGCAATTAAGTGCTGCATTACAAAATGCCTGTATATAAAATAAATGTTTATATATGCACAGTATATATCAGCAATTAAAAGTTGCATTGCATGAGGTCTGCACTCACAATAAATGTTTTATAAGCACAGTATATATCAGCAATTAAGTGCTGCATTACAAAATGCCTGTATATAAAATAAATGTTTATATATGCACAGTATATATCAGCAATTAAGTGCTGCATTACAAAATGCCTGTATATAAAATAAATGTTTATATATGCACAGTATATATCAGTAATTAAGTGTCACATTACAAAATGCCTGTATATAAAATACATGTTTATATATGCACAGTATATATATATATATATATATATATATATATATATATATATATATATATATATATATATCAGTAACTAAATGTCACATTAAAAAATGACAGCAAATATACATATTTACATATGCACAGAATATATAATTAATTAAGTGTCACATTACAAAATGTCTGCACATAAAATACATATTTATATATGCACAGTATATATCATTAATTGTCACATTACAAAATGTCTGCACATAAAATATATATTTATATATGCACAGTATATATCATTAATTAAGTGCCACATTACAAAAAGTCTGCACATAAAAAAAAATGTTTATATATGCACAGTGTAACAAAACATATTCACACTTTCAGCCCCAATAAAAATATCTTTATCTAAAAGTAAAACTCACTGATTGTAAACTTAAGGTTCACCTTTTGGTTATCCAGACCTTCCAGATTAACTATAAACCCAATTTAACCAATGTTAATCAGATAAAATAATATACAGAATGTGTTATGACGTGAGTTCACAATCAGCCATGCAAGAAGAGTTATTAAATGGTGTTTAATAGGAAAAGGTAACACTACAGGTAACACAGTTACAGGTATAAAACAAATTAAACTTACAGTATCTGCTGACCAGGGGACTTATGCAGAGCAATCACAACACTCTCTTTCCTCTGCTGACTCTGTTGAAAAGACTCACATTTGTCCAGGACAGCTATTTAAAGGGACTTGCTGCATTTAGATCCAATGACCAAGCTCCAAACTGAGTCAAACACCCCAGGGAGGCATTACTGGCCCAATGTCAGACATTCTTGTTGCCGGACCCTCTCCTTAGGGAAATGCTCCTCTTCCCAACAGAACATTCCTGAGCACTGGGGAGATAGGGGGTATGACTACCCTACTACCATAGACAATTTACAAATGGTGCCCCATCTTATATGCAGGTGTTTACTGCAGGCAGAATCCCTTAAAAGCTACTAAAGTGTACACTATTGTAGAGTGTTCTTCTATTAAACAGTTACCATAAAGCAAGGGCCAGTCTGCTTTGTCACACACAATATATATTAGCAATTAAGTGCTGCATTACAAAATGACTGCACACAATACATATTTATATATGCACAGTATATATCAGCAATTAAGTGGACACCATTTTATATTGTTCTTCTATTTAAACAGTTACTATAACGCAAGGGTCGGGCTGGTTTGTCACACACAGTATATATATATCAGCAATTAAGTGCTGCATTACAAAAGGTCTGCACACAATAAATGTTTATTTATATATATATATATATATACATATATATATATATATATATATACATATATACACAGTATATATCAGTATTTAAGTGTAACATTACAAAATGTCTGCACATACAATAAATGTTTATATATGCACAGTAAATATCAACAATTAAGTGCTGCATTACAAAAGGTCTGCACACACAATAAATGTTTATATATACACAATATATATATCAGCAATTAAATGTTGCATCAGAAAAGGTCTGCACATAAAATAAATGTTCATATATATATATATATATATAGTATATGTCAGAAATTAAGTGCTGCATTACAAAAGGACTGCATACACAATAAATGTTTATATATGCACAGCAGAGGCGTAACTAGAAACGTCAGGGTCCTGGTGCAAGAATCCATGAAGACCCACTTAAAATTTTTTGGGTTTTATACATTTAAATGTTCTCTCTTTTTTTTTTTTTGCAACGTAACACAGTAAAAAAAAATAGTTTAATCATGTAAACTTGCACTTAAAATGAGAAAGGGGAGGGAGGGAGAGAGAGAGAAAGATACAGGGGAGGGAGGGGGAGAGGGAGGGAGGGAGGGGGAGAGGGAGGGAGGGAGAGAGAGAGGGAAGGAGGGAAAGAGGGAGGGATGGAGAGAGAGAGAGAGAGAGAGAGAGAGGGAGGGAGGAAGGGAGGGAGTGAGGGAGAGCAAGAGACACAGGGGAGAGAAGGAGGGAGAGAGACAAGAGGGAGGGAGAGAGACACACAGGAGGGAGAGAGACACGAGGGAGAGAAGGAGAGAGACACAGGGGAGGGATAGAGACACAGGGGAGGGAGGGAGAGAGACACAGGGGAGGGTGGGAGACACGAAGGAGGGAGAGAGATAGAGAGACACAAGGGAGGGAGACACAGGGGGAGGGAGGGAGAGAGACACAGGGAGGGAGAGACACAGGGGAGGGAGAGAGACACAAGAGAGGGAGAGAGACACAGGGGAGGGATAGAGACACAGGGGAGGGAGGTAGGGAGGGAGGGAGAGAGACACAGGGGAGGGAGGGAGACACGAAGGAGGGAGAGAGAGAGAGACACAAGGGAGGAAGACACAGGGGGAGGGAGGGAGAGAGACACAGGGAGGGATAGACACAGGGGAGAGAGGGAGAGAGACACAAGGGAGGGAGGGAGGGACAGAGAGAGACACATGGGAGGGAGAGAGGGAGGGAGAGAGGGAAGGAGAGAGAGAGACACAGGGGAGGGAGAAAGCAAGAGCGCCACAGGGGAGGGATGGTGGGAGAGAGACACAGGGGTGGGAGGGAGGGAGGGAGAGAGAGAGACCCAGGGGAGGGAGGGAGAGAGACACAGGGGAGGGAGGGAGGGAGAGAGACACAAGGGAGGGAGAGATACACAGGGGAGAGACACAGGGAATGGAGGAAGGGAGAGAGACACAGGGGAGGGAGAGACACAGGGGAGGTAGGGATGGAGAGAGATATGAGGGGGAAGGGGGGAGAGAGACATGGTGGAGGGAGAGAGGGAGGGAGAGAGACACAGGGGGGAGGGAGGAAGAGAGACACGGGGGAGGGAGGGAGAGACACAGGGGAGGGAGAGACACAGGGGAGGGAGGAAGAGAGACACAAGAGAGGGAAAGAGACATAGGGGTGGGTGGGAGGGAGAAAGCGAGAGAGCCACAGGGGAGGGACAGAGGGAGAGAGACACAGGGGAGGGAGGTAGACCCAGGGGAGGGAGGGAGAGGGAGGGAGGGAGAGAGAGAGACACACAGGGGAGAGATACAGGGAAGGGAGGGAGGGAGAGAGACAAAGGGGAGGGATGGAGAGAGAGGGAGGGAGGGAGGGAGTGAGAGAGACACAGGGGAGAGATACAGGGAAGGGAGGGAGGGAGACACAGAGGAGGGAGAGAGACACAGGGGAGGGAGGGAGACACAGGGAAGGAGAGACACAGGGGAGGGAGGGAGAGAGACACAAGAGAGGGAGAGAGACACAGGGGAGGGAGGGAGGAAGAGAGAGACACACAGGGGAGGGAAAGAGGGAGGGAGAGAGACACAGGGGAGGGAGGGAGACACGAAGGAGGGAGAGAGAGACACAAGGGAGGAAGACACAGGGGGAGGGAGGGAGAGAGACACATGGAGGGAGAGACACATGGGAGAGAGGGAGAGAGACACAAGGGAGGGAGGTAGGGACAGAGAGAGAGACACATGGGAGGGAGAGAGGGAGGGAGAGAGAGAGAGACACAGGGGAGGGAGAAAGCAAGAGTGCCACAGGGGAGGGATGGTGGGAGAGAGACACAGGGGTGGGAGGGAGGGAAGGAGAGAGAGAGACCCAGGGGAGGGAGGGAAAGAGACACAGGGGAGGGAGGGAGGGAGAGAGACACAGGGGAGGGAGGGAGGGAGGGAGAGAGACACACAGGGGAGGGAGAAATACACAGGGGAGAGACACAGGGAATGGAGGAAGGGAGAGAGACACAGGGGAGGGAGGGAGAGAGACACAGGGGAGGGAGAGAGACACAGGGGAGGGAGAGACACAGGGGAGGGAGGGAGGGAGGGAGAGAGATATGAGGGGGAAGGGGGGAGAGAGACATGGGGCAGGGAGGGAGAGACACAAGGGAGGGAGAGACACAGGGGAGGGAGGAAGAGAGACACAAGAGAGGGAAAGAGACATAGGGGTGGGCGGGAGGGAGAAAGCGAGAGAGCCACATGGGAGGGACGGAGGGAGAGAGACACAGGGGAGGGAGGTAGACCCAGGGGAGGGAGGAAGAGGGAGGGAGAGAGAGGGAGGGAGGGAGAGAGAAACACAGGGGAGAGATACAGGGAAGGGAGGGAGAGAGACACAGGGGAGGGAGGGAGAGAGAGGGAGGGAGAGAGACACAGGGGAGAGATACAGGGAAGGGAGGGAGACACAGGGGAGGGAGAGAGACACAGGGGAGGGAGGGAGACACAGGGAAGGAGAGACACAGGGGAGGGAGGGAGAGAGACACAAGAGAGGGAGAGAGACACAGGGGAGGGAGGGAGAGAGAGACACACAGGGGAGGGAAAGAGGGAGGGAGAGAGACACAGGGGAGGGAGGGAGACACGAAGGAGGGAGAGAGAGAGACACAAGGGAGGAAGACACAGGGGGAGGGATGGAGAGAGACACAGGGAGGGAGAGACACAGGGGAGAGAGGGAGAGAGACACAAGGAAGGGAGGTAGGGACAGAGAGAGACACATGGGAGGGAGAGAGGGAGAGAGAGAGAGACACAGGGGAGGGAGAAAGCAAGAGTGCCACAGGGGAGGGATGGTGGGAGAGAGACACAGGGGTGGGAGGGAGGGAGAGAGAGAGACCCAGGGGAGGGAGGGAGAGAGACACAGGGGAGGGAGGGAGAGAGAGAGACCCAGGGGAGGGAGGGAGAGAGACACAGGGGAGGGAGGGAGAGAGACACAGGGGAGGGAGAGATACACAGGGGAGAGACACAGGGAATGGAGGAAGGGAGAGAGACACAGGGGAGGGAGAGAGACACAGGGGAGGGAGAGAGACACAGGGGAGGGAGAGACACAGGGGAGGGAGGGAGAGAGATATGAGGGGGAAGGGGGGAGAGAGACATGGGGGGAGGGAGAGAGGGAGGGAGAGAGACACGGGGGGGAGGGAGGAAGAGAGACACGGGGGAGGGAGAGACATGGGGGAGGGAGAGACACAGGGGAGGGAAAGAGACATAGGGGTGGGCGGGAGGGAGAAAGCGAGAAAGCCACAGGGGAGGGACGGAGGGAGAGAGACACAGGGGAGGGAGGTAGAACCAGGGGAGGGAGAGGGAGGGAGGGAGAGAGAGGGAGGGAGGGGGAGAGACACAGGAGATAGATACAGGGAAGGGAGGGAGGGAGAGAGACACAGGGGAGGGAGGGAGAGAGAGTGAGGGAGGGAGGGAGAGAGACACGGGGAGAGATACAGGGAAGGGAGTGTGACAGACCCTTCTGTCAGGACTGAAGGAGTTAATTGTGTTTAGCTAAGAAACTAATTTCTAAAGACAGAGTTGCTGGCTCCAGCTATAATCTAATTAGTGCTAAGCATTCTATTGTTTGATCACCTCCAGAGAGAAAACGCCTAAGTGATAAGAAGGGCCAAGAGTGTCTTGTGGTTGAAGTGTTTAAGTAATATAATTCTATTGTATCATGTCAAAGGGCTTGTTCCCTCCATGTAATGTACAACAGTCTTTCAACCCCCATCTGGGGGGGGGGGTGTCAAACCTGTATAAATACTAGGCATCTAGCCTTTAATAAATGTCATTCTGTTTAAACCTGAAAACTGGCTGGTTTGTGAATTGCTGATTCCCTATGCAGGACGTTGTTCCCTGGTATTAACCCTTGGTACACTGTTGGTACCGTAACATTGGTGGCAGCGACGGAATGAACCTTATCGCCCAGAAGAGCAACTACACAAGCCAGTAACCTCAGGAAGAGGGGGATTATTACAATACTGACTAAGATGGAAAAGAGAAAAGTAAATTTTGCAGTTTTTAAAAACTTCCTGGAAACAGAAGGAGAGATTGATGGGTACCTTGCGGATTTTGAGAGGCAATGTGCACTACACAAGGTACCCGCAGAGGACTGGGTCACGATATTATCTGGAAAATTATCCGGCCGGGCCAGAGAGGCTTTTCGGGCCATTCCAGATGAGGAAGTCAGGGATTATAATACGGTAAAAGAGGCTCTGCTCTCCAGGTATGCGGTTACACCGGAGGCATACCGGAGGCGGTTCAGAGACACTGTTAAATTAGCTGGAGATTCCTACCTTGAGTGGGCATGTAAGGTGCACCGCACAGCAGCTCACTGGATAGCGGGGTGCCAAGCCATATCTGGGGAAGAGGTGCTGCAGCTATTCCTGTTGGAACATTGCTTCGACAAGTTACCCGCAGGAGTTCGAGAGTGGGTTCGGGACCGTAAACCCTCCACCCTGCAGGAAGCGGCTCGCTTGGCAGATGAGTATACGGATGCCCGCAAACTGGACACTGCTACCACTAAGCCCCCTGCTAGAGTGGAGTACAGACCCCCAGTCACCCCAGCAGCTGCCAGTTACCAAACCCCGGCGCACCGCTATACCACACGGCCTCCGGCCACGAACTACCCTCAGAGAGCCCTGTTCAATTTGCGGGGCTACTCACAACCGATTCGATGCTTTGGATGTAAGCAACTAGGGCACAAAAGACCAGAGTGTCCCCTAAACGCAGCGAACCAAGCGCAGTCCTGGAGAAGACCTGCCGGCGGAATCCCACGTAATCCTCAGCCTGCGGCCCGCTACGTAGAGGCGCAAGAATGCTGGAGCATCCTACATGAGGCAGACCTTGTGCAAGCTGCCCACCGGAATAACCGGCAACTGGTTAAAGTGAATGGGAAGAAGGTCAGTGGTCTACGGGATACTGGTGCTACCATGACCTTGCTTCAAAAGAACTTGGTGTCTGAGAAACAGTACACTGGAGACACTGTGGCTGTGAGGGTAGCAAGGGGCGATGTGTTCAGCCTACCTGTTGCCAGGGTACATTTGGATTGGGGAGTGGGCGCTAGACCTGTGAATGTGGGGGTCAAGAAGGACTTACCTGCTGATGTTCTTCTTGGAAATGACTTGGCCCCCCTTGTTTCTGCCTACGCTCCTATGGGTCCCGCTGATGTTAACTCTGTGACTACCCGTGCCCAGATCCGTGCAGCAGAGACTGACCCACCTGCTGCTAAGCCCCAGGACGCTGAGCTCAGTAAATCTCTATCCGCTATTGATATGTGGAGGTCTCGTTACAATGCGCTGATGAAGGAGAAGAGGAGCGCAGAGGAAAAAGCACGTTTAGAACGTGAATCTCTGCTAGACAAGCTGCACCGACAGACTGCAGAAAACACCAGCTTGAGAGTGGGACATGAAACCTTAAAGACAAACTTAGCGACACTTGAGGAGAAGCTGACGCTGGCTCATAGTGAGGTGCAGCAACTCAAGGGCACCCTATGTCAGTATGAAGGGATTGTGGATACCTATAAAGAGCAGGTACAGAAAACTCGTAAAGAAGCTGATGGGATTTTGAAGGACTGTTTAGCCCTAGTCTGGGCACTGAGGAAGTTGAACCCTTCTTTGTATGGACAGGAATTCTCTCTCATAACGGGAATACAGATGGATTGTCCTGGCAAACTGACATGCCTACCACCTCCTAGTCCGGTCATCCCCAGGTTGACCCGCCAAAGGGTCAAGCCGGGTCTGCCGGAGTGTTCCACAACGGGGGAGATATGTGACAGACCCTTCTGTCAGGACTGAAGGAGTTAATTGTGTTTAGCTAAGAAACTAATTTCTAAAGACAGAGTTGCTGGCTCCAGCTATAATCTAATTAGTGCTAAGCATTCTATTGTTTGATAACCTCCAGAGAGAAAACGCCTAAGTGATAAGAAGTGCCAAGAGTGTCTTGTGGTTGAAGTGTTTAAGTAATATAATTCTATTGTATCATGTCAAAGGGCTTGTTCCCTCCATGTAATGTACAACAGTCTTTCAACCCCCATCTGGGGGGGGGGGTGTCAAACCTGTATAAATACTAGGCATCTAGCCTTTAATAAATGTCATTCTGTTTAAACCTGAAAACTGGCTGGTTTGTGAATTGCTGATTCCCTATGCAGGACGTTGTTCCCTGGTATTAACCCTTGGTACACTGTTGGTACCGTAACAGGGAGGGAGGGAGACACAGGGGAGGGAGAGAGACACAGGGGAGGGAGGGAGACACAGGGAAGGAGAGACACAGGGGAGGAAGGGAGAGAGACACAAGAGAGGGAGAGAGACACAGGGGAGGGATGGAGAGAGAGACACACAGGGGAGGGAAAGAGGGAGGGAGAGAGACACAGGGGAGGGAGGGAGACACGAAGGAGGGAGAGAGAGAGAGAGAGAGAGAGAGAGAGAGACACAGGGGAGGGAGAGATACACAGGGGAGAGACACAGGGAATGGAGGAAGGGAGAGAGACACAGGGGAGGGAGAGAGACACAGGGGAGGGAGAGAGACACAGGGGAGGGAGAGACACAGGGGAGGAAGGGAGGGAGAGAGAGAGACACGGGGAGAGATACAGGGAAGGGAGAGAGGGAGACACAGGGGAGGGAGAGAGACACAGGGGAGGGAGGGAGACACAGGGAAGGAGAGACACAGGGGAGGGAGGGAGAGAGACACAAGAGAGGGAGAGAGACACAGGGGAGGGAGAGACACACAGGGGAGGGAAAGAGGGAGGGAGAGAGACACAGGGGAGGGAGACACAAGGGAGGAAGACACAGGGGGAGGGAGGGAGAGAGACACAGGGAGGGAGAGACACAGGGGAGAGAGGGAGAGAGACACAAGGGAGGGAGGTAGGGACAGAGAGAGACACATGGGAGGGAGAGAGGGAGGGAGAGAGAGAGACACAGGGGAGGGAGAAAGCAAGAGTGCCCTAGGGGAGGGATGGTGGGAGAGAGACACAGGGGTGGGAGGGAGGGAGGGAGAGAGAGAGACCCAGGGAAGGGAGGGAGAGAGACACAGGGGAGGGAGGGAGGGAGACACAGGGGAGGGAGAGATACACAGGGGAGAGACACAGGGAATGGAGGAAGGGAGATAGACACAGGGGAGGGAGGGAGAGAGACACAGGGGAGGGAGAGAGACACAGGGGAGGTAGAGACACAGGGGAGGGAGGGAGAGAGATATGAGGGGGAAGGGGGGAGAGAGACATGGGGGGAGGGAGAGAGGGAGGGAGAGAGACACGGGGTGGAGGGAGTAAGAGAGACACGGGGGAGGGAGGGAGAGACACGGGGGAGGGAGAGACACAGGGGAGGGAGGAAGAGAGACACAAGAGAGGTAAAGAGACATAGGGGTGGGCGGGAGGGAGAAAGCGAGAGAGCCACAGGGGAGGGATGGAGGGAGAGAGACGTAGACCCAGGGGAGGGAGGAAGAGGGAGGGAGAGAGAGGGAGGGAGGGAGAGAGAGAGACACAGGGGAGAGATAAAGGGAAGGGAGAGAGACACAGGGGAGGGAGGGAGAGAGAGGGAGGGAGGGAGATAGACACAGGGGAGAGATACATGGAAGGGAGGGAGACACAGGGGAGGGAGAGAGACACAGGGGAGGGAGGGAGACACAGGGAAGGAGAGACACAGGGGAGGGAGGGAGAAAGACACAAGAGAGGGAGAGAGACACAGGGGAGGGAGGGAGAGAGAGACACACAGGGGAGGGAAAGAGGGATGGAGAGAGACACAGGGGAGGGAGGGAGACACGAAGGAGGGAGAGAGAGAGAGACACAAGGGAGGAAGACACAGTGGGAGGGAGGGAGAGAGACACAGGGAGGGAGAGACACAGGGGAGAGAGGGAGAGAGACACAAGGGAGGGAGGTAGGGACAGAGAGAGACACATGGGAGGGAGAGAGGGAGGGAGAGATAGAGACACAGGGGAGGGAGAAAGCAAGAGTGCCACAGGGGAGGGATGGTGGGAGAGAGACACAGGGGTGGGAGGGAGGGAGAGAGACCCAGGGGAGGGAGGGTGAGAGACACAGGGGAGGGAGAGATACACAGGGGAGAGACACAGGGAATGGAGGAAGGGAGAGAGACACAGGGGAGGGAGGGAGGGAGAGAGACACAGGGGAGGGAGAGAGACACAGGGGAGGGAGAGAGACACAGGGGAGGGAGAGACACAGGGGAGGGAGGGAGGGAGGGAGAGAGATATGAGGGGGAAGGGGGGAGAGAGACATGGGGGAGGGAGAGAGGGAGGGAGAGAGACACGGGGGGAGGGAGGAAGAGAGACACAGGGGAGGGAGGGAGAGACACGGGGGAGGGAGAGACACAGGGGAGGGAGGAAGAGAGACACAAGAGAGGGAAAGAGACATAGGGGTGGGCAGGAGGGAGAAAGCGAGAGAGCCACAGGGGAGGGACAGAGGGAGAGAGACACAGGGGAAGGAGGTAGACCCAGGGGAGGGAGGGAGAGAGAGGGAGGGAGGGAGAGAGAGAGACACAGGGGAGAGATACAGGGAAGGGAGGGAGAGAGACACAGGGGAGGGAGGGAGAGAGAGGGAGGGAGGGAGAGAGACACAGGGGAGAGATACAGGGAAGGGAGGGAGGGAGACACAGGGGAGGGAGAGAGACACAGGGGAGGGAGGGAGACACAGGGAAGGAGAGACACAGGGGAGGGAGGGAGAGAGACACAAGAGAGGGAGAGAGACACAGGGGAGGGAGGGAGGGAGAGAGAGACACACAGGGGAGGGAAAGAGGGAGGGTGGGAGAGAGAGACACAGGGGAGGGAGAAAGGGAAAGAGCCACAGGGGATGGACGGTGGGAGAGAGACACAGGGGAGGGAGAGAGACACAGGGGAGGGTGGGAGAGAGACACAGGGGAGAGACACAGGGAATGGAGGGAGGGAGAGAGACACAGGGGAGGGAGAGAGACACAAGGGAGGGAGGGAGACACATGGAAGGGAGGGAGACACCGGGGAGGGAGATAGGGAGACACAGGAGAGGGAGGGAAAGAGACGCAGGGGAGAAAGAGAGACACAGGGGGGAGAGACACAGGGGAGGGAGAGAGAGATACAGGGGAGAGGGGGGGAGAGAGACATGGGGGAGGGAGAGAGGGAGAAAGAGAGACACAGGGGGGGAGGAAGGGAGAGAGACACAGGGGAGAGAGGGAGAGACACAGGGGAGGGAGATAGGGAGACACAGGAGAGGGAGGGAGACACAGGGAAGTGAGGGAGACACCGGGGAGGGAGACACAGGAGAGGGAGGGAGAGAGACACAGGGGAGAAAGAGAGACACAGGGGGGAGAGACAAGGGGAGGGAGGGAGAGAGATACAGGGGAGAGGGGGGAGAGAGACATGGGGGAGGGAGAGAGGGAGAAAGAGAGACACAGGGGGGGAGGGAGGGAGACACAGGAGAGGGAGGGAGAGAGAGACACACAGTAAAAAAAATATTTTAATCATGTCAACTTACACTTAAAATGAGAAAGGAGAGGGAGGGATAGAGACACATGAGGGATGGAGGGAGAGAGGGAGAGAGAAAGACACAGGGGAGGGTGGGGGAGAGGGAGGGAGAGAGGGAGGGAGGGAGAGAGGGAATGAGGGAGGGAGAGAGGGAAAAAGGGAAAGAGTGAAGGAGAGAGAGAGAGAGAGAGAGAGAGGGAGGGAGGGAGGGCAAGAGACACAGGGGAGAGAGGGAGGGAGAGAGACACGAGGGAGGGAGAGAGACATGATGGAGAGAGGGAGGGAGACACAGGGGAGGGAGAGAGACACAGGGGAGGGAGGGAGGGAGGGAGGGAGACACGAGGGAGGAAGAGAGAGAGAGACACAAGGGAGGGAGGGAGACACGGAGGGAGGGAGAGAGACACAATGAGGGAGGGAGAGACACAGGGGAGGGAGGGAAGGAGGGAGAGAGACACAAGAGAGTGAGAGAGACACAGGGGAGAGAGGTAGGGATAGAGACACAGGGGAGGGAGAGAGAGAGACACAGGGGAGGGAGAAAGCGAGAGAGCCACAGGGGAGGGACGGTGGGAGAGAGACACAGGGGAGGGAGAGAGACCCAGGGGCGGGAGGGAGAGAGACACAGGGGAGGGAGGGAGAGAGACACAGGGGAGGGAGGGAGAGAGACACAGGGGAGGGAAGGAGAGATACACAGGGGAGAGACACAGGGAATGGAGGAAGGGAGATAGACACAGGGGAGGGAGAAACAGGGGAGGGAGAGACACAGGGAATGGAGGAAGGGAGAGAGACACAGGGGAGGGAGGGAGAGAGAAAAAGGGGAGGGAGAGAGACACAAGGGAGGGAGGGAGACACAGGGAAGGGAGGCAGTGAGACACAGGCGAGGAAGGGAGAGAGACACAGGGGAGGGAGAGACACATGGGAGGGAGGGAGGGAGAGAGAGAGAGAGATACAGGGGGAAGGAGGGAGAGAGACACAGGGGAGGGAGGGAGAGAGACACAGGGGAGAGACACAGGGAATGGAGGGAGGGAGAGAGACACAAGGGAGGGAGGGAGACACATGGAAGGGAGGGAGACACCGGGGAGGGAGATAGGGAGACACAGGAGAGGGAGGGAAAGAGACGCAGGGGAGAAAGAGAGACACAGGGGGGAGAGACACAGGGGAGGGAGAGAGAGATACAGGGGAGAGGGGGGAGAGAGACATGGGGGAGGGAGAGAGGGAGAAAGAGAGACACAGGGGGGGAGGAAGGGAGAGAGACACAGGGGAGAGAGGGAGAGACACAGGGGAGGGAGGGAGAGAGACACAAGGGAGGGAGGGAGACACAGGGAAGTGAGGGAGACACCGGGGAGGGAGACACAGGAGAGGGAGGGAGAGAGACACAGGGGAGAAAGAGAGACACAGGGGGGAGAGACAAGGGGAGGGAGGGAGAGAGATACAGGGGAGAGGGGGGAGAGAGACATGGGGGAGGGAGAGAGGGAGAAAGAGAGACACAGGGGGGGAGGGAGGGAGACACAGGAGAGGGAGGGAGAGAGAGACACACAGTAAAAAAAATATTTTAATCATGTCAACTTACACTTAAAATGAGAAAGGAGAGGGAGGGATAGAGACACATGAGGGATGGAGGGAGAGAGGGAGAGAGAAAGACACAGGGGAGGGAGGGGGAGAGGGAGGGAGAGAGGGAGGGAGGGAGAGAGGGAATGAGGGAGGGAGAGAGGGAAAAAGGGAAAGAGTGAAGGAGAGAGAGAGAGAGAGAGAGAGGGAGGGAGGGAGGGCAAGAGACACAGGGGAGAGAGGGAGGGAGAGAGACACAAGGGAGGGAGAGAGACATGATGGAGAGAGGGAGGGAGACACAGGGGAGGGAGAGAGACACAGGGGAGGGAGGTAGGGAGGGAGGGAGACACGAGGGAGGAAGAGAGAGAGAGACACAAGGGAGGGAGGGAGACACGGAGGGAGGGAGAGAGACACAATGAGGGAGGGAGAGACACAGGGGAGGGAGGGAGGGAGAGAGACACAAGAGAGGGAGAGAGACACAGGGGAGAGAGGTAGGGATAGAGACACAGGGGAGGGAGAGAGAGAGACACAGGGGAGGGAGAAAGCGAGAGAGCCACAGGGGAGGGACGGTGGGAGAGAGACACAGGGGAGGGAGAGAGACCCAGGGGCGGGAGGGAGAGAGACACAGGGGAGGGAGGGAGAGAGACACAGGGGAGGGAGGGAGAGAGACACAGGGGAGGGAAGGAGAGATACACAGGGGAGAGACACAGGGAATGGAGGAAGGGAGATAGACACAGGGGAGGGAGAAACAGGGGAGGGAGAGACACAGGGAATGGAGGAAGGGAGAGAGACACAGGGGAGGGAGGGAGAGAGAAAAAGGGGAGGGAGAGAGACACAAGGGAGGGAGGGAGACACAGGGAAGGGAGGCAGTGAGACACAGGGGAGGAAGGGAGAGAGACACAGGGGAGGGAGAGACACATGGGAGGGAGGGAGGGAGAGAGAGAGAGAGAGAGAGAGAGAGAGAGATACAGGGGGAAGGAGGGAGAGAGACACAGGGGAGGGAGGGAGAGACACAGGGGAGGGAGGGAGAGAGACACAAGAGAGGGAGGGAGACACAGGGGTGGGAGGGAGGGAGAGAGAGAAAGAGACACAAGGGAGGGAGAGAGGGAGGGAGGGAGAGACACAGGGGAGGGAGAAAGCGAGAGAGTCACAGAGGAGGGACAGAGGGAGAGGGACACAGGGTAGGGAGGGAGGTAAACCCAGGGGAGGGAGGGAGGGAGGGAGAGAGAGGAAGGGAGGGAGAGAGACACAGGGGAGAGATACAGGGAAGGGAGGGAGGGAGAGAGACATAGGGGAGGGAGGGAGAGAGACACAGGGGAGTGAGGCAGGGAGACACAGGGAAGGGAGAGAGACACAGGGGAGGGAGAGACACAGGGGAGGGAGGGAGATACAGGGGGGAGGGAGGGAGAGAGACACAGGAGGGAGGGAGGGAGAGAGATGCAGGGGGGGGAGGGAGTGAGACGCATGGGATGGAGAGAGACACAGGGGAGGGAGAGAGACACAGGGGAGGGAGGGAGAGAGGCACAGGGGAGAGAGGGAGAGGTACACAGGGGAGGAAGGGAGGGAGAGAGACACAGGGGAAAAAGGGAGGGAGAGAGACACAGGGGAGGGAGGAAGACACAGGGAAGGGAGGGAGGGAGAGAGACACAGGGGAGGAGGGAGAGAGATACAGGGGAGGAAGGGAGGGAGAGAGACACAGGGGAGAAAGGGAGGGAGAGAGAGACACAGGGGAGGGAGACACAGGGGAGGGAGGGAGACACAGGGGAGGGAGGGAGGGAGAGAGACACAGGGGAGGAGGGAGAGAGATACAGGGGATGAAGGGAGGGAGAGAGAGACACAGGGGAGGGAGTACAACCAAACAGAAATGAACACAAATTCATGCAAAAAGTGATCCCCCTGACTATATAGGTATATGGATTGTAGAGTTTTTGTTTCTGAAGTCAGCAGTGGGTACAATTACCAAGCAAATTGAGGCTATAACTTAAACTGCAGCTCTGCATTTCTCCTGTACCCGGTGTTAGCATTGCTAGCCATGGTGACACTGACTTGTAATGCACTGTGACTGCGCTAAGTTGTGTCTGAGCACGATAGATACCTGCCCTCCTCCCTCTGCACATGAGGTTGCATGGCCATAATTCCATCACTCCAGACACTGTTCAACTTCACAGTACTCACTAGGCAACTGCGTTACACAGGCAGCACCTTCTTTCCCGCTCAACAGAGGAAATGATAGTTTTAAATCAGAGCTTTGCCACAGGTTACCATGGCAACGCTCTGATTTAAAACTGTCAGGAGTAGGAGACAGCGGCACAGGCAGATGAAGGAGGGATGGTCGACTGCAGTGGGGGGCACAATGGGCAGCAGGGGGCTGCAGGGGCCACAAGAAATGGGGGGGGAATTGTTGTGCTGAAGCTGGGCCCCCCGATCTGGGACCTCCCGGGGGCCCAGTCGCGACCGAGGTCGCTGCATCCCCGGTAGTTCCGTCCCTGATGCACAGTGTATATCAGTAATTAAAGGGATACTAAACCCTGGTTCGGATAGAGCATGCAATTTTAATGAACTTTTTAATTTACTCCTATTATCAATTTTTCTTCATTCTCTTCCTATCTTTATTTGAAAAAAGCAGAAATGAAAGCTTAGAAGCCGCCCCATTTTTAGTTCAGCACCCTGGATAGTGCTTGCTGATTGGTGGATACATTTAGCCCAGAGACCTCTAGCACCAGTATAGCAAAAACATGCTGTGAGGCTTCACACCAAAAAAGCCCCAACAAATATATCCAAAAATGAATGTACAGCAGCACTGTAGTTATATGCAATGTATTGCAGACTGTGACAACGTATACAACTTTTCGGATCTAATGATCCTTAATCATCTTTGAGATAATTCAAACTGAACAACTTTAAATAGCCAATATAAGTCTCCTTCTACTATGCAGGGATAGGCAAGGTGTCCGTACACGGACACTGGTGTCCGTGACTGGCCCTTGCAGTGTCCGCCACCCATTTTGTGGAGGGGAGGGAGGAGTAGGACAGATGAATGCTGGTCCTCACTCCTCCTTAACCCAAGCGGTGCCATGCTTAGTAGCGGGAAAGTGAGGGAAGAAGTAAGCTGCCTGCAGTCAACTAACCGTGAGTCGTGACCCATCCCAATTCCTTGATCTGTGTGGCAGCGTGGTGCTGGTGTCTGTGTGTCGAAGACTGCTGCCTACTCTGACAAACCTTACGTAACCAAGTAAGTAACCAATCATGATGATCATGCAATTAACATCAAGGTGGGTGGGTTTGGTCAGGAGTTACAGACTCTCAATATAACCAAAAAATAATAAAAGGTAATACCACAAGCAGTCTTTATATAAATGTTATTTTAAACTTGTTTGATTAGATGACTAATCTGTACTTGTGGAACTAGACCAGGGGCGTCCAACGTGCAGCCCATTTGACAGCAAAGTGTCACTCTCCTGACTTATAGAAACATAGAATATGTCGGCAGATAGGAACCATTCGGCATATCTAGTCTGCTCAATTTTCTGAATACTTTCATTAGTTCCTGGCCTTATCTTATATCTAGCATAGCCTTATACCTATCCCATGCATGTTTAAACTACTTCACTGTCTCTACCACTTCTGCTGGATGGCTATTCCACCGTGTATCCACTACCCTTTTTGTAAAGAGAGTGTTTTTGGATGTTTTTAATTTGAAATATACCTTGGTGTCCTTCACTAATGTCTGTACTTTGGAAAATGTCCGCCACAGCCTTGGTCCGTGCCTATCCCTGCTACTATGACATCACACAGGTTTTCGCCTGTGTGATGTCATAGTAGAAGGAGACTTATATTGGCAAATTTAACAATTAAAATTGAACTAAAATTTAAATTTTAAAAAGTAACCCTTATAGGTGCCAATAATTCAAAAGTGACAATTATACAATTTAAAGCTTTTTAAAGCACATAATGTATCAAATAAACTGTAGAGACAATTATATTACATAGTAATCACAACTGATATTAAATATGTTATATTTTACTAAATGGCAATAGAGAGCATAATTGGTCCAATACATCAAAACAGGATGTTATATATGACATTTGTTTAAAAGTATTTATACAAATACAGAGAGATACCAATCCTTATTCATACCAAGGGGGCCTTTAGTTTCTAAGTGGTAGATCCAAAAAGCCTCCCTTTGTTTAAAGGGACAGTCTAGTATAAATTAAACTTTCATTATTCAGATAGGACTTTTAATTTTAATCAACTTTCCAGTTTACTTTTATCATCAAATTTGCTTTTTTCTCTTGGTATTCTTAGTTTAAACTAAACATAGGTAGGCTCATATGCTAATTTCTAAGCCTTTGAGGGCTGCCTCTTATCACATGCTTTTTAAATCTCTTTTCAACACAAAGAGACAGAAAGTACACGTGGGCATATAGATAACACTGTGTTCAGGCACAGGGGGTTAGTTAAGATTTAGCACAAAACAATGCTAAATTTAAGACAATAGATACTAAACAGTCACAGTCATGTGATCAGGGGGCTGGAAGAAGGTTCTTAGATACAAGGTAATCACAGAGGTAAAAAGTTTATTAATATAACTGTGTTGGTTATGCAAAACTGGGGAATGAGTAATAAAGGGATTATCTATCTTTTAAATCAATAACAATTCTATGGTAGACTGTCCCTTTAAGTTTTCTCTCCCTATCTCCGCCTTTTTTTTCCATTGGAATATGTTCTATAATCTGATATCTGAGTTGGTTTACCAAATGACCTGATTCCTTAAAGTGACAGGCTACTGGGGATTTAGAATTCTCGGTCCTAATATTGGACTTGTGTTCCGTGATACGGTCATGGACCCTCCTGGTAGTCTCACCCACGTAAAACCAGGAGCATGGGCATTTAAGAATATCGATTACATACTTACAGCTAGATTACGAGTTTGGCGTTACGGCTTTTAACTATGAAAATACGGTATTTTCAGCATTAAAACTGCACAGCAGCTATTATAAGTCTTGGCGGTATAAGTGCCCTGCAAGCCTTTTAGCCTGTAACGCAACGTCAGTACCGCACTTCTAAAAATGACGTTTTCCTATGGGACTCCTATAGCGCTGGTAAGTTTTCTTGGGAGGCCAAAACACGAGCAGTACAGGTATACCGACAAGATTCGTACCACCATCTAAAGTCAGCAGTTATGAGTTTTACGTTACAAAGCTGTAACATAAAACTCATAACTAAAGTGTTAAAAAGTACACTAGCACCTATAAACTACCTATTAACCCCTAAACTGAAGCCCTCCCGCACCGCAAACACTATAATAAAATTATTAATCCCTAATCTGCCGTTCAGGACATCGCCGCCACTATTAAAATATATTAACCCCTATTCCACCGCTCCCCGACATCTTTGCCATAATAATAAACCTATTAACCCCTATACCTCCACCCTCCCACATTGCAAACACTATTTAAATATTATTAACTCCTAATCTGCCGTCCGCCCACACCGCCGCTATAATAAACCTATTAACTACTAAACCGCAATCCCCCCACAACGAAATATACTAAAATATACGATTAACCCCTAAACCTAACGACCCCCTAATTTTATATTAAAATTACAATTTCCCTATCTTAAATTAAATTAAAACTTACCTGTCAAATTTAAAAAATTAATTTTAAACTAACAATTAAACTATTATAATTATTAAACTACAATTAAACTAACTACCAATTAAATAAAACTAATCTACACATTAAAAAATCCTAATACTACATAAACTAAATTACAAAAAAAACAACAAATTATCAAAAATAAAAACGAATTACACCTAATCTAATAGTCCTATCAAAATAAAAAAGCCCACCTAAAATAAAAAAAAACTAGCCTACAATAAACTAGCAATAGCCCATAAAGGGTTTTTGTGGGGCATTGCCCCAAAGATATCAGCTCTTTTACCTGTAAAAAAACATAAAAACACCCCCCCAACAGTAAAACCCACCAGCCACCCACCCAACCCCCCCAAATAAAAAACTATCTAAAATAACCTAAGCTAACCATTGCCCTTTTGGTATGGTCATAGCCCTTAAAAGTGCATTTAGCTCTTTTGCCTTGCCCTGAAAGGGCATTCAGCTCTTTTATGAATAGCCCAAACCCTAAGTTAAAATAAAAACCCACCCAAAAAAAACATTAAAAAAAAATTAACACTAATCCCGACAACCCACTTACAGTTGTTGAAGTCTCGCTTGAAGGATCCATACAGCCGGCGAAGTCCTCATCCAGGTGGCCAGAAGTTTTCATCCAGGAGGCCTCTTCTTTCTTCATCCATCCAGCACGGAGCGGGTCCATCCTGAAGACATCCGGCACGAAGCATTCTCTTCATATGGTCACCGCCATACGCTGAAGCTTCAATGCAAGTGACGCAATCAAAGATGGCGTCCCTTGCATTCCTTTTTTTTTTTCCTTTATTTATAACCAGCAGACAATGCCGAAAAATTTAATTTAGACACCTTATGCCACACAGGGCCCGATATCACATATTTGTAAAAAACAACATAAACAAAAGTATACACGCACACTGATACATTTTTAACATTACAAATCATTATGCCCTTATAAAACTGCATTGTAAACCTGCTGAGATTTTTAAAGTTTTTTTTTTTCTAAAATAAACAAAATAAATATTCTAACACCGGGTGGTCTAAAAAAAAAAAAAAGGGAGGAATCTCTCAATTCTCTGGCCTGCCCCGCCCCCCACTCACAACAGCCCCTGTGACAAAACCAATCTCGCCACTGTACATTGGAGGGCCTGTTATGGAACATTCTTTGGGCTGGAGGTACATGGGCTTAAGGATACCCAGAGACTGCATGGAAATATGGAATGTTATATGCTGGACACCCCATGTACTTTCATAACTCTGTCTTATGTCTATGTCACCCTGTATCCATAAATACAGGATGGGTACAGGGTGTGAGTGCCCCTTGTGGGAGCAATTGTGACTCTATAAGCAAAGTGGGCATAAAAGACTTTATAGCTAATAAGAACTGTTCCTATATTCTCTAATAAGATGTATTCTATGTATGTTTAAGATCTGATTGTGTCTCAGGAGTCTGTCTGGGTAAACTGATTGTGTCCTTGTGTGATTATGTTAACTAGACTGCCCAACATCAGATTGTCTGAGTAAACGTTCTTCCCTAGTTAATTAACTTAATATGTTAATCTGTTTTACCTGTGAATAGACAATTGTTAGAGGTTTGATGCATTGTTCATATGTTTGCTTTACTGTTAAACCAATGCCCTTTGTAACCTGAAGCCAGGGTGTATAAATCTGTGTGCTGCCTTCAAATAAAGCAGATATTCTGTTTAAACCTGAAAACTGGCTGGTTTGTGAATTGCTGATTCCCTATGCAGGACGTTGTTCCCTGGTATTAACCCTTGGTACACTGTTGGTACCGTAACATTGGTGGCAGCGACGGAATGAACCTTATCGCCCAGAAGAGCAACTACACAAGCCAGTAACCTCAGGAAGAGGGGGATTATTACAATACTGACTAAGATGGAAAAGAGAAAAGTAAATTTTGCAGCTTTTAAAAACTTCCTGGAAACAGAAGGAGAGATTGATGGGTACCTTGCGGATTTTGAGAGGCAATGTGCACTACACAAGGTACCCGCAGAGGACTGGGTCACGATATTATCTGGAAAATTATCCGGCCGGGCCAGAGAGGCTTTTCGGGCCATTCCAGATGAGGAAGTCAGGGATTATAATACGGTAAAAGAGGCTCTGCTCTCCAGGTATGCGGTTACACCGGAGGCATACCGGAGACGGTTCAGAGACACTGTTAAATTAGCTGGAGATTCCTACCTTGAGTGGGCATGTAAGGTGCACCGCACAGCAGCTCACTGGATAGCGGGGTGCCAAGCCATATCTGGGGAAGAGGTGCTGCAGCTATTCCTGTTGGAACATTGCTTCGACAAATTACCCGCAGGAGTTCGAGAGTGGGTTTGGGACCGTAAACCCTCCACCCTGCAGGAAGCGGCTCGCTTGGCAGATGAGTATACGGATGCCCGCAAACTGGACACTGCTACCACTAAGCCCCCTGCTAGAGTGGCGTACAGACCCCCAGTCACCCCAGCAGCTGCCAGTTACCAAACCCCGGCGCACCACTATACCACACGGCCTCCGGCCACGAACTACCCTCAGAGAGCCCTGCGGTGCTACTCACAACCTATTCGGTGCTTTAGATGTAAGAAACTAGGGCACAAAAGACCAGAGTGTCCCCTAAACGCAGCGAACCAAGCGCAGTCCTGGAGAAGACCCGCCGGCGGAATCCCACGTAATCCTCAGCCTGCGGCCCGCTACGTAGAGGCGCAAGAATGCTGGAGCATCCTACATGAGGCAGACCTTGTGCAAGCTGCCCACCGGAATAACCGGCAACTGGTTAAAGTGAATGGGAAGAAGGTCAGTGGTCTACGGGATACTGGTGCTACCATGACCTTGCTTCAAAAGAACTTGGTGTCTGAGAAACAGTACACTGGAGACACTGTGGCCGTGAGGGTAGCAGGGGGCGATGTGTTCAGCCTACCTGTTGCCAGGGTACATTTGGATTGGGGAGTGGGCGCTAGACCTGTGAATGTGGGGGTCAAGAAGGACTTACCTGCTGATGTTCTTCTTGGAAATGACTTGGCCCCCCTTGTTTCTGCCTACGCTCCTATGGGTCCCGCTGATGTTAACTCTGTGACTACCCGTGCCCAGATCCGTGCAGCAGAGACTGACCCACCTGCTGCTAAGCCCCAGGACGCTGAGCTCAGTAAATCTCTATCCGCTATTGATATGTGGAGGTCCCGTTACAATGCGCTGATGAAGGAGAAGAGGAGCGCAGAGGAAAAAGCACGTTTAGAACAGGAATCTCTGCTAGACAAGCTGCACCGACAGACTGCAGAAAACACCAGCTTGAGAGTGGAACATGAAACATTAAAGACAAACTTAGTGACACTGGAGGAGAAGCTGACGCTGGCTCATAGTGAGGTGCAGCAACTCAAGGGCACCCTATGTCAGTATGAAGGGATTGTGGATACCTATAAAGAGCAGGTACAGAAAACTCGTAAAGAAGCTGATGGGATTTTGAAGGACTGTTTGGTCCTGGTCTGGGCACTGAGGAATTTGAACCCTTGTTTGTATGGACAGGAATTCTCTCTCATAACGGGAATACAGATGGTCCTGTCCCCCAGCAACACGGCTGTTTAGCAAAAGGGGAGACGATTGGTCTCCCCCTCCAGCAGCACAGCTATGTATCCGAAGGGGAGACAGTCGGTCTTCCCCTCCAGCAACCAGGCTCCCACCAGGCTACTTCCATGGTAGTGCTGGCACCCGGGCAGAGTACAGCTGGTCTCTGCCCACCTCGCAACCCACCAATTCAGCGTACCAGTCCCCCACACAGCTGTGGTGAGGCACCTGGACATGGACAAGTTTTCCCCGTACTCAGGTGTAGTAACCATTTATTGTGGGTGGGCTGTACTACTAATTGTGTTTTATGGGTGGGTTGCTGGACTAACCAGGGCACTGACCGGCAGGAGGTCAGATACCCTGTTAGTCTGTTTGGAAAAGGGGAGAGATGTGACAAAACCAATCTCGCCACTGTACATTGGAGGGCCTGTTATGGAACATTCTTTGGGCTGGAGGTACATGGGCTTAAGGATACCCAGAGACTGCATGGAAATATGGAATTTTATATGCTGGACACCCCATGTACTTTCATAACTCTGTCTTATGTCTATGTCACCCTGTATCCATAAATACAGGATGGGTACAGGGTGTGAGTGCACCTTTTGGGAGCAATTGTGACTCTATAAAGCAAGTGGGCATAAAAGACTTTATAGCTAATAAGAACTGTTCCTATATTCTGTAATAAGATGTATTCTATGTATGTTTCAGATCTGATTGTGTCTCAGGAGTCTGTCTGGGTAAACTGATTGTGTCCTTGTGTGATTATGTTAACTAGACTGCCCAACATCAGATTTTCTGAGTAAACATTCTTCCCTAGTTAATTAACTTAATATGTTAATCTGTTTTACCTGTGAATAGACAATTGTTAGAGGTTTGATGCATTGTTCATATGTTTGCTTTACTGTTAAACCAATGCCCTTTGTAACCTGAAGCCAGGGTGTATAAATCTGTGTGCTGCCTTCAAATAAAGCAGATATTCTGTTTAAACCTGAAAACTGGCTGGTTTGTGAATTGCTGATTCCCTATGCAGGACGTTGTTCCCTGGTATTAACCCTTGGTACACTGTTGGTACCGTAACAGCCCCCTTGTGAAAAAATGAACCCTTACCTAAGGTAACTCTGTTCTGTCCCTGTAAATTAAATTCAAACTCATCCTACCATATCGGGACTGAGAAAACAGTTTCCCTACCTCACGTCAACCATGATGATGGAAAGAGATTGGCAATCACTAACTCAGCAAATGAAATAGAGTTTAAAAATGGGGATAATATACGTTGGATATGTATTGGAAAGGATTTAATAAGTGGAAGCCAGTCCAGCAGGAAGGATCTTATCCTAGGCTCAGCTGAAAACTTCGTATAATGAGATTCAAATAATATCTGATATTGTATTTCTTTAATAAATAATGAAAAGCTCGGTGCAGCATGATCTTTCCAGTTTTTCAATATTAAATGTCTAGTAGTAAGAATAATAGTATTTAAAGCTTTAGTCATACTAATAGATCTGGAATCAGAACATATAAGAAAAACTATATCTTCTGGAATATAAACGTTATGATCTTGATACAATTTACTATACCAAAACCAGATCTTCTGCCAGAGCTGAAATATTTTCGGGCAAGACCAAAATAAATGTTTAATATCCGCTTTGGGAAGAGAACAACGATAACATAGAAAGCTTTAAGAGGGATACAATCTAGACATTCTATCTGGTGATAAGTAGTAATTATTGTTAAGTTTCATATGAGATTCTCTCCAAGATGTTGGTATCAGTAATTTATCCAGCATCAAAAAGCCTTGATTGATCCTGCTCTCTTCCAAAGCAGGAAAATACCTCATCCAGAAATTATGTAATTTACTAACATGTAGGTCTCCCTGCTTAGCCAGCATAATATCATATATCAGAGATATAGAAGTACTCCCTAAAGAGAATCTACTAATGACTTTCATGATATCAGACCATTCAGACAATCCTGCAGTGTTCCATTTCTGGGAAACAACAAAATGACGTAATTGAAAATAGGCATATAAATTCGATCTCGGAAGAGAAAACTTTTGGAACAAAGATTCAGATGTCATCATCTGATTGGAGCTAAAAATTTGATGAATATATATTAAACCATGGTCTGCCCATCTTCTAAATACTACCTGCGCTGTACCTGGGATAAATTCCGGGTTACCCATTATTGGAAGAAACTCATAAAAAGCTGGAGACACCTTAAGGAGATTACATATTTTCTGCCAAGCAATAATAATATTTTTAATAGAGATCAATTTAGACACATTCGAGGGAAGTCTCTTTAGTGAACAATGTAAAATAGCCTTTAATGAAAATGGAGTTACTAAAAAAGACTCTAAATCTAATAGTAAATTATTTTTTTTACTCCGTAATCCATTCCAGAGCAACCTTAACTAACGAGGCCCAATTATATAATCTTAAATCTGGAAGGGCCAATCCCGCTGCATGACGCTTTAGCATTAGATTCTTAAAAGCATTCCGAGGTTTACTTTTCCCCCATATAAACTTGGATTGCCAGGCCTGTAAGTCTGCAGTCTTTATTAGATAATAATAAGGGATGATTTTGGAATAGATATAATAGTCGAGGAAAAACAATAGTTTTTATCAAATTGATTCTCGCTGAAAGAGAAATTAATAAGGAGGACCAAGAGTCTAGATCTGACTTAATTTTGTGCAATATTGGGCCGTAATTCATCCTGTACCATTTCCCTGGATTTCTATGCAAGGCTATACCGAGGTATCGAAATGAATCGACTATTTTAAAAGGGTGAGAACATGGCCTGTTTCCCTTCGGAAAACATTAAAAGTTCACTTTTATTATAATTAATTTTATATCCGGAAAAAGATGAAAAAAAGTGAAACAGTCGCAGGAGCTGCGGGATACCTTTGTAAATATTATCCAGAAATATAAGCAGATCATCTGCGTAAAGAAGGATTTTTAATGCCTGGGAGCCCAGTAGTATACCTAAAACCAGATAGCAAATGGTTCCAAGGCCAAGTTAAAGAGTAGAGGAGAGAGGGGACAACCTTGTCGGGTCCCTCTCTTTAGGTAGATTTTAGGGGATAGGCAGCCATTTATACATAAGTATGATATAGGAGCTTTATACAGATTTCGAACAAATTGAAGGAATTGATTTCTGAGTCCGAATTTCTCCACAGCAGTAAATAGATAATTCCAATTAATTGCATCAAATGCTTTTTCTGCATCAACAGTTAGTATAGCTCCTTCCCTATATTTTTTAAACTCATTTTTACTATGATCCAAATTCCATACATAATCTAACAATGAGGTAACTTGTCGAATATTTCTAAAAGAACTTCTGTTTTTCATAAATCCTGTCTGGTCAGGGTGAATAATTTTATCCAAAAATACTGCTACTCTAGCGGATATAATCAAGGTCAATATCTTGTAATCTGCATTGAGTACCGAAATGGGTCTGTAGGCCCCTGGATCTGCAGTAAAATAGCTTGACATTTCATTTCCATCATAAAAATAAAAATTAAATAACCTAATTAGGTATATTTTTATTTCTTCAACTATAATTTTATAAAACTCTATTGGGAGGCCATCAGGGCCTGGCGCCTTATTACTACTAGCTGATTGAATAGCTTCTAATATCTCGTCCTCTGTTATTGGTTGATTCAAACCTTGAAGTTCCTCCTCTGAAATAGTAGGGATCTTAATTTTAGTCCAAAAATTTGTAAAATTATCCATCTCTACCTGGGATTCCGAGTATAACTGTTGGAAAACCTTAAAAAAATATACTTTATTGATGTCCTCAGGATCCGTATAACTTATATTATTATCTTTAATAGATAAAATAAGATTTTTACTCTTTCTGATTTTAACTAATTTGGCCAGATATTTTGCGGAGTTACCATATGTTCCTCTATACTGGAGATTAATTTTTTTGTTCTTCTTCAAGAGATCTTTGTCTTAAAAAGATGTCCCTTTCTCTTCTGGCTTTACAATATTTAGCCCAGTTATCACAAGTTCTATATATAATATAGTTCCTAAAAGCATTTCTGACTTGTGCAGCGAGCTGCAGTTCCAAAGCCATCGCCTTTTTTCTCTAGTTATGCAGATATGATTTAATTTCCCCCCTCAAAACTGCTTTCGCTGCTTCCCAGAACATCTCAATTTTCTCACATTGGGTTATATTATGTGTCAAGTATTCGTTCCACTTCTGTTTTAAATTATTAATAAATCTTGGGTTATTTGCCAAAAACCACGGGGAAAAAATAGGAGGGACTTGGTTCTTAGGAACAGCTGATGCACACAGTCTAACTGAAATTGGTGATTGGTCCGATATCACAATATCATAAATAGTAGCCTCTGTTCTGCAAAATAGCTAAAGGTTTGGAAATAAATAAAATATCTATTCTGGAAAAAGTTTTATGAACTTTTGATTTGCACGTAAAACTTCACTGGTCGGGATTTTTTAATCTCCAAATATCTACCAAGCTTAATTCATAACAGAACTTTTTAAACATTTTTGCAATTTTATGATATTCCCTTGTATTTTTTAGTGATAATCTGTCCAATTCAGGGCAAATAGACATATTAAAATCCCCCCTAATATTACATTCCCTCCAACAAGTGTGAATAGTTTATGTTTAATATTGTCCCAAAAGACTGGAGAGAAACTATTAGGACCATACACATTACACAACGTATAATTACAACCATTAAGCTGTGTACCTACGATAATATATCTTCCTTCAGGGTCGGCTTGAACATTAAAAATGTTATAATCCAGATTCTTATGAAAAAGGATTGCCACCCCTGATCTTCTTTGAACTGCGGGAGCCGCAACTAATTCCCCTACCCATTTACATTTTAGATTAGGGAGTTCTATTTCCTTAAGATGCGTTTCCTGAATCATTACAATGTCGGGATTAAATTTTGCTAAGTGTTTAATAATAAATTTCCTTTTTTCTAGGAGATGTAATCCCTCCCACATTCCACAATAGAATATTAATATTGGCTGTAACTATAGACATCTATATCTATACATCCAAGTACTGACCGGGCCTGAACCTGCTTAACTTCTGAGATCAGACGGGATCGGGTGCATTCAGAGTAATGTGGTGATCAGCTAAAATAATAGGTGCGGGGAGGAAGCGGGGAGTGGGAGCGAGGGCAGAGAAAGAGAGAGAAAGAGAGAAAAAAAAACAAAGGCAGACCCCCACCCTGTTGTATTGATAATACCTATAAATTGTATTATTAAGCATAAATTAACAACATTACAGATCTTGTAAACTACTGCAAGATAAAAAAAAACAACCAGAGCTGCTGCATTCTAATAAAAAAAACAATTCCTCTGGACCTAACTCTTATGAGAACCAAAAGTAAAGCATTACACATATATGCTTTAAAATAAATTTAAGCCAGGTAATACACTTTTATAGGAAAAAGAGAAGATGCAGGCACTACTGTGGATAGCTTAAAAACAATGAGTCTTTATTTGAAAAGCCATAAAAAATTGAACAGCTACAACCGCTGTAAAGACATGAGAAAAGGTACAAAAATCGACAAAGGCAAGGCAGGGTAGAAAAATAGACATAGAAAATTGTCTGACTAGTTTCGAGTACGGACTGTACTCTTATTCATAGACATGCAGAGAGGAGGCTAGACTCGCCTTTTAAAGGGAAAACTAGTGTCTGAAAATTCAGCTGATGTCCATTACTATTGATTGGGACATAAACTTCAGTTAACCCCTCAAAGACAAGTCACGCCTAGTCTCTGTTGGAAAGGTTAAAAACAAAGAACGAAATTCTCAGATTATTGTTGTTATTTTAAACAGTGTTACACTCAATATCAGTTAGTGTTTTAATGGAAGAGACATGAAACAGAAACTGTTGGCGATCTATGAACAATGTCATAAGTGGCATTAGAAAAATATAGTTCTATTCATGTATGATACAAAGTTTATAGGAGCTGACCCATAGTTACATATACCTTGTATCCTTATCTGTTACAATAGGGCAAAATTACTGTTATGCAAGATAGAGAACAGTATTAAGTAATTGTCCTATTATAGTTTTTCAAATTATAGGTAAATGTAAACTTAGAGATATGCTAAACTAATGGTGGCATGAATATTGAATACACAGTGTCTAATAAACAATGTTAAATAATAAATAATAATCCTGTTATGGATTTTAGGGTTATAAATTAATCTAAAACATGTGCTTGAAGATATGCAAAACTAGTGATGACATATATGTTAAATGTACAATTCATATAAACCCTAGAAGGTAATAAACCAATTCTGAATACAAGATTATATATTTTGGGGTATGAAAAGAAAAGAATGACTCTAGGTAAAGAGTTAGATACTAGGAAAGTAAAAAGGCAATACATAGTGTATTTTATTTATTGCTTTAATTATCAATGAAAAAGTTAATATCGCATTCACGATTCATTCCTTTAGGAAAGCGTGTTTGCAATTTTAGCATCCAGTAGAGTTCTTTTCTCTCTAGGGACTTAAATTTGTTGCCCCCTCTGATGGATAGATTTACAATGTCAATTATTTTAATAGTGATATTAGCCTCATTAGAAAAGTGTAAGCTATTAAAATGGTTCGCTACAGCAGAGTCTTTGTTATAATTTTTGATATCTCTGGCGTGTTCGTTATAACGCTTTCTGACTTCTCTAGAAGTTTGACCTGTATATTGTAGTTTACAGATATTGCATGTAAGGAGATATACCACAAAAGTGGTGCTACAATTGGCATAAAAATCTATACTATATTCTGTCCCCGTGCTAGTGCTAATAAATGTGTTCCCTTCCTGGATATGTGAACACATATTACAGTTTCGACTACCACATTTGTAATTTCCTTTTTGTGTAAGCCAATTGTGTTCCTTTCTTTTATTTCTAGTGACTAGGCTAGATGATATAGCCTGTCCTAGGGTTTTTGATCTTTTGGGAACATATTTGATAACATTGTTGATAAAGGGTCTGAGGATATCATCTCCTGAAAGTATATGTGCATGTTTTTGCATAATTTTTACAATATCATTGTACTGTTTGGAATATGCTGTGGTGAAAACAATTGCTTCTTTAAAGTTAGATTCTTTCTTTTTTGCCTTATTCTTATGCATATTAGTATCTGTGTTATATTTTCTGATTTCCTTCCTACATTTTTCAAGACTATTGACATTGTATCCTCTACTAGTAAGTCTATTCTTCAACTCAAGTGATTGTGTGTCATAGATATCGTCTGATTTAGTATTTCTTCGTAACCTAATGAATTGACTACGTGGAATGGACTTTATCAAATGTGTAGGATGTTGTGACGTTGCATAGAGTATCGTGTTACCTGCAGTCTCCTTGCGATAGGTACTGGTGACAATACAATTTTCAACTATCTCCAATGTTAGATCTAAATAATTTACTCTTTGTGTGTTGTATATTCCTGTAAATCGTAAATTGAATGGATTAGTGTTGATGTATTCTATAAAGTTATTAAATTCTATATCATTCAAAGGTTTTTTGACAATGAGCAACAAATCGTCAATATAGCGAGTATATATTAAGATATTCTCAAGCCATGGATTTTGAGTGTTGTAGATATGTGATAACTCCCACCAGGAGACAAATAAGTTTGCGAAGGCGGGGGCAAACTTTGCCCCCATGGCGGTACCACATACTTGATTATAAAAGCAGCCATCAAACCAAAAATAATTGTGTGATAATAGGAATTTTAACACATCTCCTATGTATTGCTTAGTGTGAATATTTAATTCCATCTCTCTTTGGAGAAAAAATTCCACTGCTTGTACCCCCAAATTTTGGGGGATACTGGTGTACAGTGAGCATACATCAATTACCACCCATGTATAATTCTCTTTCCAAGAGACAGTGTCCATGATTTCAATTAGCTTTGCACTGTCTCTTAGATAGGAAAGTTGTTTTTTTGCAATCGGTTGTAGTATTTCATCTAACCATGCCCCCAAAGGCTCAAATAAGGACCCCACCCCTGAAACAATGGGTCTCCCCGGAGGGGAGATGGGGTCCTTATGAATCTTGGGGACATGGTAGAAAATAGGAGTAAGGGGATGTTCAGGAATTAGATTTTTTATGTCTTTCTCTTTGAAGACATCCAATGTTACCCCTTCCATAATTAATGACTGTAATTTCTTTTTATATACAAAAATAGGGTTGCCTGGGAGTAATCTATATGTGTTAGTATCACTGAGTTGATTAATAGCTTCATCAAAGTAATCCTTTTTATTCTGTATAACAATACTGCCGCCCTTATCGGCACTTCTAATGACAATTTCTTTGTTACCTTGAAGAGATTTTATCGCTTGTCGTTCTCTAAAGGATAGATTATGGGCGGCAGTATTGGTATTACTTTTTTTCTCTAACTCAAACAGATCTTCCTGAATTAGTTTTTGGTAAGAATTGATGATAGCCCCCCTATATTGAGTAGGATAAAAATCCGATGCTGTCCTTTTTGGATGGGCAAGCCTTTTAGATTTATAACTTTCTTGGTCACCACTAAATAAATCTGTGAGTGTGACCAAGGCTTGTGCATCCTCAAATGACAGCATAGGATTTTCAGTATGAGACTGTTCGTTTAAGGGTGTGTCTCTCACAGTGTCACCTGAGGTAGTGTCAGTATTTGTAAGGGAAAAGAATCTTTTAAGGGTTAATTTTCGTATGAACTTGTTAATGTCAAGTAATGTGTTAAAACATGAAAAATTGCCCGAAGGGGCAAATCCTAATCCCCTAGACAAAACCTGGTGTTCCTCTTTTTTAAGAGTATATTTAGAGAGATTAACCACACTAATATTATCATTGGAAACAGTCATTTTTTGTCTTTGTTCCTCTGGATGAGCATTATGTGATGTTATTGTCCTTTCTTTGTAGATTTGTTTTTCCCTTTTTGGTCTCCATCTTTTCCGTTTCCTTTTTGTTTGGAGTTCCCCGACCGTGTCTTCAAGCCTACTGGTTGTTCTTGATCTCGTGGGTCCACTGCATCCACCGCCTCCTGTAAAAAATCACAAGAAGAGGATGGAGAGATAGAGGGTGAGGAAGAGGAGAGAAGAGAAGAGCAGTTGGAAGAATAGGAAGTGCCTGAAAAACAGGCTTCAGAATCTGATGTTTCTTCTTCAGGAGGGTTGTGAAACGCCACCTTTCTCTTTTTCTTTTCTTTTTTCTTTAGAATTGATTTGGGTTCATTTGATTCTGTGTCTTGAATGGTAGCTTGTTGTTTGTTTTTATTTTTTCTATTCTTATTCTTATTTATTCTTTGCTGTCTGCGCAAAGCTGCCCAGTTGTACACTCTTTGTTGTTCATAATCTTCTTTGTCCCTTTGAAATTTTGTGCCTTTTCTCTCAGCTTGTTCCTTGTCTTGTTTAGAGATAGATTCTACCATTTTTTTATTTAGAGTTGTAAATTCCATATTGCCTTTATGTGATGTAAGTTCATTTTTTTGAGCCATAATGGTTTCTTTTATCTTATCTCTTTTTTTATTTTTTACTTTGACAAGGATATTGAGTAGTGTAAAAGAGCACGTGTTCAGGGCCTCATTCCACTCCTCCATGTCCTCTGAATCTTCAAATTGGAAGGATGGATACTTTCTTATGCGGAGCCCCCTGGGTATTCTGTTATTTTCTATGTACTTTTCAAAGGCCACAACATCCCACATTAATCTTAAGTCCATGATTAGTGACTGTTCCAGAGTTCTAAATAGCTTTTTCATTTCAGTATTATCTGTATGTGCCTCTTCCATTGTAAAAATAGTGTTGAAGTATTCTTGTCTTGAAGTTAAATTGAAAAAATCTTCATGTTCTGATATTTTGTTTGTATGTGGTGTATCTGAACTAAGAATTTCATTGGTGTCTAAATTAACCCCTGCCATTGCACTTGCCAAGAAACAAAACTATGTTTCATAAAGTGAATGTAGTCGATAATTAGTGTACCTTTTTAAAAAAAGGACTGTAAGCTGCTGGCTATCGCAGCAAAAAGATATCCCTTGTACGTTGGCTTCGGTAATGAAAAGATGTCTAGCTTTTATGATTTGGATTCCTTTTGAAAGGATAAAGGTGTGCAGCAGCAAAAGCGGTAAAACGAAAATGGCTTTAACTGGGCTTCAATACAGCTGTAAATGCATTTTATTGGAACCTTCTCATACCTGAGGTATAAGTGTGAGTGAATCCCATATGGTAAACAAGTCCAGTAATTGCCGTAAATTACATTAACCTCAAAACATGCTGAATGCAACAATGTACTCACGGATCCAGGTGGTGTCCGCAGGGCAGGAGCGTCTGGAGCGGTTTCAAAATCTGCTATGAGATGAAAGACACTTTGGTGCGGCGTTCCTGGCAGCGTCTGCGGGCTCAGCAAGACAACCGGAAGTGACGCCGGTTTCAGTATAGTCCTTCCATATAGAGCCAACGGAGTGCCGTAGCAGTGGCGAAACCCAGCCACTATGTAGGTATAGGAAAAAGAGAAGATGCAGGCACTACTGTGGATAGCTTAAAAACAATGAGTCTTTATTTGAAAAGCCATAAAAAATTGAACAGCTACAACCGCTGTAAAGACATGAGAAAAGGTACAAAAATCGACAAAGGCAAGGCAGGGTAGAAAAATAGACATAGAAAATTGTCTGACTAGTTTCGAGTACGGACTGTACTCTTATTCATAGACATGCAGAGAGGAGGCTAGACTCGCCTTTTAAAGGGAAAACTAGTGTCTGAAAATTCAGCTGATGTCCATTACTATTGATTGGGACATAAACTTCAGTTAACCCCTCAAAGACAAGTCACGCCTAGTCTCTGTTGGAAAGGTTAAAAACAAAGAACGAAATTCTCAGATTATTGTTGTTATTTTAAACAGTGTTACACTCAATATCAGTTAGTGTTTTAATGGAAGAGACATGAAACAGAAACTGTTGGCGAACATCCCCTTACTCCTATTTTCTACCATGTCCCCAAGATTCATAAGGACCCCATCTCCCCTCCGGGGAGACCCATTGTTTCAGGGGTGGGGTCCTTATTTGAGCCTTTGGGGGCATGGTTAGATGAAATACTACAACCGATTGCAAAAAAAACAACTTTCCTATCTAAGAGACAGTGCAAAGCTAATTGAAATCTTGGACACTGTCTCTTGGAAAGAGAATTATACATGGGTGGTAATTGATGTATGCTCACTGTACACCAGTATCCCCCAAAATTTGGGGGTACAAGCAGTGGAATTTTTTCTCCAAAGAGAGATGGAATTAAATATTCACACTAAGCAATACATAGGAGATGTGTTAAAATTCCTATTATCACACAATTATTTTTGGTTTGATGGCTGCTTTTATAATCAAGTATGTGGTACCGCCATGGGGGCAAAGTTTGCCCCCGCCTTCGCAAACTTATTTGTCTCCTGGTGGGAGTTATCACATATCTACAACACTCAAAATCCATGGCTTGAGAATATCTTAATATATACTCGCTATATTGACGATTTGTTGCTCATTGTCAAAAAACCTTTGAATGATATAGAATTTAATAACTTTATAGAATACATCAACACTAATCCATTCAATTTACGATTTACAGGAATATACAACACACAAAGAGTAAATTATTTAGATCTAACATTGGAGATAGTTGAAAATTGTATTGTCACCAGTACCTATCGCAAGGAGACTGCAGGTAACACGATACTCTATGCAACGTCACAACATCCTACACATTTGATAAAGTCCATTCCACGTAGTCCATTCATTAGGTTACGAAGAAATACTAAATCAGACGATATCTATGACACACAATCACTTGAGTTGAAGAATAGACTTACTAGTAGAGGATACAATGTCAATAGTCTTGAAAAATGTAGGAAGGAAATCAGAAAATATAACACAGATACTAATATGCATAAGAATAAGGCAAAAAAGAAAGAATCTAACTTTAAAGAAGCAATTGTTTTCACCACAGCATATTCCAAACAGTACAATGATATTGTAAAAATTATGCAAAAACATGCACATATACATTCAGGAGATGATATCCTCAGACCCTTTATCAACAATATCAAATATGTTCCCAAAAGATCAAAAACCCTAGGACAGGCTATATCATCTAGCCTAGTCACTAGAAATAAAAGAAAGGAACACAATTGGCTTACACAAAAAGGAAATTACAAATGTGGTAGTCGAAACTGTAATATGTGTTCACATATCCAGGAAGGGAACACATTTATTAGCACTAGCACAGGGACAGAATATAGTATAGATTTTTATGCCAATTGTAGCACCACTTTTGTGGTATATCTCCTTACATGCAATATCTGTAAACTACAATATACAGGTCAAACTTCTAGAGAAGTCAGAGGCCTAGATTTGGAGTTCGGCGGTAAAAGGGCTGTTAACGCTCCGCGGGTTTTTTTCTGGCCGCACCATAAATTTAACTCTGGTATCGAGAGTCCAAAAAAATGCTGCGTTAGGCTCCAAAAAAGGAGCGTAGAGCATTTTTACCGCAAATGCAACTCTCGATACCAGAGTTGCTTACGGACGCGGCCAGCCTCAAAAACGTGCTCGTGCACGATTCTACCATAGGAAACAATGGGGCTGTTTGAGCTGAAAAAAAACCTAACACCTGCAAAAAAGCAGCGTTCAGCTCCTAACGCAGCCCCATTGTTTCCTATGGGGAAACACTTCCTACGTCTGCACCTAACACTCTAACATGTACCCCGAGTCTAAACACCCCTAACCTTACACTTATTAACCCCTAATCTGCCGCCCCCGCTATCGCTGACCCCTGCATTACACTTTTAACCCCTAATCTGCCGCTCCGTAAACCGCCGCCACCTACGTTATCCCTATGTACCCCTAATCTGCTGCCCTAACATCGCCGACCCCTATGTTATATTTATTAACCCCTAATCTGCCCCCCACAACGTCGCCGACACCTACCTACACTTATTAACCCCTAATCTGCCGAGCGGACCTGAGCGCTACTATAATAAATGTATTAACCCCTAATCCGCCTCACTAACCCTATCATAAATAGTATTAACCCCTAATCTGCCCTCCCTAACATCGCCGACACCTACCTTCAATTATTAACCCCTAATCTGCCGACCGGAGCTCACCGCTATTCTAATAAATGGATTAACCCCTAAAGCTAAGTCTAACCCTAACACTAACACCCCCCTAACTTAAATATAATTTACATCTAACGAAATAAATTAACTCTTATTAAATAAATTATTCCTATTTAAAGCTTAATACTTACCTGTAAAATAAATCCTAATATAGCTACAATATAAATTACATTTATATTATAGCTATTTTAGGATTAATATTTATTTTACAGGCAACTTTGTAATTATTTTAACCAGGTACAATAGCTATTAAATAGTTAAGAACTATTTAATAGTTACCTAGTTAAAATAATTACAAATTGACCTGTAAAATAAATCCTAACCTAAGTTATAATTAAACCTAACACTACCCTATCAATAAAATAATTAAATAAACTACCTACAATTACCTACAATTAACCTAACACTACACTATCAATAAATTAAATAAACACAATTGCTACAAATAAATACAATTAAATAAACTATCTAAAGTACAAAAAATAAAAAAGAACTAAGTTACAGAAAATAAAAAAATATTTACAAACATAAGAAAAATATTACAACAATTTTAAACTAATTACACCTACTCTAAGCCCCCTAATAAAATAACAAAGCCCCCCAAAATAAAAAATTCCCTACCCTATTCTAAAATACAAAAATTACAAGCTCTTTTACCTTACCAGCCCTGAACAGGGCCCTTTGCGGGGCATGCCCCAAGAAGTTCAGCTCTTTTGCCTGTAAAAAAAAACATACAATACCCCCCCCCCAACATTACAACCCACCACCCACATACCCCTAATCTAACCCAAACCCCCCTTAAATAAACCTAACACTAAGCCCCTGAAGATCTTCCTACCTTGTCTTCACCTCACCAGGTATCACCGATCCGTCCTGGCTCCAAGATCTTCATCCAACCCAAGCGGGGGTTGGCGATCCATAATCCGGTGCTCCAAAGTCTTCCTCCTATCCGGCAAGAAGAGGACATCCGGACCGGCAAACATCTTCTCCAAGCGGCATCTTCTATGTTCTTCCATCCGATGACGACCGGCTCCATCTTGAAGACCTCCAGCGCGGATCCATCCTCTTCTTCCGACGACTAGACGACGAATGACGGTTCCTTTAAGGGACGTCATCCAAGATGGCGTCCCTCGAATTCCGATTGGCTGATAGGATTCTATCAGCCAATCGGAATTAAGGTAGGAATTTTCTGATTGGCTGATGGAATCAGCCAATCAGAATCAAGTTCAATCCGATTGGCCGATCCCATCAGCCAATCAGATTGAGCTCGCATTCTATTGGCTGATCGGAACAGCCAATAGAATGCGAGCTCAATCTGATTGGCTGATGGGATCGGCCAATCGGATTGAACTTGATTCTGATTGGCTGATTCCATCAGCCAATCAGAAAATTCCTACCTTAATTCCGATTGGCTGATAGAATCCTATCAGCCAATCGGAATTCGAGGGACGCCATCTTGGATGACGTCCCTTAAAGGAACCGTCATTCGTCGTCTAGTCGTCGGAAGAAGAGGATGGATCCGCGCTGGAGGTCTTCAAGATGGAGCCGGTCGTCATCGGATGGAAGAACATAGAAGATGCCGCTTGGAGAAGATGTTTGCCGGTCCGGATGTCCTCTTCTTGCCGGATAGGAGGAAGACTTTGGAGCACCGGATTATGGATCGCCAACCCCCGCTTGGGTTGGATGAAGATCTTGGAGCCAGGACGGATCGGTGATACCTGGTGAGGTGAAGACAAGGTAGGAAGATCTTCAGGGGCTTAGTGTTAGGTTTATTTAAGGGGGGTTTGGGTTAGATTAGGGGTATGTGGGTGGTGGGTTGTAATGTTGGGGGGGGGGTATTGTATGTTTTTTTTTACAGGCAAAAGAGCTGAACTTCTTGGGGCATGCCCCGCAAAGGGCCCTGTTCAGGGCTGGTAAGGTAAAAGAGCTTGTAATTTTTGTATTTTAGAATAGGGTAGGGAATTTTTTATTTTGGGGGGCTTTGTTATTTTATTAGGGGGCTTAGAGTAGGTGTAATTAGTTTAAAATTGTTGTAATATTTTTCTTATGTTTGTAAATATTTTTTTATTTTCTGTAACTTAGTTCTTTTTTATTTTTTGTACTTTAGATAGTTTATTTAATTGTATTTATTTGTAGCAATTGTGTTTATTTAATTTATTGATAGTGTAGTGTTAGGTTAATTGTAGGTAATTGTAGGTAGTTTATTTAATTATTTTATTGATAGGGTAGTGTTAGGTTTAATTATAACTTAGGTTAGGATTTATTTTACAGGTCAATTTGTAATTATTTTAACTAGGTAACTATTAAATAGTTCTTAACTATTTAATAGCTATTGTACCTGGTTAAAATAATTACAAAGTTGCCTGTAAAATAAATATTAATCCTAAAATAGCTATAATATAAATGTAATTTATATTGTAGCTATATTAGGATTTATTTTACAGGTAAGTATTTAGCTTTAAATAGGAATAATTTATTTAATAAGAGTTAATTTATTTCGTTAGATGTAAATTATATTTAAGTTAGGGGGGTGTTAGTGTTAGGGTTAGACTTAGCTTTAGGGGTTAATCCATTTATTAGAATAGCGGTGAGCTCCGGTCGGCAGATTAGGGGTTAATAATTGAAGGTAGGTGTCGGCGATGTTAGGGAGGGCAGATTAGGGGTTAATACTATTTATGATAGGGTTAGTGAGGCGGATTAGGGGTTAATACATTTATTATAGTAGCGCTCAGGTCCGCTCGGCAGATTAGGGGTTAATAAGTGTAGGTAGGTGTCGGCGACGTTGTGGGGGGCAGATTAGGGGTTAATAAATATAACATAGGGGTCGGCGATGTTAGGGGCAGCAGATTAGGGGTACATAGGGATAACGTAGGTGGCGGCGATTTGCGGTCGGAAGATTAGGGGTTAATTATTTTAAGTAGCTTGCGGCGACGTTGTGGGGGGCAAGTTAGGGGTTAATAAATATAATATAGGGGTCGGCGGTGTTAGGGGCAGCAGATTAGGGGTACATAAGTATAACGTAGGTGGCGGTCGGCAGATTAGGGGTTAAAAATTTTAATCGAGTGGCGGCGATGTGGGGGGACCTCGGTTTAGGGGTACATAGGTAGTTTATGGGTGTTAGTGTACTTTAGGGTACAGTAGTTAAGAGCTTTATAAACCGGCGTTAGCCAGAAAGCTCTTAACTCCTGCTTTTTTTCTGCGGCTGGAATCTTGTCGTTAGAGCTCTAACGCTCACTGCAGAAACGACTCTAAATACCGGCGTTAGGAAGATCCCATTGAAAAGATAGGATACGCAAATGGCGTAGGGGGATCTGCGGTATGGAAAAGTCGCGGCTGAAAAGTGAGCGTTAGACCCTTACCTACATGACTCTAAATACCGGCGGTAGCCTAAAACCAGCGTTAGGAGCCTCTAACGCTGGTTTTCACGGCTACCGCCGAACTCCAAATCTAGGTCAGAAAGCGTTATAACGAACACGCCAGAGATATCAAAAATTATAACAAAGACTCTGCTGTAGCGAACCATTTTAATAGCTTACACTTTTCTAATGAGGCTAATATCACTATTAAAATAATTGACATTGTAAATCTATCTATTAGAGGGGGCAACAAATTTAAGTCCCTAGAGAGAAAAGAACTCTACTGGATGCTAAAATTGCAAACACGCTTTCCTAAAGGAATGAATCGTGAATGCGATATTAACTTTTTCATTGATAATTAAAGCAATAAATAAAATGCACTATGTATTGCCTTTGTACTTTCCTAGTATCTAACTCTTTACCTAGAGTCATTCTTTTCTTTTCATACCCCAAAATATATAATCTTGTATTCAGAATTGGTTTATTACCTTCTAGGGTTTATATGAATTGTACATTTAACATATATGTCATCACTAGTTTTGCATATCTTCAAGCACATGTTTTAGATTAATTTATAACCCTAAAATCCATAACAGGATTATTATTTATTATTTAACATTGTTTATTAGACACTGTGTATTCAATATTCATGCCACCATTAGTTTAGCATATCTCTAAGTTTACATTTACCTATAATTTGAAAAACTATAATAGGACAAATACTTAATACTGTTCTCTATCTTGCATAACAGTAATTTTGCCCTATTGTAACAGATAAGGATACAAGGTATATGTAACTATGGGTCAGCTCCTATAAACTTTGTATCATACATGAATAGAACTATATTTTTCTAATGCCACTTATGACATTGTTCATAGATCGCCAACAGTTTCTGTTTCATGTCTCTTCCATTAAAACACTAACTGATATTGAGTGTAACACTGTTTAAAATAACAACAATAATCTGAGAATTTCGTTCTTTGTTTTTAACCTTTCCAACAGAGACTAGGCGTGACTTGTCTTTGAGGGGTTAACTGAAGTTTATGTCCCAATCAATAGTAATGGACATCAGCTGAATTTTCAGACACTAGTTTTCCCTTTAAAAGGCGAGTCTAGCCTCCTCTCTGCATGTCTATGAATAAGAGTACAGTCCGTACTCGAAACTAGTCAGACAATTTTCTATGTCTATTTTTCTACCCTGCCTTGCCTTTGTCGATTTTTGTACCTTTTCTCATGTCTTTACAGCGGTTGTAGCTGTTCAATTTTTTATGGCTTTTCAAATAAAGACTCATTGTTTTTAAGCTATCCACAGTAGTGCCTGCATCTTCTCTTTTTCCTATACCTACATAGTGGCTGGGTTTCGCCACTGCTACGGCACTCCGTTGGCTCTCTATGGAAGGACTATACTGAAACCGGCGTCACTTCCGGTTGTCTTGCTGAGCCCGCAGACGCTGCCAGGAACGCCGCACCAAAATACACTTTTATACTACATTTTATCAATAAACTCTTGGGCTTCTAAAATATTATTTAACGCCCGTCTTTTATCCTTGTCTTCCACAATTATCTTAGCGGGGTAAGTCAACCATGCTTTTACACCTTTTTGCACAATTTTTGAACAATACGGTATCATTCATTTTCTCTTAGCGGAAGTTTCAAGTGAGAAATCTTGAAACAATAAGAGTTTGTTATTGTCAAGAATAAATTATTCAAATTTTCTATAGAGTTTCAAGAGTTCCACTTTGTCCTGATATTTCAGTAATTTTAAAGATACACATTCTACTTCTGTGTAAAGAATCTACGTTGGGTTTTCTTGCACCCATCCTATGAGCCCTCTCAACAGCTAACGGTAGCTGGTGGGGGGGGGGAAATCCAATGCTTGGGGTAATACAAAAGAAGTAAACTTCAGGAGGTCCTCATATTGAGGTGTTTCTGGGAGACCAACAATTCTAATATTGTTGCGTCTGGAGTGATCCTCATGATCCTCCAGGTGCATTTGTAAATCTGAAATCTTAGTCTCCTGTCTTTGAACTAAGTTTTCTTGAGTATTAACTAAATCTTCTAAATCAGATATTCTGGATTCTGCCTCATTTAATCTAGAAGAAAATTGTTTAAACTTGTTTGATAATATAACAAGCTCAGATGATATATTATTTAGCTCTTTTTTAATAGTGTCAAACTGAGGAGAAAACAGAGCTGTCAACTGAACCAATAAGGCTTGAGTATATACAATAGAGGTAGCCATCTCCATGGGAGTATCTAAGATAGTATCTGAATTTTTATTCCTCTTGTCTTTCACTTTTGAAGGCATTATGGGAGAATTTTGTTTCCCCTGTGTAATAAACCTTTCCATAGGCTTTTAATGTGTGTATAAATCTTATCAAAATACCGTGAATTTTAATAATAGGTGATATATCTAGGACTTCTTGGACGCCTAGATATTTAAATACAGATAGCAAATGTGAAACAAAGATATTCAGTGTGATTTTTTTTTTTGTGATTAAATAATCTGTGTACTCAGAGCCTATTTACTCGATAATAGAACTACTTTGAATCAGTGAAGAGGAGGAAGATCAAACCTTCTTATATATAACCATTTTGTGCGGCTCTTGATTTGAATATAAATACTAACCATGATATAAAGTCTGCAAATCAGACAATATTAACTCTGTGAGAAATCCTCTGGGTATATAACTTAATACCGCAAGTAATCTTTACTTATCCCTTAAAGCCCTAATATTAGTAGCCTTTACAATATATATATGAGAAAATGGTATTCAAATATGTTATTTCTAGTTTAAACCGCAGGTAACAGTGCATTTAGTGTTTCTATCCACACTTAAGTAACTTTTTCAGGATTTAAATAAACACAGCTATTTAAATAAATTCAACCCTAATTAGAAAGACCAGGACAACTCTATTGACATAAAGTTCCAAAGAAAAGAATGTCTCTTATATGTCTCTCAGGAAACTTCTCAGGGATAGACACAAGCAGGGTGTAAAGTTCCAGGATTGTAATATGTTGCAATCAACAATTTTAACTATAGTCCAGCAAAGAAAAAACCAACAGTCACTGCAAAGTTCAATTAAATATGGCCCCAACCTATAAATCGATACAAAAGTACCTGTAGGGTCAGTTTAGACCAGCAAGACCCTTAGACACGGCTTCCAGATGAATAAACAATGATTCAGGGCTTAGCACCAACATAGGACCCGGACTCCTTTGGAAAAACTTAACCCCAGATCACAACCGGCACTCATGTAACCCCTTTTCATCCATGGCATCAATTAGACAGCAGCTCGTAGCAACAAACTCCACTTTCTGTTGGGGGTGTTTGTTTTTTTACAGGTAAAAGAGCTGATATCTTTGGGGCAATGCCCCACAAAAAGCCCTTTTAAGGGCTATTGGTAGTTTACTTTAGGCTAGGGTTTTTTTTATTTTTTGGTGGGGTTTTTTATTTTGATAGGGCTATTAGATTAGGTGTAATTCAATTTTATTTTTGATAATTTGTTTGTTATTTTTTGTAATTTAGTGTTTGTTTTTTTATATAATTTAATTATTTTTATTTTTAGTAATTTTAGCAGGTTTTTTTTTAATGTTAGGTTTTAGTGTAAGGCAGGTTAGGTTTTATTTCACAGGTAAGTTTGTATTTATTTTAACTAGGTAGTTAGTAAATAGTTAATAACTATTTATTAACTAGTCTACTTAGTTACAATAAATACAAACTTACCTGTGAAATAAAATAAAACCTAAGCTAGCTACAATATAACTATTAGTTATATTGTAGCTAGCTTAGGTTTAATTTCACAGGTAAGTTTGTATTTAGTTTAAAATAGTTATTATTTAGTTAATAATTGTAACTTTAATTTTTTTGTATTATAATTGTGTTAAAGTTAGGGGGTGTTAGGCTTAGGGTTACGTTAGGGTTAGGGTTACATTAGGGTTAGGATTAGGTTTAGGGTTTAATAGATTTATTTAGTGTTAGTGATGTGGGAGGCCAGAGGTTTAGGGTTAATAACTTTAGTATAGTGGCGGTGACATTGGGAGCTGCAGAATAGGGTTAATAGTTTTTTTTAGGGGGCGGTGATGTTGGGGATGGCATATTAGGGGTTAATAACTGTATGTAGGTGGCGGCGATATCGGGAGCGGCAGATTAGGGGTTAATAACTGTATGTAGGTGGCAGCGATGTTGGGGACAGCAGATTAGAGATTAATAACTGTATGTAGGTGGTGGCGATGTTGGGAGCTGCAGATTAGTTGTGTTTAGACTCGGGTTTATGTTAGGGTGTTAGATTTAAACATTGCTTTTATTTTCCCCATAAACATCATATGGCAATCGCAGGTGTTAGGTTTTTTTTTTTTGCCGGCTCTCCCCATTGATGTCTATGGGGAAATTGTGCACGAGCACGTCAAAGCAGCGCTTGTTTTCGGTGTGGTAGGGAGCTTAACAAGCCTGCTTATTTTAAACTTGTAATAGCAGTGCTATAGGGGGTGAAATAATGCTGCTTTTGTTGCGGTTGTTAAAATCCCTATAGCGCTCAAAACTCGTAATCTAGCTGTTAGTATTACAAGTGTGAAGTTCTAAAATTAAATATTTTCTATCTGTACGGGGATGGAAGAAAATATTACCCTAAATCAAATTATTGCAATTACTGCAAACCTAAACACGGAAAGCAACCATTTCGTTTAGTTCCTAAAAAGGTTTGTCTTGATAATTTCTCTGTACCTATGTCAGATTTAATAAGTTGGTCTCTTAAATTCCTTGCTCTCTTGAATGCTAAGGATTACTAAATTTCAATTTATCCCAGTGTTTATTCAACAACTGAATTATCTTACCACTCTGTTTGTTATATTGTGATATAAAAAGTAATCTGTCTTTCCCTTTTGTATCCTGTCAATTATCTTTCTCTTTTGGTGATTTGTTGGATTACACTTTTAATTAGATCATTGGGATAACCTCTCTCTTTACATAATTCAGCCGTTTCATTTAGTCTGGTTTTAAGTCTGTCTTTCTTAGTCACTATCCTACATACTCGAAGAAACTGACTTTGTGGTAAAGAATTTTTGAGGGGTATGGGGTGTGTACTATCATACCTTAATAGATTATTGTGATCTATACTATTCCTATAGATCAATTTGCAGACCCTCATCATCTGTGTATACCCTCGTGTCAAGGAAACAAATACCTTCCTCACTATATTCCAAGGTAAACTTAATATGGTCAGTAGCCCCATTCAATTGAGATACAAATTCCATAAGGGTTCCAACGTCGCCCAACCAAATTCCAAAAATATCATCATTGTAGCGCCAGCAGGTGGCACCAGATTGATTGAACAAATAATTCTCATAAACAAAAAGTTCTTCAAAGGAATTCATGAAAATATTAGAATAGGTTGGAGTGACATTGGAACCCATAGCAGTTTCCTGTAACTGCAAGTAAAATTGATCTTGGAAGAAGAAATAATTATGATACAAAATAATTTCCAATAACTGCTAGATAAAGTCACAATATTGTGGATTATGTCAATACTTTGTTAATCACCCCTAATCCATTGGAATGGGGAATTGAAGAATACAAGCTTGATACATCCAAACTTTAAAGGATACATTTATCTCAATTACGCAATTAACCCAGGAAAGTCCCCAGTATCTATACCTATAAGGGTTACATTTTAGTTGTTTGTAGTCTTTCACCTGTGTGATGTCATAGTAGGAGGAGACTTAAATTGGCTATTTATAGTTGTTTAGTTTGAATTATCTCATACATGATTAAGGATCGTTAGATGCGCAACGTTGTATACTTTGTCACAGTCTGCAATACATTGCATATAACTACAGTGCTGCTGTACATTCATTTTTGGAGACATTTAGCCTCCATTCAGCAAGCGGTACCGAGGTGCTGAACCTAAAATAGGCTTGTTCCTAAGCGTTCATTCCTGATTTTCAAATAAAGATACCAAGAGAATGAATAAAAAAACGATAATAGTTGCATAAAGAAATATGAAACCCAAAATGTTTCTTTCATAATTCAGATAGAGCAGGAAATGTTAAGCAGATTTCTAATTTACCCCTATTAACAATTTTTCTCTGTTCTCTTGGTGTGCTTAAAGGGACATTAAACCCACATTTTTTCTTTCATGATTCAGATGGAGAATACCATTTTAAACAACTTTCTAATTTACTTCTATTATCTAATTTGCTTCATTATTTTATTTATAAAATATTTTACCAGGAAGGATACATTGAGATTTCTCACGTTTTCAAGTATGTCCTGGGATCACAAAACATTGCATTGATACAATAGGGTAATCTTGATATTCTTTCATGAAAAGCAAATCTAGATAGGCTCAGTAGCTTCTGATTGGTGGCTGCACATAGATGCCTCCTGTGATTGGTTTACCCATGTGCACTGTTATTTCTTTAACAAAAGATATCTAAAGAATGAAGCAAATTAGATAATATAAGTAAATTGGAATGTTGTTTAAAATTGTATTTTCTATCTGAATCATGAAATAATTTTTTGGGGTTTAATGTCCCTTTAAGTGCACTATTACAAAAGGTCTACATACACAATACATGTTTCTATATATACACAGTCAGTAATTAAGTGCCACATTACAAAAAGGTCTGCACACACAATAAATACTTATATATGCACAGTATATATCAGTAATTAAGTGCTGCAATACATAAGGTCTGCACGCACAATAAATGTTTATATATGCACAGTATATATCAGTAATTAAGTGCTGCATTACATAAGGTCTGCACACACAATAAATGTTTATATATGCACAGTATATATCAGTAATTAAGTGCTGCAGTACATAAGGTCTGCACACACAATAAATGTTTATATATGCACAGTATATATCAGTAATTAAGTGCTGCATTACATAAGGTCTGCACACACAATAAATGTTTATATATGCACAGTATATATCAGTAATTAAGTGCTGCAGTACATAAGGTCTGCACACACAATAAATGTTTATATATGCACAGTATATATCGGTAATTAAGTGCTGCATTACATAAAGTCTGCACACAATAAATGCTTATATATGCACAGTATATATCAGTAATTAAGTGCTGCAATACATAAGGTCTGTACACACAATAAATGTTTATTTATGCACAGTATATATCAGTAATTAAGTGCTACATTACAAAAGGTCAGCACACACAATAAATGTTTATATATGCACAGTATATATCAGTAATTAAGTGTTGCATTACATACGGTCTGCACACACAATAAATGTTTATATATGCACAGTATATATCAGTAATTAAGTGCTGCAGTACATAAGGTCTGCACACACAATAAATGTTTATATATGCACAGTATATATCGGTAATTAAGTGCTGCATTACATAAGGTCTGCACACAATAAATGCTTATATATGCACAGTATATATCAGTAATTAAGTGCTGCATTACATAAGGTCTGCACACACAATGAATGTTTATATATGCACAGTATATATCAGTAATTAAGTGCAGTATTACAATAGGTATGCACACACAATAAATGTTTCTATATGCACAGTATATATCAGTAATTAAGTGCGGAATTACATACGGTCTGCACACACAATAAATGTTTATATATGCACAGTATATATCAGTAATTAAGTGTTGCATTACATACGGTCTGCACACACAATAAATGTTTATATATTTACAGTATATATCAGTAATTAAGTGTTGCATTACATAAGGGCTGCACATACAATAAATGTTTCTATATATACACAGTATACATCAGTAACTAAGCACTGTATTACAAAGGTCAGCACATAAAATAAATGTTTATATATGCACAGTATATATCAGTAATTAAATGCTGCATTACATACGGTCTGCACACACAATAAATGTTTCCATATGCACAGTATATATCAGTAATTAAGTGCTGCATTACATAATGTCTGTATATAAAATAAATGTTTATATATGCACAGTATATATCAGTAATTAAGTGCTGCATTACATAATGTCTGTATATAAAATACATTTTTATATATGCACAGTATATATCAGTAATTAAGTGCTGCATTACAAAGGTCAACACATAAAATAAATGTTTACATATGCACAGTATATATCAGTAATTAAGTGCAGTATTACAAAAGGTCTGCACACTCAATAAATGTTTATATATGCACAGTATATATCAGTAATTAAGTGCCACATTACAAAAAGGTCTGCAAACACAATAAATGCGTATATATGCACAGTATATATCAGTAATTAAGTGCTACATTACATAAGGTCTGCACACACAATAAATGTTTATATATGCACAGTATATATCAGTAATTAAGTGCCACATTACAAAAAGGTCTGCACACACAATAAATGCGTATATATGCACAGTTTATATCAGTAATTAAGTGCTGCATTACATACGATCTGGACATACAATAAATGTTTATATATGCACAGTATATATCAGTAATTAAGTGCTACATTATAAAAGGTCAGCACACACAATAAATGTTTATATATGCACAGTATATATCAGTAATTAAGTGCTGCATTACATACGGTCTGCACACACAATAAATGTTTATATATGCACAGTATATATCAGTAATTAAGTGCTGCAGTACATAAGGTCTGCACACACAATAAATGTTTCTATATGCACAGTATATATCAGTAATTAAGTGCTGCATTACATAAAGTCTGCACACAATAAATGCTTATATATGCACAGTATATATCAGTAATTAAGTGCTGCATTGCATAAGGTCTGCACACACAATAAATGTTTATATATGCACAGTATATATCAGTAATTAAGTGCAGTATTGCAATAGGTATGCACACACAATAAATGTTTCTATATGCACAGTATATATCAGTAATTAAGTGCGGAATTACATACGGTCTGCACACACAATAAATGTTTATATATGCACAGTATATATCAGTAATTAAGTGCGGAATTACATACGGTCTGCACACACAATAAATGTTTATATATGCACAGTATATATCAGTAATTAAGTGTTGCATTACATACGGTCTGCACACACAATAAATGTTTATATATTTACAGTATATATCAGTAATTAAGTGCTGCATTACATAAGGTCTGCACACACAATAAATGTTTCTATATATACACAGTATACATCAGTGACTAAGCACTGTATTACAAAGGTCAGCACATAAAATAAATGTTTATATATGCACAGTATATATCAGTAATTAAATGCTGCATTACATATGGTCTGCACACACAATAAATGTTTCCATATGCACAGTATATATCAGTAATTAAGTGCTGCATTACATAATGTCTGTATATAAAATAAATGTTTATATATGCACAGTATATATCAGTAATTAAGTGCTGCATTACATAATGTCTGTATATAAAATACATTTTTATATATGCACAGTATATATCAGTAATTAAGTGCTGCATTACAAAGGTCAACACATAAAATAAATGTTTACATATGCACAGTATATATCAGTAATTAAGTGCAGTATTACAAAAGGTCTGCACACTCAATAAATGTTTATATATGCACAGTATATATCAGTAATTAAGTGCCACATTACAAAAAGGTCTGCAAACACAATAAATGCGTATATATATGCACAGTATATATCAGTAATTAAGTGCTACATTACATAAGGTCTGCACACACAATAAATGTTTATATATGCACAGAATATATCAGTAATTAAGTGCTGCATTACATACGATCTGGACACACAATAAATGTTTATATATGCACAGTATATATCAGTAATTAAGTGCTACATTACAAAAGGTCTGCACACACAATAACTGTTTATATATGCACAGTATATATCAGTAATTAAGCGCTACATTACAAAAGGTCAGCACACACAATAAATGTTTATATATTCACAGTATATATCAGTAATTAAGTGCTGCATTACATACGATCTGGACACACAATAAATGTTTATATATGCACAGTATATATCAGTAATTAAGTGCTGCAGTACATAAGGTCTGCACACACAATAAATGTTTATATATGCACAGTATATATCGGTAATTAAGTGCTGCATTACATACGGTCTGCACACAATAAATGCTTATATATGCACAGTATATATCAGTAATTAAGTGCTGCAATACATAAGGTCTGCACACACAATAAATGTTTATATATGCACAGTATATATCAGTAATTAAATGCTACATTACAAAAGGTCAGCACACACAATAAATGTTTATATATGCACAGTATATATCAGTAATTAAGTGTTGCATTACATACGGTCTGCACACACAATAAATGTTTATATATGCACAGTATATATCAGTAATTAAGTGCTGCAGTACATAAGGTCTGCACACACAATAAATGTTTATATATGCACAGTATATATCAGTAATTAAGTGCTGCAGTACATACGGTCTGCACACATAATAAATGTTTATATATGCACAGTATATATCAGTAATTAAGTGTTGCATTACATACGGTCTGCACACACAATAAATGTTTTTATATGCACAGTATATATCAGTAATTAAGTGCTGCAGTACATAAGGTCTGCACACATAATAAATGTTTATATATGCACAGTATATATCAGTAATTAAGTGCTGCAGTACATACGGTCTGCACACACAATAAATGTTTATATATGCACAGTATATATCAGTAATTAAGTGCCACATTACAAAAAGGTCTGCACACACAATAAATGTTTTTATATGCACAGTATATATCGGTAATTAAGTGCTGCATTACATAAGGTCTGCACACACAATAAATGTTTTTATATGCACAGTATATATCAGTAATTAAGTGCTGCATTACATAAGGTCTGCACACACAATAAATGTTTTTATATGCACAGTATATATCAGTAATTAAGTGCTGCTTTACATAAGGTTTGCACACACAATAAATGTTTATATATGCACAGTATATATCAGTAATTAAGTGCTGCAGTACATAAGGTCTGCACACACAATAAATGTTTATATATGCACAGTATATATCGGTAATTAAGTGCTGCATTACATACGGTCTGCACACAATAAATGCTTATATATGCACAGTATATATCAGTAATTAAGTGCTGCAATACATAAGGTCTGCACACACAATAAATGTTTATATATGCACAGTATATATCAGTAATTAAATGCTACATTACAAAAGGTCAGCACACACAATAAATGTTTATATATGCACAGTATATATCAGTAATTAAGTGTTGCATTACATACGGTCTGCACACACAATAAATGTTTATATATGCACAGTATATATCAGTAATTAAGTGCTGCAGTACATAAGGTCTGCACACACAATAAATGTTTATATATGCACAGTATATATCAGTAATTAAGTGCTGCAGTACATACGGTCTGCACACATAATAAATGTTTATATATGCACAGTATATATCAGTAATTAAGTGTTGCATTACATACGGTCTGCACACACAATAAATGTTTTTATATGCACAGTATATATCAGTAATTAAGTGCTGCAGTACATAAGGTCTGCACACATAATAAATGTTTATATATGCACAGTATATATCAGTAATTAAGTGCTGCATTACATACGGTCTGCACACATAATAAATGTTTATGTATGCACTGTATATATCAGTAATTAAGTGCTGCAGTACATACGGTCTGCACACACAATAAATGTTTATATATGCACAGTATATATCAGTAATTAAGTGCCACATTACAAAAAGGTCTGCACACACAATAAATGTTTTTATATGCACAGTATATATCGGTAATTAAGTGCTGCATTACATAAGGTCTGCACACACAATAAATGTTTTTATATGCACAGTATAAATCAGTAATTAAGTGCTGCATTACATAAGGTCTGCACACACAATAAATGTTTTTATATGCACAGTATATATCAGTAATTAAGTGCTGCTTTACATAAGGTTTGCACACACAATAAATGTTTATATATGCACAGTATATATCAGTAATTAAGTGCTGCAATACATAAGGTCTGCACACACAATAAATGTTTATATATGCACAGTATATATCAGTAATTAAATGCTACATTACAAAAGGTCAGCACACACAATAAATGTTTATATATGCACAGTATATATCAGTAATTAAGTGTTGCATTACATACGGTCTGCACACACAATAAATGTTTATATATGCACAGTATATATCAGTAATTAAGTGCTGCAGTACATAAGGTCTGCACACACAATAAATGTTTATATATGCACAGTATATATCAGTAATTAAGTGCTGCAGTACATACGGTCTGCACACATAATAAATGTTTATATATGCACAGTATATATCAGTAATTAAGTGTTGCATTACATACGGTCTGCACACACAATAAATGTTTTTATATGCACAGTATATATCAGTAATTAAGTGCTGCAGTACATAAGGTCTGCACACATAATAAATGTTTATATATGCACAGTATATATCAGTAATTAAGTGCTGCATTACATACGGTCTGCACACATAATAAATGTTTATGTATGCACTGTATATATCAGTAATTAAGTGCTGCAGTACATACGGTCTGCACACACAATAAATGTTTATATATGCACAGTATATATCAGTAATTAAGTGCCACATTACAAAAAGGTCTGCACACACAATAAATGTTTTTATATGCACAGTATATATCGGTAATTAAGTGCTGCATTACATAAGGTCTGCACACACAATAAATGTTTTTATATGCACAGTATAAATCAGTAATTAAGTGCTGCATTACATAAGGTCTGCACACACAATAAATGTTTTTATATGCACAGTATATATCAGTAATTAAGTGCTGCTTTACATAAGGTCTGCACACACAATAAATGTTTATACATGCACAGTATATATCAGTAATTAAGTGCTGCATTACATAAGGTCTGCACACACAATACATGTTTTTATATGCACAGTATATATCAGTAATTAAGTGCTGCATTACATAAGGTCTGCACACACAATAAATGTTTATATATGCACAGTATATATCAGTAATTAAGTGCTGCATTACATACGGTCTGCACACACAATAAATGTTTATATATGCACAGTATATATCAGTAATTAAGTGCTGCATTACAAAAGGTCTGTGCACATAATAAATGTTTATATATGCACAGTATATATCAGTAATTAACTGCTACATTACATAAGGTCTGCACACACAATAACTGTTTATATATGCACAGTATATATCAGTAATTAATGCTACATTACATAAGGTCTGCACACACAATAACTGTTTATATATGCACAGTATATATCAGTAATTAAGTGCGGAATTACATACGGTCTGCACACACAATAAATGTTTATATATGCACAGTATATATCAGTAATTAAGTGCCACATTACATAAGGTCTGCACACACAATAAATGTTTATATATGCACAGTATATATCAGTAATTAAGTGATGCATTACATACGGTCTGCACACACAATAAATGTTTATATATGCACAGTATATATCAGTAATTAAGTGCCGCATTACATACGGTCTGCACACACAATAAATGTTTATATATGCACAGTATATATCAGTAATTAAGTGCTGCATTACATACGGTCTGCACACACAATAAATGTTTATATATGCACAGTATATATCAGTAATTAAGTGCTGCATTACATACGGTCTGCACACACAATAAATGTTTATATATGCACAGTATATATCGGTAATTAAGTGCTGCTGTACATTCATTTTTGGACACATTTAGCCACCATTCAGCAAGCGGTACCGAGGTGCTGAACCTAAAATAGGCCTGTTCCTAAGCGTTCATTCCTGATTTTCCAATAAAGATACCAAGAGAATGAATAAAAAAACGATAATAGTTGCTTAAAGAAATATGAAACCCAAAATTTGTCTTTCATAATTCAGATAGAGCAGGAAATGTTAAGCAGATTTCTTATTTACCCCTATTAACAATTTTTCTCTGTTCTCTTGGTGTGCTTAAGTGCACTATTACAAAAGGTCTGCACACACAATAAATGTTTATATATGCACAGTATATATCAGTAATTAAGTGCACTATTACAAAAGGTCTGCACACACAATAAATGTTTATATATGCACAATATATATCAGTAATTAAGTGCTGCATTACAAAAGGTCTACACACACAATAAATGTTTCTATATATACACAGTATATATCAGTAATTAAGTGCAGTATTACAAAAGGTCTGCACAAACAATAAATGTGTATATATATGCACAGTATATATCAGTAATGAAGTGCAGCATTACAAAAGGCCTGCACACACAATAAATGTTTCTATATATACACACGCCTAGATTTAGAGTTTGGCGTTAGAGGGGGTGCGTTAGCTACGCGTGGTTTATTTCTAACGCACAGAGTTTTTTAACGCGGGTATTTAGAGTTTTTAAACAACCTTCTAACGCTACTCCTAACGCGTGTATTTCAGACGCGGAATCACGCACGCGTTAGACAGTCTCCCATAGAGATCAATGGAAAATCAAACAAACATGCTTTTTTCACCTAACACTCGATCTCGCGAGAAATACGCACTGCTCGGTCATATGACGTATACCACATAATGCACAACAATAACACACCGCAAATGTCAGAACAACAATCACAAAACAAAGCACATAAGCATTACACATTCATAAGCGGGGGGAAATTAATAAAATAAAATCAAGGGAATACGCATATAATTTAAGATGCGGAAATACGGAAAATAACAAAAAGGAAAAATAAAAGCACACTCATACACAAGCAAAATACTAGCATTCAATATTACTTTATATTAGGACAAACATACATATACAACACTTCACTAATACGACACCATCGCAAATTAACATTTACACATAATACTATGGGACAATGTTATAGAAAACGAGCACTATGACATCATCGCATTCTACACATTCCACAAATACTAATTCCAAATGAGCATGCGCAAATTCACACAACTAATATACATTGCACAAATACTAATTACTAACAAAGCACACCTGAACACAATTTACAACGCAAACCGGTACATCATTAAACATTTACACAGGGTATATAAGCACCACACAAGCATGGCTTCTTTGACTGTGTTGCTGGTGGGTTTTTGGAGATTAGAGAGAGATTTAGTGCCTTATTGTGAGTTAGTGCGAGTTAGTGTTAGTGTGAGAGAGTCAGTTAGTGTTATCGTGAGTGAGTTAGTGTGAGTTAGTGGTAGTGTGAGTTATTGCAAGTTAGTGTTAGTGTGAGAGAGTCAGTTAGTGTTATCGTGAGTGAGTTAGTGTGAGTTAGTGGTAGCGTGAGTTAGTGGTAGCATGAGTTAGTGGTAGCGTGAGTTAGTGGTAGCGTGAGTTAGTGGGAGCATGAGTTAGTGGGAGCGTGAGTTAGTGGGAGCGTTAGTGAGCGACAGTTGGTTTGGGTGAGTGTGCGAGTGCTTTTTCTGTATACTTAACACATTTACACGCAAACACATTCAATACATACATACACTTATCAATAACACTACATACACTCCATACCCCATACCCTCTCATACTACACTCCATACCCCATTCCCTGTAGTCCCATTCCCTTTCATCCCATTTCCTCTTATACCATACCCTATCCCCTCTAATCCCATCCCCATCCCCTAGTTACATTTAGTTTACATATCCTCCTTTTAGTCTTCTTATACATTTTGGTTGATTAAATACTCCTTACCCTCTTTTATTTATACACTTTCAGCACTTTTTTGGTCGTTTTAGTTCTTTATTTTGACCCCCTTTCATTTGATCACACTCACTTTTTGTTTGCTTAGTTGGGGTTTAGTTTAGGGAAGAGATGGAGGAGGAGGGCAGGCAGGAGATTAGTCATGGGAGAGGTAGAGGGGGGAGGAGAGGGAGAAGGGGGGGAGAGGAACAGGACAGGAAGGGGGGCAGGAAGCGGGGGTGGAAGCGGTGGGTGGACCCAGCCACTTTGTTCAAGATGAACAAGTGGCTGGGCCCAGTGGCGGACAGAGTAGGGCTTCACAGTCCGGGAAACAGAGGGCATCATCACAGGGGAAGGCCAAGGCGACTAGGGAGGCGAGGTTTACTATGGAGGAGAAGGAGGCCCTCGTAGAAGCCTATATGGGCAGGTATAGGAGGCTGCACAGTATCCAAGACTTCCGGGCTTCACAGAGGAACAGGAAGAAGCAAGCAGCCAGGCAGCCGTTTGTTGTAGTAAAAAAGCTATTCTTTATTGGAAACAGGTATAGGAGGCTGCAGGCTCAGAAGACCACCCCGAGTGAGAAGAGGAAGCTCTGGCAGGAGATAAGGGATGCAGTTAATGCAGTGGGGGGCCGAAACAGAGATATGGACTCTATTAAACATCGCTACCGGGACTGCAAGATGGAGCTTAAAAAGAAAATAACCAGGGAGTACCAACATGCCACAGGAACCGGTGGCGGGCCTGCACTGATAGTTGAGTACTCCCGATGGGAGGAAATGTTGCGTCCCAGCATCTCCGAGGTGGCCATAGTCGGGATCAGAGGAATCGATACCGGGAACCTGCCACTCTCATCTGACGTTAAGCTCATTTAAGAATAAATTAACATCCTAATGTATTAAAGGATAAGATTAATGCTATTACGTTGTTTAACACATTATTATGTAAACGCATTCACAATTACTTAGCGATTACATTAGTATCTAGGCTATAGGTTAGGTGTGCATTTAAACAGACTGAAAACAAACGCAAAAACATTCAGATTGACCAGAGAGATATCACAAACACGGTTTGGAAAATGCGAAAATCGTATTGATTGTTAGATTTCAAAGTGGATTAATGAGGCTGCATTTGTAATTGTATCGTAAGCAAAATAATTTACATCTTTATTTTGAAATATGCTAATATATACATTTCTTTCTTTTTGCAATATACAGAGTCTGGGGAGGAGGCAGCACAGCAACTACAGGCTCCTCCTTTTCCCCGGTATGAGAGTGGTGGGGATGAATCGCCACCTCAGAGAGAAGAGGCCCCCCCTGCACAAGAAGCAGAGGCCCCCCCTGAAGAAGAGGCCCCCCCTGAAGCAGAGGAAGAGGGCCCCCCTGAAGCAGAGGAAGAGGCCCCTGAAGCAGAGGAAGAGGCCCCTCAAGCACCAGCAGGCCGCCATGCACCAGCAGGCTGCCGTGCACGGGCAGCTGCCGTGTACAACAGGAGGAGATAGCTGAGGTGCGGGTGTTACTCGACTACATTGACCAGATGCGTACCTCCCGGATGGAAAATATACAAGGCAGAAGTTGTATTATCGAAGAGCTTAGTGGCATTCGAGAAGGACAAACACAAATCATAGAGATCCTTACAAGAATAGAACAAGGACAAAACCGGAGTTTATAGCTACAACAAGATATGTTAAATTTCTTCCGGGAGGCGCATGCTGGTCCAGCTGCTGCTGGGCCATCTGCTGCTGGGCCATCTCTTGCTGGGCCATCTCTTGCTGGGCCATCTCCTGCTGGGCCATCTCCTGCTGGGCCATCTCCTGCTGGGCCATCTCCTGCTGGGCCATCTCCTGTGGGGCCATCTCCTGCTGGGCCATCTCCTGCTGGGCCATCTCCTGCGGGGCCATCTCTTGCTGGGACATCTCTTGCTGGGACATCTCTTGCTGGGACATCTCTTGCTGGGCCATCTCCTGCTGGGCCATCTCCTCCTGGGCCATCTCCTCTATCTCCTCACCTTGGTCATCCCAGTACTCCTCCTTCCACTCTTCCCACAACGTCTCCGATGAGAACTCATTAGAGGGGGCAGTTGCCCCTCCCAGAGCCTCAACCTCGTGGGAAGAGGGGAAGGAAGAGGAAGTAAGTATTTAGTTGAGATATGTTTGTTTTGTATTTATTTAATGTGTAATGGATAGGTATGTGATGATGTGGTTTTCATACACTTGTGGACCACACTCTGTATATAATCTGCTTCTATGGGACCAGGTCCATGGAGGCAGATTGTTTGCAGAGTGTGGGTTATAAGTGTGTGGACACCACATCATCACATACCTATCTTTGTTCATGATATTGATTGGTTTCTGTGATGTGATGTCCAAACTGTTTCCCTAATCTCAAACAAAATGACCATTACAATTATACATGATGGCATATTACTGTTTGAATGCCAATAACACAGCTTAAAGGGATAGTCAGAACATTATTGTTTACAAATAAAACACTGTATTACACATTATCAAGTTGGAAACAAAAACATGGAGAAATACGTGTGATTTATGTGCTTACCCTTGTATCTATGCCTATGAAAAATGACCACTTATTTGTTGTTCTGACATAACAATATTTTAGACAATCAATGATCAATACATGGTAAATATGCTGTATGAGCTCAAGGTTTTCAATATCCAAATGCTATCAAAATGCCCTCTAGTGGTCAAATTGCATTCTGATTACATGCACTCTTCAAGCTCTAAGAAATGAGCACACAAACCTCATAGGTTTAGCTAGCAAATAAAAATAACCAGAGAAAAATGATTAATTGGTGAGAAACCTTTGATATAATTTTTATTTCAAAAATTGCTTTTTTAATAATGCAAATCATTATTTGTTTTCTAGACTGTCCCTTTAAAAAAATTACATATGCTAACATATACTAATATTTGGTGATTGTTGGTATATCTATATGTACTTGTTCAAACAAGAAATATTGCAAAAAGATTTCTATTGACGTGTTAAATAAAGTCTATTTTCTTAAAGCGACATTATTGTGTTTGATTTATTTTAGAAAGACATTTGTTTTAACAAGGAATATGGTTTAAAGTCCTTTTAGGAGTGACTAAACAAATATATGCTCACAATAATATATTTGGAGATTAACCAATGTGGAACTCATACATGATACAACAATCAACATTTGCATTAAAGGGACAGTATACAATCTTTTTAAGAGAAATGCATGTAATAGACACTACTAGAAACCACAAGATTAACATATACTGATATCAAAATCAATATGAAAAAGCTTTCAACACTTTCAAAGAAAATCGGGTTATCTAAATTGAAAAGATAGCTGTAAAGAACATTCAAAGTGTAAGACAAGACAATACCCCTTCATTAGCATATGAAAAAGACTCTTTACACAAATAGGAGCAAGCTGGAGATGGTACTCACATCAAACTTTGAGGCTTGGCGAGGAGTTTGAAAATTACTTAAATGTTATTTGAACATAAGCAAAAGTCGACATGTATTTGGTAAACAATGGACTATATAACTAGAGAAAAAAACACATTTGTTTTTTAATGTGAGTGTATAATGACCCTTTAATAAAATATACGACGAAATAACATTTAGAAGAAGTCGGCATCTCATATATTTAGCATATGATAAAGATAAATGCATATTGATTACTTGATTCTAATACAATAGCGCATATTTATGAATTTGATATATTGAAAATTAAACACAACACAGTCATTTTTCATAAAAAGGAACATATTGTTGACAAACATATTAAACAAGATGGACTATATTTAGGGATTTGCACTTGCCTCGAAATATCTTATGCATGAAAATCTTTTGCTTTCATTCGTTTATTCAACCAGACATCCATCAAAAGAGAATGTTGTGTTCTTTATCAGCTATGGGTCAACAATGTTACATGATTCACACAATCCATACTCGCCATGGTTTTAAACTTGGCTTCGCATTCACAAACATGTGTTACGTGCAAAATCAAATATTGCGGTACTACGTAATCCAATCAGATGCTTTTTACACCTTTGCATGTGACGTCCTAATTAACATGGCGCATCCTTGATCGCGTAAAAACGCCATCCAATAAAAGGCGCATCCTTGATCGCGTAAAAACGTCAGCCAATACAAGGCGCATCCTTGATCACGTAAAAATGTCAGCCAATACAAGGCGCATCCTTGATCACGTAAAAACGTCAGCCAATACAAGGCGCATCCTTGATCACGTAAAAACGTCAGCCAATACAAGGAATCATTGGACAGCCTGGCAGGTGACGTCTTAAGCAACATGGCGCATCCGAGATTGAGGAAAAACCTCAGCCAATACAAGGACTCAGTTGATAGCTTGGCATATCAATAAGAAACGTATTTATATTTTAGTAACTAGTATGTGTCTATATTGATATCTAGGAATGTCACGATATATAACAAAATACTGTGATATATGAAATAGAATACATTATAGAAAATAAGGAGATATTTCATTAGAAGCAGAGGATTTATAACTAAACTACTTAGCAAGCAGCATGTTTTAAGTAGACATGAAAAGAATATTTTAAGGTTACACGATTATGTACGACATTGCAATTTGAAATACATTGTAACAATAAATTAAAATCTTTGGATTATTGTGTTTCATGTCCCTTTAACTGAAAATTAATGCTAGGAGATGCATTCGGAAAATAGGGATGTGTTAGATATTATATGTTAAAGGGACAGTCAACCCCTGAATATTTTTTTGGGAAAATATAGCTAATCCCTTTATTACACATTAATCATTTTTGAACAGCAAACACAGTTATATATTTATATACTTTTTACTTCTGTTATTATCTTGTATCTAAGCTTCTGCTGACTGCCCCATTATTTCTGTTCTTTTGACAGACATGCAGTTTAGCCAAACAATGCTCACTCCTAGGTCACTTTACGTGCATGAGCTCAATGTTATCTATATGAAACATGTGAACTAATGCCTTATAGTAGTCAATATTTTTTTAACATTAGAGGCAGTCTTCAAGGTCGAAGAACTTATCATATGAACCTCCTAGGTTTACCTTTCAAATAAGACTAACAAGAGAACAAAGCAAAATTGTGAATAAAAGGAAATTAGGAAGTTGGTTAAACTCGCATGCCCTATTTAAATCATGAATCATCTTTTTGGACTTGACTGTCCCTTTAACTATAGCTATGGTGTACATCTTTAACATTTAAAAGATACACATGAGAAATACATATGGCATTGATGTTTTCAGATATGTTTAGATTGTTTTTGAATAACAATAATGACACATGTATTGATCAAACGTGTCACTTATTCAAGTTGAAATATGGTCAGTCTACCTATAGCCATATATGGGAGGAGAATTAATTTTTATAAATATTAATATAAAGATATTCCTCATCTAAAATATGCGCATTACACACAGTGATTGATTTGGTTACACTACTACAATAAGATAGACTTTAAATTGAAATACATGTGCTGTCAACATTACAATAAGATTTTTTTTAATAAGATTATATGTCTTTCATGTAAAAAGGACAAAAACGCTTTAGAAATGGAAATCCATTCCTTAACAATTGTGGTCAGCATCACTTAAAGGGACATGAAATACCAAATAAAAAAAGAGGATCCACAGAGAGAATACTATTTCCATAAAAATAACACTTTACAGAGATTATCTCATTGTATCAATCCTGGGATCATTTGTTAAAGGTGCATCAATTCACACAGACTTTACAAATGAACACATGGATGTGAAATTTAAATTATACATATATATATACAAACATCAAGATATATATAGAACGTGCAGTCAGTAGAGGCAGGGGAGGCAGAGCCTCACCTGTCATTATGGGAACAGAATTGTAAATAAATAAAAAATTACATTTTTTTTTGTATAAGTTTTTTTTTTTAAATATAAATCTATGGAGAGAAGCAGTGACTAGGTCTGCCTCCTCCACTGTGCAATGTGTAACATGTGCGGCTAGGGGCCGCGAGCACCAGTGCCACCAGCTGGTTAGTATAAACTAAGTGCGCCGCATTAACTCCCATTTGAGGCAGCTTCCATAGCTGCTTCTTGAGGGGTGTGTCACTACACAGTCACGTTCACACCAGGAACGTGACCGGAGTGGTCAGTGAGACTGGAAGAGGCGGAGCAGCTTAGAGCGGCAGAGGAAAAATCTCAGAGTGGAAGGAAGAACTGAAAGCAAGGTAAGGATGTTCCTTTGCTCATTAAAAATAACTTGGTACTGGGGCTGTGTAACCACTACAGGATAAGGTAGTGGCCCAGCTTGAAACATGTTTTTTGAAGGAACTAACATAAGAATAGCTGAGGTACCTGCTTGGGAACGGACATGACTCCTGCTCAGTAGACAGCTCATTGCAAGGAATTATGGCTACTCACACACTCCCCAACCTGTGCAGCGTTTTAATTCTTGCAATGAGCTGTCTGCTTCTGAGCAGGAGTCATGTCTGTTCCCATGCTGCATCTCTGGGTGGGATAACAACATAAAGTCATCACTAAATGCTGAAATATATGCTTGAAAAAACCTCAAGCCCAAGCCTGTCTGATCTGCTGTGCGGTGCCTCTGCTTGTAATAGTATTTCTAGCACCGGAGGAACCTCCATAGGTCAGTGGGCGGGGCCGCCTGTGTCAGTAGTCCAGAAAGTAGCTGCAGCACTTGGGTCTCACTGCTCTCTGCTGTGAATGTTTAATAATAGGGTAAGCTGCAATTTACTCACAGACTTTCTCCTTCTCAAGTTGTAGAGATTGCTCCTCAGCTGTAATTGAGGGTTCCCAGCCTTATCGTTGTATGGGTTGCAGCAAGGTGCAACTCTATGTGAAAGGCTTTTCAGGATGCTATTGGGGTTATCTTTCCGTGCTCTACTAGTGCCCTTACAGAATGTTTGTGAATATCAGCACTGTGTGTTATCCTGCTCTTTTGTTACTGCTGTTATATATCTGAAACTCCAGGCTAAAGTGTTTGTTGTCCTAATACTTGGAGATATAGTTGTCAAGTCTCATTAGGTTGTAGCCTTTAGACAAGCCTAACATGCTACTCTAAGATAAACATATATATATATATATAATGTACTTTGGTATCACTGTAAATATTATGTGTGCATCTTTGTGTGTTCCTTTTACATATCACATGGTGTGTAGAGCTGTGTCCCTGCGTGTAATGTTACTTTTGTGTGTAAATATGATTGTGTAATGTGTATGCATCCCCATGTGTAAATTTAATGTATTTTTTAAGGTAATTAGGACCCTGTTTGTAAGTATGATTGCATGAGAGAGAGTCTATCAGTGTAAATTGTACCTGTTATATGTGTCCCTTTGTATACGTGATCATTTGTGTATGTCCTTGTAAGTTAACATAAATGTGTGTGTAGAAGTGTTGACATATTTAAATATGATCCTTGGTGTGCCCCAGTAATTATGATCCTATGTATGTGTCCCTGTATATATGTCAATTTGTTTAAATGTGATAATGTGAAAAGCAATGCTGTGTATAGATGTGACCCTGGGTATGTGTGTATTTGAACCATGTGTGAGAAGATAACCCAGTGTGTTCTAGTTCTAAAGATTACCCTGTGTGTGTCCCTTTGCATATCTTAGTGTCACACTGTGTGTGTATCACAGTCTGTATGTGTGTGACTAAGGGCCTGATTAGCTAAAGCTTGTCTACTAGTCAGTACTGTGCGGTCCCTCAAAGAATATAAGAAAATCAATTTTTAGCTTGAGAGCTGTTAATCTTGATATGCAGCTTCTGGATGTGAAGGAGAAACACATTGCAATATAAACCTCAAATTAAAAAAAAACTAAGATTTTGCGAGATTTCTCTCCATGGCAAGTTTTTCACTATTAGACCCTAAGTATAATCCTGTATGTCTATTTAATAATCTTTTTCTTCTGGGCAACAGAAGGCAAAGTGATATGAAACCTGTTATAGTAAAATAAATTGTAGACCCTATGTTTATATTCCATTAGCTGTGCTCAATCACACTGTGTTACTGTTTCATGTCACTTATTCAGTGACACCCTGTCTGCCCCTTACCTCATGTGTGATATTCTTTATAAAGCTAAGCAAAAGCATAACTTCCTTGTTATGAATAATGAAACAACTTTGCAATATATTTTTATTATTTATTTTGCCCCCTTTCCCACTGAATATTAAGACATTTCTAATTATCAGAACATGTAATGCACCTTGCTGACTTCTCAAGGCTAAACCTGCTACATATATGTCTCTAATTGGCTTTAGTGAATGACAGCTGCAAAACTCTTTATACTAGCTCAATGACAGTTGCTAGCCTTGTTGTCTGAAAAATAAAGCCCAGATTGGCTTCTCAAAATAAGGCAAATGGTGGGTGCAGTTTGACTACTGGAGAATAGCTGCAGTAAAAAGGATGTTAATTTGTTTTAAAAACGTTAAAGGAGCATTCAACACAAAATGTTTACTTCATGTTTCAGATACAACATACAAAATTTTACAACTTTACATTTTACTTCTGTTATCTAATTTACCTAATGTAGGCTCAGTAGAAGTAACATACTACTTGGAGCTAGCTGCTGATTGGTGACTGCCCATATATGCCTCTTGTCATTGGCTCATTTAATGTGTTTAGTTAGCCCCCAGTAGTGCATTGCTTCAACAAAGAATAGCAAGAAAATGGAGTAAATTTAATAATAGTAGTAGATTGGACCTGCAACCTGCCAATTTATTTGTGAATTTAAGCTGCCTCTGTCAGGTTCATATATGTGTTTCTCAGGCGTATCATAGCCAGTGCCTCACTAGCCTTTGACCTCACTGCACGTCAATGATATATACATATATAAAATAATTACTATTCTAATCATAATCCTGCAAAGATAAAGCTTTACGAAAACTATATCAAGAAAATGAATCGAATTAAATTGGAGATGTAAATATTAAAGTCATTTACAATTGTATTACATATATGATTCGGGAAAGACCATTATTTGGTTTAAGGTCCCTTTAAGGATTAACCACATAAACTAGAGATTTCAATCAATGACATGAATAAAGAGGACAAAGAATCGTGGAATGACATGTCTTTTATTAGTATGTCAGAAAACATCAACAACGTTTAAATATTTTAAAGATCAGTAAAATTGGAGCCATTTGACAAGGTAAAAGAGTGCATCACAGTCCTTGGAGAGAGTGGGCAAGGGCCAGCACAGCCCAATTGGAGCCATTTGACATGGAAAAAGAGTGCATCACAGTCCTTGGAGAGAGTGGGCAAGGGCCAACAAAGGCCAGCACAGCCCCATTGGAGCCATTTGACAAGGTAAAAGAGTGCATCACAGTCCTTGGAGAGAGTGGGCAAGGGCCAGCACAGCCCAATTGGAGCCATTTGACATGGAAAAAGAGTGCATCACAGTCCTTGGAGAGAGTGGGCAAGGGCCAACAAAGGCCAGCACAGCCCCATTGGAGCCATTTGACAAGGTAAAAGAGTGCATCACAGTCCTTGGAGGGAGTTGACAAGGGCCAACAAAGGCCAGCACAGCCCCATTGGAGCCATTTGACAAGGTAAAAGAGTGCATCACAGTCCTTGGAGAGAGTGGGCAAGGGCCAGCACAGCCCCATTGGAGCCATTTGACAAGGTAAAAGAGTGCATCACAGTCCTTGGAGAGAGTGGGCAAGGGCCAACAAAGGCCAGCATAGCCTCATTGGAGCCATTTGACAAGGTAAAAGAGTGCATCACAGTCCTTGGAGGGAGTGGGCAAGGGCCAGCACAGCCCCATTAGAGTCATTTGACAAGGTAAAAGAGTGCATCACAGTCCTTGGAGAGAGTGGGCAAGGGCCAACAAAGGCCAGCACAGCCCCATCGGAGCCATTTGACAAGGTAAAAGAGTGCATCACAGTCCTTGGAGAGAGTGGGCAAGGGCCAGCACAGCCCCATTGGAGCCTTTTGACAAGGTAAAAGAGTGCAACAGGCACAATAATAAACAAAAAAGGCCAAATGGCAACAATAACAAAAAAATATGTAACATGTGGACGGAAGAATCTTAAGGCGACCTTGGAGCATCTCCAGATACTCCACTTACTGGGCATCACCTTCATTGTCCGCTTCATGCTCTGCTCCAGATTCAGGCATTGACTGTAAATGCCTAATATGGCGGAGAGTCGAATGCTGAACCTGGAGCAGAGTATGAATGGTGTCATTCATCCTTCCCAGGAACATCGAGTTCCTCAGCACGGCCTGCTCTATACGTGAAAGAGTTTCCAGCATGAGCCATGCTGAGTCACAACCTACAAACAAAAAATAGAATAATATTAATGTTAATTACACAACATAATATAAATTGAGAAAATATACATTTTAAATTTAAATCCAAATCATTCTTACAATCAAATATTCAATATTTCTTCTCTTCACATGAAATATGTTCTTAATACATAAACCATTAAAGGTACAGTTTACTCCAAAATGTTATCCCCTTTAATTTGTTGACCCTGATCCACTTTTCCAGCTTGACTCTATGAATATTTTTAACATTATTTCCATTGTCCATACATTGTAAATTTCAATAGTTTATTTATCCTGTGGTATCCACACCTATCCTTAAAGCTTTTTGCCTTGAGGCCAACATATGTAAACACAGCAAGCAGAAGAAATTACACTCCCAGTGGTTTACAGAAGAGAGAATGTTAGGAAAATGTATATGTCTATTTTTCAATACAAGTAGTAGTGATTGGTATATGGAGTCAGATGAAATTAAAGGGACACTGACCACAATTATTTTAACGTGTGATTCAGATAGACCATTAAAAATATGTTAAACATTTAATTCACTCCTATTATCAAATCTAATACATTCTCCTTGTATTTTTTATTTAAATGCAACAATGTCATTTTTTATTTCGTAGCATATTTTGTGATCAACCTTGGTTGTCCCTGCTGATTGGTGGATAAATTAATCCAACAATAAAGCAGAAACCACCCCCCACTTCACAATATTTGAACAATTATATGCTTTTCAACATAAAAATAAAGAGACAAAGAGAGTTATTAAAAATTGATAAGAGGAGTAAATTATCAAGTTGATTAACATTGCATGCTCTATTTGAACTAATTTTTACTTTTTTTTGGTTCACTGTCACTTTAAATATGTTCTAATGTTGATTTAGTTTGATACTTACAGCTGTGCCTGGGAAGGACGATCTGACACCTTGAACAATGAAGGTTGGGATAGGGGGGAGGGATGGGATATTGGTGGTGAGGGCTTAGATGGGGCTGGCAAGAGCTGGGGTGCTGCTCTGGGGGAGCCCGTACAGCTGGGGATTCTTGGGAATGTGGAGTTGGGGACTGGGCAGGTTGGGGAACTGTACGGGCCAAAATACGGGGAGAGCGGCGAACGGGGACAATTATTGGAGGGACAGGCCTGGAGGAATGGGAAGGGCCGGGAAGGTCTTCTACAGGGGGAGGGGCTTCTACAGGGGAGGGGCTTATACAGGGGGAGGGGCTTCTACAGGGGGAGGGGCTTCTACAGGGGGGGGCTGGGCAGGGGTGGGAGAATGATGCCCAGAAGTGGAGTGTCCATCTGAAATATATAATAAAATATATATTAACATCTCATACATCATGATCTCAAAGAAAGGCATTTCAACATGATTAGGTTTTATATATACTTAGAAGTGGTTTACAATTTATTAACAATGATGATATAAGGATATGGTATGCATATAGGCACTCAAATGAATAGCAAGGAGTGTCTGTCCAATAAGAAGATGATTTTTGTGGTTCATGCTGCACGATATGGAAAGGGGGGCAGTAGTGGATTCTAAAAGAAAAGGAATAATCCTTTTTAATTTGTCAAAGCTGGAGACTTTGAATTTCATCATGAGAATGTTTACAAACAATAAGACATGTTGGATACATGTTAGATAGCTTTCACATACCATCAGACTCCATGGCCGCCTCTTCCTCCTCCGTCCCACATGTTACATCAATATCTGTAAAACATAACATGTTGTGTACACGTTAATATCAGATATTATAACATATGTTATTGTTGATACAAGACACATATCAATGTTGCATGAAAGATATACTGATCCAAAGTTATGATTTACATCATTTTGATGGAGCATACAAATGACATTAGATTTGTTATTCTCAATGAGTAAGAATTTAATGTTAGTGTTTGGATTTCATATAAATTCACAAAATAAGAGTACATGCAACATTTGAGAGTTCTCATGTGTATATCACTTCATGATTGTTTACACAATTTAAAAGAACAACAAACATATGTTATCCATCTTCTGAACAACAAAGGTGTAGACTAAGAAGCTTTGAGATATTAATCTTTCAATATTTAAATAAATTCGAGATATAATCATAGTACTAAATTATATGTTTGAGTCAAATGTAATGCTTCATCAGAATCATGATCATAATATATATTACAAATACACCTTCAATGACATATGAATGAGTCAATGGACTTACCAGAATGCTTTGAAACAATTTCCAAGTCGGCGCTGGATCCCCCCGGGCTCCCAACAAGAACTAGATCTATGAATGATATAGATATCTATTAGTGAGACAGTTTGGACATCACTAAGTCACATCATTATCGATTTTTTCAAAAATTATACTTAGAACTGAGAACAATAGAGCACTAATCTGAAGAATAAATGCATGAGTGAATTCAAGTTATTCTGAATAAAAAGATGTCTTTAACATATGTTGAATTTCTGACTATATTAGACACACAAATCATCTCATATGATTATATTGCATATCTAAATATACCCATTAATCAATGTTTTTAAAAGAATACACACAAACAACATTTTATTTTAAAATGGGTGATAAATCAAACCAAAGCCATGTGTCATATCGATCCATTTGTGCAACTGATCACAATGCAAAACAGAAGTTATTCATCCAAATATGTAATCATGGTGCTGTTAGGGTATGCTTATATCTATAAAGTAAGTCCAAGACTGAATATGTCATTTAGATATCAATATTGTTTCATCCAAACAATGTAATAAGGAATGAATCAATTGATTATTAAAGGGACACTGACATCAATTTGGTTTAAAAATTTAATAAAAATATTTTATTTGAAATAAACACAAAAGATAATTAGAGTATCCATATAAATTTTGAAAAATGTGAATGTATTATGTTATGTAATGTTGTGTACAGGTTTCAAAGACAAATTGCTATTAAAATGAGACATACCATAGTCTTGAGAACCCTGGCCCGAGGGTCCAGCACCAACATCCATATCTGTAAAATATTCAATGAGGATTGGATATCATTAATAATAATCAGGACATGTATATAAAAAAATATAAAAATACATTTACATTTAATAAATAAGAATATATTTTTAGTCACATGAGTTAATTGTTTCATCAATTAATGTATCATTAAATAGATCCTGTATTCTTATTTTACAAACTTTATGTTGTTGACTGTAGCTTTAATTCATTTCTTTAATTTTTTCATTCTCATCAATTGATATCTATATTTCCTTGTTTATTCTTTTGATCTTGCTAGTATATTTTGTATAATGTAGAAGATTATAAATAAGGATACTGTATTCTTCCCATATATACTAATTAACGTATACATTTGGCCAACATGTGTAAAGCAATGACAGTAACAGCAAACCCATGTTCACGTGTGTGCGCAATTCTATCTTTCGTGATCATTACGCAATGATTCTATGCGGTATTGCGCATCCGTGATTTGACCAACATGTGTAAAGCCATGCCAGTTACAGCAAACCCATGTTCACGTGTGTGCACAATTCTATCTTTCGTGATCATTACGCAATGATTCTATGCGGAATTTCTCATCCGTGAATCAGAATTAATTTGGATATAGTAGTGTGATGAGTATCATTTCATAAAAAAATGATGATATATTTTCTATTGGGTGTATTACGAGATTGAAATCGTATATTTGTTAATATTGAACAATAACAAATAATATTTATAACTGGCTTATGATTAGAGAGTCAATGTATGAAATTGCGGATGCTCGGGATATCATGGATGCGCAATTCCATTTTTACTCTGTGACACATATTCTGGATAATGCAAGAAACATCATTCCTATTTCATGTGTGACGAATCTAAAATCAGATATCTAAACATTATATGTAGTGTATGTTGTGAGATCTATATAGGTTAAATATATGACTATCTACACATTTCTTACAATTATTTTAAAATATTAATATATTATATAAAGTAGGATATTTACCTTGTCAGCCTCTTTTTCTACTCCTCCCAGGCCAACGGGTGGAGAAGCAGCTGCACTGGACCCTGGGTCCTGAGTTTTGGATCCAGCAGCTGTGAGGGAAGAAGAAGAGGCCGAGGATGGAGAGGATCTAAATCTTTTGGGGATCCGGAGATTGAGGAGCTCGCATAAAGTCACCTCATAAGGGAGTAGGTAGAGTTTCCGTGCGGGTTAAATTTTGCGGCCATCCCTGCGACGGGCTTGTACCCACTCCTTTATGAGGTCGACTTTCTTGTGCAGACGCAACCTCATATCTCCGAACCTCCGCATGATCTGATCCTGGCTCCTCTGGACGCCCAACACCAATTGAACCTTATTGGTGATGGACTCCCAGAGGGCCTTCTTAACATTCGCATCTGTCGACCTCTTCTGGTTCCCAAACAGCTGCGGATAAAACATCTGGATGGCGTGGACCAGTGCAGTGCTCTCCTGCTTGTCAAACCTGGGAGGTGTCATGCCTGCTAGCCCCAAACAAAATATAATATATATATATATAATATATAAACAGCCTGCAGGCATTAGAGAACTGACAAAAATGGCAACGTGTAATGGACTTTTATATGGTGAAGTAAACATGAGATGCACCATGGGACATGTTATCTGTACATCTGATTGGATAAAAGTTTTAAATATTGTTATCATGTCTGTGAGACCATCCTGACTCAAGTTGTGTTTGTGTGATGAACTCTGATTGGCCGTTCCTTAATGTTTCATATCTTAGTAACTTCCATACACATACCTCCTGGTGGTGCTGTTACTAAATTTTTTCATGTAGACTTATTTGTAACTCATGGGCCTGTCATGCGATTATCTGTGACGCAGATTTAATATACGTGATCCGTTAAATATTAATGTTTAAATTCTCGTTAACATCTAATACTGTCACATTATTAAATGTTTTAGACATTTATCTGTTTAATATCGGTCTGTTTCTTTAATACAAATACGTTGGATTAATACACATTTAACATTGTATGTATTTATTGTTCATAAAATCAATTTCGTGACTTATTGTGAAGTATTGACATTGCTCTATTAAATGTATTTATAATGCACATTGATTGTGTGCTATTGCGTGACATTAGACTCTAATGTTTAAAGATGCAAATCTTGTGTTGCAAGATACGTTTCCCACGCAACATTTCAGAATGTGCAATTTCTGGTTATAATGTCCATAACTTGGATAATCTGTTTATAAATGTTAAACTACATGTTTGTTTCTTATTAGTAAATAAACCTCGAGCTTGGATTTGTCTGAACTGCTCATATATGTTATTGTGCAATGGCGTCTTTATTTTTAAACAGACATTACAACAAAACAATTGTAACAAATGATCTTTAGAGATCAAAAATGTTTAGACTTTAAAATGTAACTCAATTTTTCTTTTAATTTAGATATCCTTAACAGAAGAAATTTCAATGCACATGGTTTAGCCAATCACATAAGGCATCTCTGTGCATCCACCAATCTTCATCTACTGAGCCTATCTCGATATGCTTTTCAAGCAAAGTATGTCAAGATAATGAGATAAGAGAAGTAAAAGACACGCTTTAAATATCTTAAAGGGACACTGTACACAAAATGTTTCTTTGGTGAATCAGACTGAGCATTAAATTTCACGCAATTTTCTAATTTACTCCTATTATCAAATTTTCTTCATTCTCTTGGTATCTTTATTTGAAATGCAATAATGTAAGTTTAGATACTGGCCCATTTTTGGTGACCAACCTGGGTTGTCCTTGCTGATTGTTGGATAAATTAATCCAACAAAAAAAGTGCTGTCCAGAGTACTGAAACAAAAACCATTAGATGCCTTCTTTTTCAAATAATGATAGCAAGAGAACGAAGAAAAATTGATAATAGGAGTCAATTAGAAAGTTGCTTAAAATTGCATGCTTTTTCTGAATTAAAAACAAAAATATTTTGAACAGTCTCCCTTTAAGGATATTTTCATTTCATGTCCCTTTAAGGAGACATTTCCCAATAATGCTTGAAAGATCATAAACCTATGCACCTTCCTTTCTCAAACTTAGTATAACATGTGACTAAAGCATATTTAGATTACCTTCTGGATTGTTTTCCACACTGTGAATGAAATATATATTCTAATGTCTGGATTTCGCAGTCTTCAGCTTAAAGGGACATTAAGCTATATGTTCTTTACGTATTTCGATGGCTAATAGAATATTAAATTAACTTCATATTTATTTTTATTCTCTCATTAGATTTAAAATATATATATTCTTGGATTATAAACATAGCTACATAGGCTATTTTGATGCTGATTGTTGGTTGCACATAGATGCCTTATGTCATTGTCTAAGACATGTGCATTGATATATCTTTTCAAAGTATATTTAAAGACTGAATGTAATTAAATAGTACATTCAAATTATTTAAATAATTTATTTGTATTGTTTAAAATTCAATACACAATATATTTTTTGAATGTTCCTTTAAGGACCAAACCATTAGGAATATGTGGATTTAACATTGTAGAAATAAACTAAAGGGCAATGAAAATACATATAGATATGTGATATCTAACCAAGAGCTAAGATAAATGATTATGTGAAATTATATCACAAACTAGCTATAGTTAAATGACCCTTCAAATGACTCCACTAGAACAGAAAATCAATCAATAAGTTAAATGACTTACCATTTTCATGATTTTTAAAGCTAGATTTATGTAAATAATGCTTTTGTATACCTAAGGAAGATACAAGATCTTATAAACCAATTTAAAATTCAACCACACTGTCACTTTAATGTAAGTGAACCACTTTTCCTTCTTAAAAGTGAAAATAACAAAGTTGTTATGTCGAATTCTGACTACATATCCGAAAATATGTTTAAATTGGAACATCTATAAATTACACAATAAAAGCATTGATGGATTTCAATCCAAAATTAATGTATAAAAGCTACTTGACTTTAACATTCTCTGAATAAGTGGATTTTCAAAAATTAATTCAATACATGATGCCTAATTTGATATTATGCATGTGCTTGTCAAATAGACAACTACCAGTCATGGGAGTCAACACATTTTTTAATTGACAGATTATATGGATATTTATTATAATCTGTTAAAAAGATGGTCTTTTTTAAAAATAATAAAAGGTTTATTATTCGAAAAATATATATATTTTTTTTAAATAAAAAAAAGAACAAGTGTAATTCATCACAGATGAAAATCTGAAAAAAATAAAAGAATAAAACATTAGTTATTTAATACACACCTGTCGTAAAATATTCATTAAATAAAATACATTTGAAATCATCTTGTGTCTATGCTTTAACTTTAAGAAATTTTATAAATATATTTTGGAATACTAAAAATAAGGAAAAAAAAAAATTCTATACCTATCCATCATTTAAAATACCATTATATTGTGTAATCAATATTACATTTAAATATCAGCATTTCAAATTATACCAAATAATGCATATAAAATTTAAAATATTAAAAATACATATATGTATGCTGAACATAAATGTAATATTTCATGTCCATTCAAATACTTCTATATCAACTATAATATGTATTCCTTTGTCTGATTGTTCATAATTGGATTCTTCTGTATCACAAAGTAGGGGTAATGTATGTAAGCTACAAATATTCTAATATAGGACATGTATCTTTTCAAAATATTTTACATTCTTCTTCCTGTGATTCTTAACTAGCATGCATTGGGCAAACCAACCTGGATTATGCATGGTCTTTGAAAGTCAATTCTCTAGAAAACAGTTTATCTTCAATAGGTGTCTTATTCATCATTTCCAAAACAGAGGACTATATAGAATGAATAAATAATCTAAGTGTCTCCAATAGGATGCCGCCACAGCCTTAATCCATCAAATAGTTGCCACTTACCATGTGAACGTGTCTTTGTATGGTTTTCAAGGTCAGCACATTTGAAAGACAATGCCAGACATGATCCCATTGGTATTCTTCACTTTCAATCTTGGATTCTTCACTTTCAGTCTGGGAATTCTTCACTTTCAGTCTTCGAATTCTTCACTTTCAGTCTTTAGATGAAGTCATCTCCCTAATGGCAGAAAAAGTGTTATTAAAAATATTATTACAAGTGTGTGAATCAGTTCTGTACCCCTCTCCTACCCCCCATTTCTGAATCAATTTCTGTCACTAGCTTACTAAGCGTGTGTAGCATCTTGTGTTATGCTCTATCAATCAAGTGTGAAGATGAGTCATATTGACCAGAACAAACCTATAATGTGTGACTTTGAATCTAACTTTGAACCATAGTCATGCTAGAGGATAGTCATGCTAGAGGATCCCTTTCTGAGTATTTAAATTTTAAGTAATGTTTAAACTAAATACTAGTTTTTCAAATGTATGCCATATGATGTATTTTTGTGAAAAGTTCCTGCCAGCCACAGTCCATACATTTATACTTACCAGCTGATGTTGTCTTTAAAAACCAGGTAGCAAAGACTCGCTACAGGACCCAATGACCAGAGCATCACCTATATTAATAAAATGTAAATTTTTTTATCATTTGATGAACAATCCTAACATGTTTGCACAATTCTCTACTTGTCATTTCCCTAGAGTTCACATCTATTGACAATACTCCAATCTAACTTCTATTATTTACCGTCTGAAGTGGCGGTTGATGATGTCTGCTCTGACATTGAGCCCCTCGTCCCGGAATGGCCCCTCTAGAATAGGATCATCCTCCTCATCTCTGAGGAGGTTTCAGGGCGCCTGGACGGCCTGCAGCATCCCAGCCCACTGTGCAATATTATGCAGGACGCTACAGGCTATAACGATCTTAGACACCTTCTGAGGGCTGTACTGTAGGGCTCCTCCTGACCTGTCAAGGCACCGGAATCTCATTTTGAGGAGCCCAAACATCCTCTCGACCACAGCCCTAGTTCTCTTGTGCGCCCTATTGTAGCGCTCCTGAGCCTCATCAGTAGGGTTACATAATGGCGTAATGAGCCAAGGCCAGCTCATGTAACCAGAATCACCTATAAATTATGAACAGAACAAAATTAAAATTGAATCCAAAAAAATTAAGTATATTAAACAAATATTTTTGTGTACACGATAATCCAATAACAAATGTTTAAATAAAAAATAAATAATCTAGTTCAATCTTATTCTCTATCTGAGAATTTCAGCTAAGACATGCTACATATGCGTATTTCGCATAAACCAGACCTTTGCTAAAATACAAACTAAATGGTTAAATTGCATCTTCAAGCTGCCCATTTAAGCTAAAACATGCTACATATCTGCTTTGAGCTAAAACTAGACATTTGCGGAAATAGACAATGACATGGTTAAATTGCATTTGCTATCTGAGCATTTCAGCTAAGACATGCTACATATGCGTATTTCGCATAAACCAGACCTTTGCTAAAATAAAATAAAAAATGGTTAAATTGCATTTTCAATCTGCACATTTAAGGTAAGACATGCTACATATGTGCTTTGAGCTAAAACTAGACATTTGCGAAAATAGACAATGACATGGTTAAATTGCATTCTCTATCTAAGCATTTAAGGTAAGACATGCTACATATCTGTTTTAAACTAAAACTAGACATTTGCGGAAAGAGAAATAAATGGTTAAATTGTATCCTATAGCTGCACATTACACTAACAGTTTAAGACTACAGTGGCAATTGTCTAACTAATTAACCATGTTGTGCACAAATACTCACCAACGAGATACCCAGGGGGCATTTGTCTTTCCTCAAACTGCTGCCACACGGAGGACAGAGAGAGGATGCGGGCATCATAACAAGCCCCCCCAAAATTCGCACACACCTGCATAATCCTCATACGTGCGTCACAAACATACTGCACGTTGAGGCTATGAAAATGTTTGTGATTTCGGAAGGGCAAGTCATCAGCTGGAGCACGCAGCGCAATGTGGGTACAATCAATCGCACCCAAGACATTGCGCAATTCAGCAATAGCAAAGAATTCCCGCTTCAGGCGCCTCCAATCAACATCATTCTGTGGGAATCCTATGTAGTGCTTACTGATACGTACCATGGCGTCCAGAAAGTTATCAAACACCCCAGAGAATGTACCTTGAGACAGGCCATGCTTGTACATCTCTCCTGCTTGAAAACTCCCGGAGGCCAGGACGTATATACAACTTAGCATCTTAGTGATGCCGGGGACAGCAGTCCTTATTCTTATACGTGGCTCCAGATGAGGTCTAAGAACATCGTAAAGGCCAATGAGCTGTTCGCGATTGAGCCTATACTTGTCATAAACCTCGAAGTCGCTCATGTATTCCAAGGTGGGTCTTACCCTGTATACACAAGGACCTCGAACACGAACGAGCCATTTGTCTCACTCAGAGCCGTTGAGGCTGCCTGATTCTATCAACCGCTACTTGGCCAACAGCAGCACCAGCAGCGTCTACCAGATCATCGTCATCCATGTTTGCCAAGCTTAGCAGCACGAAGCCAAACAGCAGAGCAAACACAGCGCAAGGAGTAACAAGGTATGCAAAAACACAGAAGCAAATTGATACGTCGATCACCATGGACGCTTTGGCCATGTTGTTTGGGGGATTTATAGTGCAATTAGTCCAATAGTAGTGAGTTTGTAATGATTGCTAATTGTATACACTTGTTTGTAAGTGAGCGGCGCGAATGCTTTCAAAGTGGGCGTTTTTTTAGGTGTTTGCTGAAATGTTGTTTTCCCCCAATGAATCTCAATGTGAAAGTGTAAAATATCACACATACAGTGCATGTTTGTAATGTTTGATCATATGCGTAATAAATATTTATTAAACGCGATCTTATAGTAAAAAGCACACGTCCACGCTAACATGAATGAAAGTGCATAGTTGTGTATAATGTGCATAGAATTTGATCGATCAATGTTGCTGCAATATTGTTTGTAAACGATAAAGTAACAGCTGCCATCTGTAGTATTGTATATATAAGTGATTAGCGAGATGTCAATATTGTACACGTCCCTTTAAAATTGCAATAATACTGAAGAACTTACGGCTGTCATCTGTAGTATTGTATATATAAGTGATTTGCGAGATGTAAATATTGTACGCGTCCCTTTAAAATCGCACTAATACTGAAGATCTTCCTGCTGCCATCTGCAGTATTGTATATATAAGTGATTGGCGAGATGTAAATATTGTATGCGTCCCTTTAAAATCGCACTAATACTGAAGAACTTCCGGCTGTCATCTTTAGTATTGTATATATAAGTGATTTGCGAGATGTAAATATTGTATGCGTCCCTTTAAAATCGCACTAATACTGAAGAACTTCCGGCTGTCATCTGTAGTATTGTATATATAAGTGATTGGCGAGATGTAAATATTGTATGCGTCCCTTTAAAATCGCACTAATACTGAAGAACTTCCGGCTGTCATCTGTAGTATTGTATATATAAGTGATTGGCGAGATGTAAATATTGTATGCGTCCCTTTAAAATCGCCCTAATAATGATGTTCCAAACGGTTGTTTACGTATATGTTGTATTGTAGTATTGAGTGCTAAAGTTCTGAAAGGGGCGGTACAGTCGTAAAGCTGTAATGTGTATGGTTGAATCTTCTAATGACGTCATCATATTATCAACCTGCCTGTGTAGTTATGAAATCCTCATTGTGTTGTTGTATTTGACTACATTGTTATTGTGTGCTGATTAAAATATAAATGTGTGCTTTGTGGTTGCGTGATGCGTGTTATGTACATATACGTATATATTGTGATTGTGTCCCACATATGCTGACTTCTATATAGCGGTCTGGCATTGTTGTTCCTTCCCATAAAGTGACATCTGTAATCTGGTGTAATGATGTTCTTCTTGTACGTAATTCCTAATGGTTTATTGTGATGGAATCATGATGTTAAAAGTACAGTAAAAGCCATATGTTCTGTTTTGTGATTCCTAGAGAGAATGTAATGTGTTTTTCCCCCATCATTTGAATGCACATGTATGAGTGAATGATAAAAGTAATGTATGTGCATCCATGACTGATCATGTGTTAAGCCTATGTAGATATGCTGTTGCTGCAAGCATATGAGTTGAATAAATGAAATGCAATAATAAAGGTAAACGAGAGGTGTTTCCCATTGTCTACTGTTTATGAATCCTGAAATGTTGCAATTATTTTTGTGTCTGTTTAAATGTGATGTAATTGTTGAAAATGTTTGTTACTAGTGATGTGGATTTGTAGTTGATGTAATGTAAAATTATGAAACAATTTAATGTTGTTGTGAATTTCCCATAAGTAAACTCAATAAGTCCACCATAGGGAAAACAGAATTTATGCTTACCTGATAAATTACTTTCTCCAACGGTGTGTCCGGTCCACGGTGTCATCCATAACTTGTGGGAATATTCTCCTCCCCAACAGGAAATGGCAAAGAGCACAGCAAAAGCTGTCCATATAGTCCCTCCTAGGCTCCGCCCACCCCAGTCATTCGACCGACGGACAGGAGAAAAAAAGGAGTCACCATAGGGTGCCGTGGTGACTGTAGTTAAAGAAAGAAATTTATCAAACCTGATTAAAAAACCAGGGCGGGCCGTGGACCGGACACACCGTTGGAGAAAGTAATTTATCAGGTAAGCATAAATTCTGTTTTCTCCAACATTGGTGTGTCCGGTCCACGTCGTCATCCATAACTTGTGGGAAGCAATACCAAAGCTTTAGGACACGGATGAAGGGAGGGAGCCAATCAGGTTACCTAAACAGAAGGCACCACGGCTTGCAAAACCTTTCTCCCAAAAATAGCCTCCGAAGAAGCAAAAGTATCAAATTTGTAGAATTTGGCAAAAGTGTGCAGAGAAGACCAAGTCGCTGCCTTACATATCTGATCAACAGAAGCCTCGTTCTTGAAGGCCCATGTGGAAGCCACAGCCCTAGTAGAGTGAGCTGTGATTCGTTCGGGAGGCTGCCGTCCGGCAGTCTCGTAAGCCAATCGGATGATGCTTTTCAGCCAAAAGGAAAGAGAGGTAGCAGTAGCTTTTTGACCTCTCCTCTTGCCAGAATAAACGACAAACAGAGAAGACATTTGTCTGAAATCCTTTGTTGCTTCTAAATAGAACTTTAAAGCACGTACTACATCTAAATTATGTAACAAACGTTCCTTCTTTGAAACTGGATTCGGACACAAAGAAGGCACAACTATTTCCTGGTTAATATTCTTGTTGGAAACAACCTTTGGAAGGAAACCAGGTTTAGTACGCAAAACAACCTTATCTGAATGGAACACCAGATAGGGCGGATTACACTGCAGAGCAGATAACTCAGAAACTCTTCTAGCAGAAGAAATAGCAACCAAAAACAGAACTTTCCAAGATAACATCTTGATATCTATGGAATGTAGAGGTTCAAACGGAACCCCTTGTAGAACTGAAAGAACTAAATTCAGACTCCAGGGAGGAGTCAAAGGTCTGTAAACAGGCTTGATCCTGACCAAAGCCTGAACAAAAGCTTGAACATCTGGCACAGCTGCCAGTCGTTTGTGTAACAAGACAGATAAAGCAGAAATCTGTCCTTTTAGAGAACTCGCTGATAATCCCTTATCCAAACCTTCTTGGAGAAAGGAAAGGATCCTGGGAATTTTAATCTTACTCCATGAAAATCCCTTGGATTCACACCAACAGATATATCTTTTCCATATTTTATGGTAAATTTTTCTAGTTACAGGTTTTCTAGCTTGTACCAGAGTATCTATCACAGAATCTGAAAACCCACGCTTAGATAAAATCAAGCGTTCAATTTCCAAGCCGTCAGCTGGAGAGAAACTAGATTTGGATGTTCGAATGGACCCTGTACTAGAAGATCCTGTCTCAAAGGTAGCTTCCATGGTGGAGCCGATGACATATTCACCAGGTCTGCATACCAAGTCCTGCGTGGCCACACAGGAGCTATCAAAATCACTGAGGCCCTCTCCTGTTTGATCCTGGCTACCAGCCTGGGAATGAGAGGAAACGGTGGAAACACATAAGCTAGGTTGAAGGTCCAAGGCGCTACTAATGCATCCACTAGAGTCGCCTTGGGATCCCTGGATCTGGACCCGTAGCAAGGAACCTTGAAGTTCTGACGAGACGCCATCAGATCCATGTCTGGAATGCCCCATAATTGGGTCAACTGGGCAAAAATCTCCGGGTGGAGTTCCCATTCCCCCGGATGGAATGTTTGACGACTCAGGTAATCCGCCTCCCAGTTTTCCACTCCTGGGATGTGGATCGCAGATAGGTTGCTGGAGTGATCCTCCGCCCATTTTATGATTTTGGTCACTTCTCTCATCACCAGGGAACTCCTTGTTCCCCCCTGATGGTTGATGTAAGCAACAGTCGTCATGTTGTCTGATTGGAATCTTATGAATCTGGCCTTTGCTAGTTGAGGCCAAGCCCTGAGAGTATTGAATATCGCTCTCAGTTCCAGAATGTTTATCGGGAGAAGAGACTCTTCCCGAGACCATAGACCCTGAGCTTTCAGGGAGTCCCAGACCGCGCCCCAGCCCACTAGACTGGCGTCGGTCGTGACAATGACCCACTCTGGTCTGCGAAAGCTCATTCCCTGGGACAGGTGATCCTGGGTTAGCCACCAACGGAGTGAGTCTCTGGTCTTCTGATCTACTTGAATCACTGGAGACAAGTCTGTATAGTCCCCATTCCACTGTTTCAGCATGCACAGTTGTAATGGTCTTAGATGAATTCGCGCAAAAGGAACTATGTCCATTGCTGCAACCATCAACCCTACTACTTCCATGCACTGAGCTATGGAAGGTCGTGGAACAGAGTGAAGAACTTGACAAGCGTTTAGAAGTTTTGACTTTCTGACATCTGTCAGGAAAATCTTCATTTCTAAAGAATCTATTATTGTCCCCAAGAAAGGAACTCTTGTCGACGGAGACAGGGAAGGTGTTCACCTTCCACCTGTGAGATCTGAGAAAGGCCAGAACGATGTCTGTGTGAGCCTTTGCCTTTGAAAGAGACGACGCTTGTATCAGAATGTCGTCCAAGTAAGGTGCCACTGCAATGCCCCTTGGTCTTAGAACCGCTAGAAGGGACCCGAGCACCTTTGTGAAAATCCTTGGAGCAGTGGCTAGCCCGAATGGGAGAGCCACAAACTGGTAATGTTTGTCCAGAAAGGCGAACCTTAGGAACTGATGATGATTTTTGTGGATAGGAATATGTAGATACGCATCCTTTAGATCCACGTTAGTCATAAATTGACCCTCCTGGATTGTAGGTAAAATCGTTCGAATAGTTTCCATTTTGAACGATGGCACTCTGAGAAATTTGTTTAGAATCTTTAAATCCAGAATTGGTCTGAAGGTTCCCTCTTTTTTGGGAACTACAAACAGATTTGGGTAAAACCCCAGTTCTTGTTCCACAGTTGGAACTGGGTGTATCACTCCCATTTTTAACAGGTCCTCTACACAATGTAAGAATGCCTGTCTCTTTATTTGGTTTGAAGATAAGTGAGACATGTGGAACCTTCCCCTTGGGGGTAGTTCCTTGAATTCCAGAAGATAACCCTGAGAAACTATTTCTAGTGCCCAGGGATCCTGAACATCTCTTGCCCAAGCCTGAGCGAAGAGAGAGAGTCTGCCCCCTACTAGATCCGGTCCTGGATCGGGGGCTACTCCTTCATGCTGTTTTGGTAGCAGCAGCAGGCTTCTTGGCCTGCTTACCCTTGTTCCAGCCTTGCATCGGTTTCCAAGCTGGTTTGGTTTGCGAAGCATTACCCTCCTGTCTAGAGGCTGCAGAGTTGGAGGCCGGTCCATTCCTGAAATTGCGAAAGGAACGAAAATTAGACTTATTCTTGGCCTTGAAAGGCCTATCTTGTGGGAGGGCATGGCCCTTACCCCCAGTGATGTCTGAGATAATCTCTTTCAATTCTGGCCCAAAAATGGTTTTATCCTTGAAAGGGATATTAAGCAATTTTGTCTTGGAAGATACATCCGCTGACCAAGACTTTAGCCAGAGCGCTCTGCGCGCCACAATTGCAAACCCTGAATTTTTCGCCGCTAATCTAGCTAACTGCAAAGCGGCATCTAAAATAAAGGAATTAGCTAACTTAAGTGCGTGAATTCTGTCCATAACCTCCTCATACGGAGTCTCTCTACTGAGCGACTTTTCTAGTTCCTCGAACCAGAACCACGCTGCTGTAGTGACAGGAATAATGCACGAAATAGGTTGCAGGAGGTAACCTTGCTATACAAAAATCTTTTTAAGCAAACCCTCCAATTTTTTATCCATAGGATCTTTGAAAGCACAATTATCCTCTATAGGAATAGTAGTGCGCTTGGCTAGTGTAGAAACTGCCCCCTCGACCTTAGGGACTGTCTGCCATAAGTCCTTTCTGGGGTCGACCATAGGAAATAATATCTTAAATATAGGAGGGGGGACAAAAGGTATGCCGGGCTTCTCCCACTCCTTATTCACTATGTCCGCCACCCGCTTGGGTATAGGAAAAGCGTCGGGGTGCACCGGAACCTCTAGGAACTTGTCCATCTTGCATAATTTTTCTGGAATGACCAGGTTGTCACAATCATCCAGAGTAGATAGCACCTCCTTAAGCAGTGCGCGGAGATGCTCTAATTTAAATTTAAATGTCACAACATCAGGTTCTGCCTGTTGAGAAATTCTACCTGAATCAGAAATTTCCCCATCTGACAAAACCTCCCTCATGGCCACTTCAGATTGGTGTGAGGGTATGACAGAGCAATTATCATCAGCGCCCTCCTGCTCTACAGTGTTTAAAACAGAGCAATCGCGCTTTCTCTGAAATGCAGGCATCTTGGATAAAATATTTGCTATGGAGTTATCCATTACTGCCGTCAATTGTTGCATAGTAACAAGCATTGGCGCGCTAGAAGTACTAGGGGTCTCCTGCGTGGGCAAAACTGGTGTAGACACAGAAGGAGATGATGTAGAACTATGTCTACTCCCTTCATCTGATGAATCATCTTGGGCAACTTTACTATCTGTGGCAGTACTGTCCTTACTTTGTTTGGACGCTATGGCACAATTATCACACATATTTGAAGGGGGAGACACATTGGTTTCCATACATACAGAACATAGTCTATCTGAAGGCACAGACATGTTAAACAGGCTTAAACTTGTCAATAAAGTGCAAAAACCGTTTTAAAACAAAACCGTTACTGTCTCTTTAAATTTTAAACAGGGCACACTTTTTTACTGAATATGTGAAAAACTATGAAGGAATTGTTCAATTTTAACCAAATTTTCACCACAGTGTCTTAAAGCATTCAAAGCATTGCACCCCAAATTTCAGACCTTTAACCCTTAAAATGAGGAAACCGGAGCCGTTTACAGTTTTAAACCCTCTACAGTCCCAGCTCCAGCCTTTGCTGCGACTTTACCAAACCCAGGGGGGTATACGATACCAAATGAAGCCTTCTAGGAACTTTTCCAACTACTTCCAGACCCACACACATGCAGCTGCATGTACTGCTCTCAAAAGTAACTGAGCAGTAATGGCGCGAAAATGAGGCTCTGTCTACTACAGAGAAGGCCCTTCCTGACTGAAAAGGTGTCTAAACCAGTGCCTGACGTAAAAAAACGTTCCCCAAAGATATAAAGTGTGAATTTCAACATTAAACTGTATAAAATGCCCAAATAAAGCAATCGAACTAGCCCATAAAAGTGTCTACCAGTTTTATAGCCCATATTAAGCCCTTTATTCTGTTTGAGACTAAGAAAATGGCTTACCAGTCCCCATGAGGGGAAAATGACAGCCTTCCAGCATTACACAGTCTTGTTAGAAATATGGCTAGTCATACCTTAAGCAGAAAAGTCTGCCAACTGTTCCCCCCAACTGAAGTTATTTCATCTCAACAGTCCTGTGTGGGAACAGAAAACGATTTTAGTTACTGTCTGCTAAAATCATACTCCTCTCACAAACAGAACTCTTCATCTTTTTCTGTTTCAGAGCAAATAGTACATACCAGCACTATTTTAAAATAACAAACTCTTGATAGTAGAATAAAAAACTACAACTAAACACCACATACTCTTCACCATCTCCGTGAAGCGGCAAAGAGAATGACTGGGGTGGGCGGAGCCTAGGAGGGACTATATGGACAGCTTTTGCTGTGCTTTTTTGCCATTTCCTGTTGGGGAGGAGAATATTCCCACAAGTTATGGATGACGCCGTGGACCGAACACACCAATGTTGGAGAAATAGCCATTTTTTGATCTATTTGTCATAGCTGGGGCTAACGCAGAAAAGCATGAGTTATTTTCCTAGCGCTGGTATTTAGAGTTTTTTTGTCTACGCTTTTTGCGTGCGTTAGGGAAATCTGTCTGTCGCGTGCACGAGCACGTCTTCCCCATAGAAGTCAATGGAGGCTCAAAATTTGTGTGTAAATAAAATCCAAGACTGATTTTGAGTGTAAAGTGAGTGACGTCGTGGTCTTGTGTGAAAAAGTAGCTAAATCGTGCTCATTTCGTAATAAATAACTTCTTTGTGTATGTAATGTGGTGTATATTGTTTGTATGCATCGATGAGTGTATGTTTGTGATAATATTATTAGTTAGATGTAGCTATATGAGTGTCTTTTCCCGTCCGTCAATGTAAGTCAATGGAAAAATGGATTTGTGTTGTTTTTTTTTTCCTAACACCCGAGATCTCTCAACTTTGAACCTTTCTATTTTGATGAAAAAATATTACATATGAAAAATAAATATAGTGTAGTGTTTGTATGAGTGTAAGTGTACTTTGTGTAATATTTATTTTGTGATTCGTGGATGTTTATTTTGTCGGTAGATGTTAACTCCTGGGTCTGAGCTGTCGGTAGAGATTTGTGCGTTCGGAGATTTTTGAGTGTCGGTAAGTAAACTCTAAATACCAGCGGGCGGTAAAAACCAGCGTTAGAAGCCCTATACGCTGGTTTTGACAGCTAACGCAGAACTCTAAATCTAGGCGTTATTTATTTGGAAGAAATGTTGTCAGTAGCTTATAGAATAAAACATAAATGTTCATTGTACGCAAACACATACCTATTAATAGTTAAACCAGAGAAACTGATTTCACAGTGCTCTCTTAATTTTTCTACAGCTGTATATATATATATATATATATATATATATATATATATATACATATATTACACAATTTTAAAGAAGAAAATAAGATAAAAAAGATACCAACAAGCAACTAAGATTCATAACAACATATAATGATCAATGGAATAATTTATTATATACCCTCAAATTGGCATATTCTACAAATAGATGTTAAGGTTAAAGAGGTAGTGGGAGATTACCCACTTCTCACAGCCAAGAGGGCCTCTAATCTGAAAAATAAATTGGTAAGAATTAATTTTGTAAAAAGTCCCTCTTCAGCTGATTGGCTCAGGAAGAATAGGGGTATTAAATGAAGCTTTCCATGTGGGAAGTGTGTGTATTGTCCCTATATGGAAAAAAGCCATAGGTTTTCTGGTAAGGGGAAAAATGTGATTCAGTGGGGGTGGTGTACCTGATACACTGTGGCTGCCCCCGGTTCTATGTAGGGAAAACAAAACGTGTCCTTAAAAATAGAATTCAGGAACATAGGGATGATATATATTATAAAAGAGATACCAATGTTGCTAGACACTTTAAAAAGTATCATGCAGGAGATCCATGTTCTTTAAAGTTTACTGCCATTGACATGGGAGATTTAAGCAATAGAGAAGCAAGGTGGATTTCCTCTAGGCCTTAATGATAAAGTAGATTATGCCTGCTTTTTATAGTTGTTAGATGAGATCTAGGAAATATCCTTAATTCTGTGGGTCTTTTGACATTGTAATATATTTTCTCTTAAATGACATCAAAGGTAATAAAGGTTAAAATGAATGGTATCTAGTTCTGAGGAAGTGTGCACCATAATCTATGAGAAGTTTTTAGTAGACATGTGCGATTCGTTTCGGATCGATTCGGAAATTCAGAAAATTCGGAAAATTCGGAAATTCGGATCGATTCGAATTTCCGAATTAAAATACTGCCGAATTTACCGAATAAATCTAAATTAGTTCGGATTTATTCCGTAAATTTGGATGGCCATGGATTACACTAGTATTGTACAGTATTAGGTTTTATCACTCTGCTATGGGTTACACCTAATATACAGTACATAATACTAGTCTAATACACAGCACACATACCGAAATTCCGAATTTCCTAACTGAACCGAACTGAATCCAGCCGAATTTTTTCGAATCCGAATGAATCCAAAACAAATCCGAAACGAATTCATTCGAATTTTTCCGAATTCGAATCGATCCGAAACGAAATTCGAAAAACTCTGAATCGATCCGAAACGAAAAGAAACTAATTTTTCGATCATGCACATATCTAGTTTTTAGGTTTTTCCAATTTTTGAAATAGTAGGATGTAAATATGATTTTTTAGCATGTGAGAATAATTTTAAATATGTACCTTTAAGAGCAACAGGTAAAACTGCACAAAGTAGGAGAATTAAGGTTTAAAAAGGCTTTTCTCAGTCTAGTAGATTACAGCCCTGACGAACCCCCAGTGTGAGTCTGCCTTAGGGGTGAAACACATATGCTGTTGGTAAAAATGCTTTTTGTATCATGCTGCAATACAGATTAAGTCTGGACATCTTTTAAATGCACTGGATTCTTATGAGCCTTTAATACAGAGTATGGTGATCAAGTGTAACTTTGCCTGGATGCTGGTGTGAACAGATACCTGGACTGTACTGGATTTCGTTTTACCCTGTTTTGGCACCCTGATGGGAGATGGCCCTTTGAGAGGAAAAAGTTTTTTTTTGTTTATCTACCTCCAACTGAGTAGTGCCCCTAGAATACAAGTCAGTTTGGTGTACGTTTACACCAGAGTTCCTTACACGCTGCCCAGTGACATCAGAGAAGTAGGAGGGCTTAGCAGATGAAATCAAGTAACTCGTGTGTGTACGAGCTCCCGTGAAAGGGAGTCCCAGGAGGGGAATATAAGCCGATTCTAACACTTTGGTCACGTAAGCATTACAATACTGACTTTGCTAGCTCAAACACAGTCTTGTTTAACCTAGAGTGGGGTGATAACCGCGGTTGTGCATACCGGAAGGATTGGGCATCTACCTTATGATTCTGTGCATATAATGGCTATACCAATCATCTAACCTGAATGTTTGTTCACCTGCCATTACTTTGCCTAGCGTAATAAAATAATGCGGGACACTTTGTACTATACTGTGAATTTAAAGTGAAGGTAAACTTTGGTGAATGAAAGCCCGTTTTTTAAAAATACTATTAAAAACAGGGGCACTTTCATTCATCAAAGTTTACAAAGCAGCCATTTTTTTGACAAACGCTTAAAAATCTTTAGCTCTGGAACTGCTTATGTTACAACTTTGTAACTTGTTGTGCTTAATGCTACTATGACCTAGATTTGCTGTTGCTCAAGATAAGTGCCTTGGTCACATGATGTGGCAGCCATCTTGCATTTTGCGAAAATTTTCAAACATCTTCTTCTCTTAAACCGCTTAGTGCAATGATGCGAAATTTTGCACATATGCTCCTTGCAAGGTCCTCTACCAAGTTTGTTCAAACTTCGATTTTTCTATAAACAACATGGCTGCCGTGAGACATTAACCATTTTATTGACATTTAATTGCGTAAATTTGCACTTTATGCATTAGTTTTACAATATTTAACAATATTACAGTGTAATAGACACTTGATTACACATAGTCATAACCCTCAAAGACAATATTGCAGTTAAAATTTGCACTGTGCAGTCGCCTTCGTGAAATAAAACATTTGCAAATTTTCATGAAACTTCTGCAAATTATAGAGGTCTATGTTGAGCATTAGTGTGGGCAATATGAAAGACATACATTACACAGTGTGGCGCCTATTTTGTTTCGTATGCGCTGTTTTTAAAAACTACAAAAATCTTCTCCAAAACCGCTTATGAGACAGACATGAAACTTGGTTTATAGAGTTATCTTATGACTAATATCCAGATATTTTCAAGAGAAGTCAGTTGGTCATGTGGTTTGTCAGCCATTTTGAATTGTTCAAAATTGCTTAACAATATTTTTTAATAATAAAACAAAAACCAATTGACAAAACTGCTTTATTTTTGCCATGTTTATTGACTACTATGGTGAAAACTATTGTGTGTAATATGGAGGCTGTATCTCTTATTATCGGCCATCTTGCTTTACGCGAAAATATAGAAAGTCTATTTTCTCTGCATCTGCTTATGTAAGAACTGTGAAATATGCAGTATAATCTTATATGGTGACCTAGATTCACAATTGTTCATTAGGAGAGAATTAATCACATGATGCGGCAGCAATATTGGTTTTATGTTTATCGCAATTATTTGTAATTTAATACTGCCTCTTTTGATTCAATTGCTCACAAAACACAAATTACTTATGCTAAACTCTTGAAATCAGGTATGATAGTACAGCCTATTGCAATGCTACATCTCATGCAACATTGAACTCATAGGTCATATGGTTAGGCAGCCATTTTATTTTTTGCGACAAATTTCAAGAAACGCTTACAAATCTTCAGCTCTGGAACTGCTTATGTTACAACTTTGAAACTTGCTGTGCTCAGTGCTGCTATGACCTAGATTTGCCATTGTTCAACAGAAGTGCCTTGGTCACATGATGTAGCAGCCATCTTGCATTTTGCAAAAATCTTTAAACATCTTCTTCTCTTAAACCGCTTAGTGCAATAAAGCAGAATTTTGCACATATGCTCCTTGCAAGGTCCTCTACCAAGTTTGTTCAAACTGCAATTTTTCTATAATCAACATGGCTGCTGTGAGACATTAACCTTTTTATCGACATTTAATTGAGTAAATTTGCACGTTATGCATTAGTTTTACAATATTTAACAATATTACAGTGTAATAGACACATGATTACACATAGTCATAACCCTTAAAGACAATATTGCAGTCAAAATTCACACTGCGCAGTCGTCTTCGTGAAATAAAACATTTGCAAATTTTCATGAAACTAATGCAAATTGTAGAGGTCTATAGTGAGCATTAGTATGTGCAATTTGAAAGTGATACATTGCATAGCTTGGCAGCCATTTTGTTTTGTATGCGCTGTTTTTAAAAACTACAAAAATCTTCTTCTCCGAAACCACTTATGGAACAGACTTGAAATTTTGTTTATAGAGTTATCTTATGACTAACATTCAGATTTGTTCAAGTGAAGTTGATATGTCATGTGGTTTGGCAGCCATTTTGAATTGTTCAAAAATGCTTAAAGAGATTTTTAGATTAATAATAAAACAAAAAACGTTTTACAAAAATGCTTTAATTTTGCCATGTTTATTGACATCTATGGTGAGAACTATTGTGCATAATATGGAGGCTGTATATCATATGATCTGGCAGCCATTTTGTTTTATGCAAAACATTTGAAAATCTATTTTCCCTGCAACCGCTTATGTTAGAACTGTGATACTTGCTGGGTAACCTTATATTGTGACCTAGAGTCACAGTTGTTCATGTTGAAGGAATTGGTCACAAGCTATGGCAGCCATATTGGTTTACGTGAAAATTTAGAAAATGTGTTTTCTTTGCAACCACTTATGTTAAAGCTGTGAAATTTGCTTTATAGCTATATTTTGTGACTTAGCAGATTGTATGCTATTGCAAATGTGATGCGCTTGGTCACCTCTGTTGCTGCTTGCAGCTATATTTTTTTGTTACACATTCTATAAAAAGTTACTTGCAAACCCATTTGTACATTTCTTAAGATTAGAAACATATAGGATAACTTATATTACACATTTAACCACCTAATGTTGCAATCTTTTATGAGCCATATAAAAAGCCTTTAAAGTGAAGGTAAACTTTGATGAATGAAAGCCCGTTTTTTTTAAATACTATTAAAAACAGTGGCACTTTCATTCATCAAAGTTTACATAGCAGCCGTTTTTGTTTAAAAACTTTTTTTCTTTTCACAGCCAGAGCAGCTTCCCCCACCTGGAGATTCTCTCTTCACACATCAGGAATGACTAATCCGACAACAAAGAAGAGAGCTACCTGATGGAAGGCAAGTAAAAAATCCAGTTTAATGGTGCGAAAACAAAGTACAAAAACAAAAATGGAACCCATGCATGTGCAACAAAGTTTCCCTCTTACGCGTTTCGTTTGTATAAACACACTTTGTCAGAGAGGTATGTGTGTGTTGACAGGTGGAGCATATATAGTGATGGTGATTAGTGCAAGTTAACCCTTTTGTGGCAAATTTAAAGTGAGTGTTAATTTGCTGAGTGAATCCTGTCAAACTCATTCTCATTAATACATATTGGCTGTGTGACCTAAACATATCAATGGATTGATAAATGGAGTGTTGATTAATAGAAAGAGGTGTGTCCATATATACATAATATATGAATGTGCATATGAGATATAAAACAATGTGAAAATAATATTTAACATTGTTTGTGACTAAAAATTACTTAATATATATAAATGCACAATGTTACCTTAAATATACTGATGTGACTTGGTCACGGAAAAAAATATTCTTTTTCTAAAGAATAAATCTCTAAATAACGTAAATTCTAAACACATATGCTGAATTAATATAAATTAAAACATAAATGTTGTCATCTTTAGAAAAAATGAAAAAACATTAAATAAACTTGGTAAAATAAAGAAGCAAAACTAAAATTATTATAATTTCAAGTTTCCTAACCTGTGAATTTGATGGACATTTTCATAAAGAAAGATATCTAACAACTTGAATCTAAATCATAAAAATATATTACTAGTCATATTCAAAAAAACATAAAAAATATAAAAATCAGTTTCACAAACTAAAATGTTTTTCATAATAATAAATCACACTCCATTTGAGAGTTATATTCTTGATTGTTCTTTGCACACACACATTTAATTGTGAATCTATATCTATATACACGCTCATGCAAAGAACAACAGGAAATGCAGAGATAATAAATATTGCGACCTAATGCCAAGCTATTTTCCATAAAAATACAAATAAATAGATTGATCTATTATTGTCATTATTTTTAATGTATTTATATATATGAGACTTTACCTAAACCGCAATAAACTACTGCACTTCATATAAACTCCCCATTTTCATTTCATTATTACTGTTCACGCATTAAACCAACCTTCAAAGGCTGTATAATTATTTTAAAATTGATTAATAATTCATTTAACTTATTATATATATATAAATAAAACATCTGAACTACTTCCTCTTGAAATAAGAGTTTCATTTTAAATCATGTGTTCATATGTTAGATGGATTAATGAAGATGTGGTGTAGCAGAACAATTTACATTGTATACATTATTTGTATGTTTAACTAGTAAGTATAATATATAATAAACAAAGCTCTGTACTACATAACATCTTCTATAGATAATATATGTTAAATGATGGTTACCGTTTAGGTGGTAGGGTTTTGTATTGATATTATTCAATATATAAATCTACATCCCATAAAGAATTCAAACCTTTAGGCTTACGTGTATCTAATGTGAATATCCAAAATGCTTCTTTTCTATTCAGACCCTTTAGTCTATCTCCTCCCTTAAGATTTTTGGGAACTTGATCAATTAATTTGACTGAAAAGTGTGTCAATGGATTATCATGTGTCAAGAAATGTCTAGCACCAGGGGTTTTTGGTGGATCTTGATCAATGGATAGTAAGTGTTCTCTGATTCGATCCTTTGTAATACGTGTAAATCTGCCTACATATTGGATCCAACAAAATTTACATGTGATGAGGTATATTACAAAGGTAGAATTGCAATTTAAACGATAATTTATGTTAAAAGTTTTTTGATTGACAGTTGAAGTAAAGGTATTACTAACTTCAATGTGTGTACAAGTTTTATAGGGTTTATTACCACATCTGAAGCAGCCATTACTTGGAGTCAACCAATTTCTTATGTGTTTATCCGATTTGGAAAAATCTCTGCTGAGTCTATTTTGCAAGGTGGTACTTTTTTTTGCAACAAATCTTATTTTGTTTTTCAACATCTTGTGTAGCTTTTTATCACCCCATAGAATACCTAAATTAAGTTTTATGATCCTACAAATGCTGTTATATTCATTGCTGTAGGGTGTAGAAAATACTACTTTATCTATGTTGGTACGTCTTTGGGTACTTTCTGTTACATGTAAAAATCTATCTTGACTGACGTTATTTTTTATCTGGTTTAAGTGTGTCTTATTATATCCTCTGTCTATTAGACGTTTCTCTAAGTCATTAGCATGTTTGTAGTACAAATCTTGATTGCTACAATTTCTTTTGGTCCTGATAAATTGACCCTTAGGTATAGCCTTTTTAATTTGGCTGGGATGACAGGAATCAGCCCTTAAAATGTTGTTACCTGATGTGGGCTTCCGATATAATTCTGTGGCAATAGTACCTGTCTCCAAGTCTCTGTTCAGCATAAGGTCTAAAAATGGGATCTTATTATTAGAATATTCAAACGTAAAGTTTAGATTTACCTCATTGTTGTTTAAATATTTGATGAAAGAATTTAGTTGGATGTCACTTCCTTGCCATATTATGACAATATCGTCAATAAACCTCCCATAATATACAATTTCCTGACTGAAAGGGTTACTGGCTCAAATTTTTTTAGTATATTCAAACCATATCATAAAAATATTTGCATATGAGGGGGCAAATTTTGCCCCCATTGGTGTACATCTTTTTTGTAAATAGTAATTGCCCTCAAACAGGAAAAAGTTATGGGTCAATAAGTATTCTGTAACCTTAATAAAAAAAATTGATTAAATCTCTATTGTAGTTAGTATATTTTAACAATAACTGAAATAAAGCCTCCAATCCATTTTTGTGAGGCATACTGGAATATAAAGAAGAGACATCAATAGTTGCCCATATATAATTGGGTTTCCATTTAATTTTGGTGATGTTTTGTTTACAATCATATGAGTCTCTAATATTACCTGGACTTTGAGTCACTATTGGTTGTAAATAAAAATCTAACCATTGTCCTAATTTTTCACCCAAAGTTCCAATAGTGGACACTATGGGTTGACCTGGTGGATTGTTTAAGTTCTTATGTATTTTGGGAATGATTCTAAAAACTGATATTTTAGGTTGGTCTACTTTTACAAAATCATATGTAACCTGATCAATCAGTCCCATATACACTGCTTGCCGCTATATTTTTTGTTACACATTCTATAAAAAGTTACTTGCAAACCCATTTGTACATTTCTTAAGATTAAAAACATATAGGATAACTTGTATTACACATTTAACCAGCTAATGTTGCAATCTTTTATGAGCCATATAAAAAGCCTTTAAAGTGAAGGTAATCTTTGATGAATGAAAGCATTTTTAAAAATGAAAGTTTTTTTAAAATACTATTAAAAACAGGGGCACTTTCATTCATCAAAGTTTACAAAGCAGCCGTTTTTGTTTAAAAACTTACTTTTTTTTCTTTTCACAGCCAGAGCAGCTTCCCCCACCTGGAGATTCTCTCTTCACACATCAGCAATGACTAATCCGGCTTCCTCCAATCACGGCTTTCCCCCCAGGGTAGTCATTGCCTGAGGCCATGCTTTGATTGGAGGCAGCTGGATTAGTCATTGCTGATGTGTGAAGAGAGAATCTCCAAGTGGGGGAAGCTGCTCTGTCTGTGAAAAGAAAAAAAAGTAAGTTTTTAAACAAAAATGGCTGCTTTGTAAACGTTGATGAATGAAAGTGCCCCTGTTTTTAATAGTATTTTAAAAAAAACGGGCTTTCATTCATCAAAGTTTCCCTTCACTTTAAAGGCTTTTTATACGGCTCATATAAGATTGCAACATTAGGTGGTTAAATGTGTAATACAAGTTATCCTAAATGTTTCTAATCTTAAGTAATGTACAAATGGTTTTGCAAGTAACTTTTTATAGAATGTGTAACAAAGAGACTTCTTTGGCTGTTTTATTGAATAATAAAATATATGGTTTTAAATATAAAAGAGTGCTGAATTCCCTTTCTTTGCTAAGAAGGAATAACTTATCCTTCTTATATTCTTCTTTAAAATTGTCTAATCTCTTTAATAGGGCCTGCACCATTTCCTTTTAACAAAGGTTTTTGAACACTATTTACCAGGTTGTAAGATCCTGGTAAGGGATATAACATTTTCTATCTCACTTTAAACTGTAATATATATACTGTATATATATTATGTATATACTGTATATATATTTATGTGTGTGTTGTTGTAATAGTTTATTTTAGTATATTTGACATGTTTTGTTATAATATTATCCCTAACATTTTACTTCAAGTATCAAGGCACACTAACGTTTTTAGCATTGTTACGTATTGCACTAGGGCCACCGTATCCATTGAAAGTATAGATGCCCTAAAGAGATGCCGGACGCACTAAACATTCTCTGGTAATTCTGTTTTACCCTGGATTTATAATACCAGATTGCGTGCTAATCTTTGTGCAATTGCTTGATATTGATAGAGCACCCTACGCTATTAGTAATGCTCCTTTTGTAATCAATATATATATATAAATAATATATATAAATATATAAATAATAATAATAATAACTAGTATTTATTTAGCGCCTTCTTTCTCCCAGTGGGACTCAAAGCGCTTTTTCAGCACTTGCTCTCGGAATTAACCAAATAGGCAGCTGAATAGTAATAGTTGTTATTATTACCCATTTTATTGGTAATCATTTTCTCGACTTGGAAGGATGAAGGGCTGAGTCGGCCCTGCCGGGATTTGAGCCTGTGACCTTGGATCTTTTAAACAGGTTTTTTATTTTGTAGTCAGGGCATTTACCAACTTGAGATACCTCACCGGCCTTATTTATTTATATATATACATACACACATATTTGACTTTAAATTATATTTCTAGATGTCTCCTAACATACCACGCACTATGTATTTAAAAGCATAGTTATGTCATGTGACTAAAGCCATTTTATTTTTTCTATGATTACTTGATTTTTTCTTTTTTTTTTTACATTTGTAAGATTTTTCTTAAGTGAATCATTGTATGAGTTTGAAGATGCTCCATTTGTGTAAAACCTTTCCCAAGCTCTGTACATGTATAATGTTTCCCTCCTGTGTCCCTTCATGGTATTGCAAACTACCTTGGTATTCAAATCATTCCCACACTCCTGTGTGAGTCCATTCATGATGTTTCAAAGTTTTTTGTAAGCAAATCCTTTCCCACACTCTGTACATGTATATGGTTTCTCTCCTGTGTGAATCATTTGATGATAAAGCAAAGAATCTTTTCGTGCAAATGCTTTCTCACACTCTGTACACCTATAAGGTTTCTCTCCTGTGTGAATCCTTAGATGATTTTGCAAATGACTATGTCTTGCAAATCCTTTTCCACACTCTGCACACCTATAGGGTTTCTCTCCTGTGTGAGTCCTTTCATGAAATTGCAAATTTTGTTTACAGGCAAATCCTTTCCCACACTCTGTACACCTATAAGGTTTCTCTCCTGTGTGATTCATTTCATGATGTTTCAAATTATTTTTACAGACAAATCCTTTCCCACACTCTGTACAGGTATAAGGTTTCTCTCCTGTGTGAGTAATTTGATGATTTTTCAAAGCTTTCATAAAGGCAAATTTTTTATTACACTCTCTACATGTAAATGGTTTCTCTCCTGTGTGAATCCTTTGATGTATAAGCAAATAAGCTTTCCATTTATATACTTTCCCACACTCTGTACAGGTAAAAGGTTTCTCTCCTGTGTGAGTCATTTGATGATATTGCAAAGCATTTTTATGGGTAAATCTTTTATTACACTCTCTACATGTAAATGGTTTCTCTCCTGTGTGAATCATTTGATGAATAAGCAAAGAAGCTTTCTGTTTATATCCTTTCCCACACTCTGCACAGGTATAAGGTGTCTCTCCTGTGTGAGTTATGTGATGATTTTGCAAAGCACGTTGTTGTATAAATCGTTTCCCACACACTGTGCAGGTAAAAGGGTTCTCTCCTGTGTGAGTTCTTTCATGATTTTGCAAAGTTTTTTTATAGACAAATCCTTTCCCACACTCTGTACAGGTATAAGGTTTCTCTCCTGTGTGAGTCCTTTGATTGAGATCTTTTTTTAATGCAAAAGTCTTTTCACACTCAGTAGAAGTAAACAATTTCTCTCCTGTTTGTATCATTATGGGATTTGTATTAGCAGTAAGTGAATTGCTATACACAGGGTCACTCATTACTTTCTGCTGTCTCACAGTCGCCTTGCAATGATTACTGGGATACATCAAATTACTGGCTATTCGCGGCACCCTTTAGCTCAGCAGGCTCAATTAATTAGTTGAGTGATCCACCCTGGAATGTTGTCTGTAAGGGAAAAACAAGGATAAGTTAAATTGTTATCTCAAGAAATCAGAATAGATATTCTAACATTCACTGACAAATAATTATAAAAATGTATTTGTGTGAAAATGTCCCTTGGTTTATGCTTTATGACACAACAAATTAAAAAAAAGTTTTAAGAGATAAAAATAACTAATGAAAAGTTATGTGAAGAAATGAAAAAATAACTTAAAGGGACATTCCAGCCAAAATTGGAATCAACATGGATGCATTTCAGTTTTGAATAGAAGCATTTTTGTAATATAAATGTATTAGCAAAACATATTCTTATAAAAGCTATAGATGTTTCAAAAGTGTATTTAAATATGCACCGTGCACCAGAACTTGCTCAGAGAGCTTAAGATGTTTGTACCATCTGGTAATGAGTCAATTTGTTAATTGCTGAAGTGATACAAGCCCCACTGGCTCTCTGAGCAGCTGCAGTATTTAAAATGCTGGCACACTGACAATATCTAGCTATGCTTCACATGCACGTGCAAACACTAAAACAGTGATAACGTTTACTAGACGCATTTTTGCCAATACATGTATATTGCAAATATTTTTCTGTCTAAATATTGTTTTGTGGTACTTTCAGGATGTAAGCAATACAGCTTGTGTATCATATCATTTAGGAAATGAGAGACGGTCTCACAGGTTTTTGCAATGCTTACAATAACAATAATAGCTTTATTTCACAATTGAATTATATAGAAGCCCACAACTCTATAATTCTTGCAATAGCTTTATAGGTTATAACTATGTTACTTGTGAAAATCTAAGTTACTTGTACTTATATTCTACAATCTAAGCACAATCTAATACAACAATTAATACATCACAGTTCCACCGTGATTCTTATAATCCTTCATCCTAGCTTGTGGCGATTGGGAGAGGTCTTTTGGGCAATCGGCCAGTAGATGGTGGTCTTCAGAACAACACTGACTGATGCGTCCATCAGCACGTATGATCTCTCAACAATTTGCTCAAAAGTATCCTTCTTTATACTGTTAACTTATGTAATAGTTCTGGCACCAATCCACAGACCTCTGAGACACCCCCAGTAGGTTGGACTAAAGCCCAAGCATCTGGCCAGTCTGCTTTTAGCCTCACCCAAGCTATCGGGTAGTCCTGGGCTATCCCTGACATCAATCCTAACACCCTTGTTTTTTAGGTTCTCCCCTAGCCTAATGCATGTCTGCTGTATAATATTAAGCAATCATTTATGTTAAAAGCAACGTGTAACACTATTTTTATTCATATTATAACAATAATAATAATATGGTACCTAGCACACTGATAATAATAATGCAACTTAACCCTTTAACGTAATGAACACAGCATACAAAAAAGGAATTGCTAATAAGATATTTGATTCCCAGTCAGTGTGCGTTATCAAGATGTCCCATCACAGTGTCATATCTCCCAGCCCACATCTGCTGCAGTGCCCTCCTTGTCAGAGTTACGCTTGTACTCTGTTTACCTCTAACTCCTTATCACTGATACATATCAGTTGTTTACCAGTCCCGCGTGACTAAGTGAAATACAGTGTAGGTTACTTGCAATAATTTAGTTTAACTCTGTTATAGACACAGGGGCCAATTTATTAGTGCGAGAGGACATGATCCGATATAGTACCCTATGTACATATAACAATTTGATTGAAAACAATTAAAAAATAGTTAAAAACAATAGAGTAAGTGCCCTTCAGGAGAGAGGAGAATACCAAAACATTTAAACACAAAAAACTGTGTATTAAAAGTCCCAAATTATATAAAAAGTCTTAATAAGTGATGATATCCTTAACAAATGTCCTGTGTAACAGATCCGGTGCCCTTGTGAATCCAATTACTCCTTTGTGTATGATGGGGTATCCAAGAGATCGAAAATCAAAATAAAGACAGTTTTTAAAAAATATATGATAAAAATAAAAAAAAATGAAAAAATATTTATTTTAGATTTAATGTAGACTCGAGCATATTAGAATAAATTCACAATAAATCAATATCCTCTTTATATATCAGAACTACATGTCCCAGAATTCCATCATGCAACCGGCTGTGACCTCAGAGCCGGAACCGGAAGTGAAGCCACCATCTTTATTAAGGGCATTAGAGGATTGCCATTATACATGTAATGGCATTTTAAGGCGGGAAATTACAGGAAGTAAAAGAGCCAGTGGCCACCATCTTTATTAAGGGCATTAGAGGGTTGTCATGATACATGTAATGGCATTTTAAGGTGGGAAATTACAGGAAGTAAAAGAGCCAGTCCACCATCTTTATTAAGGGCATTAGAGACTTGTCATGATACATGTAATGGCAATTTAAGGCGGGAAATTACACCCATCTTGATTGGTCCCTATAGACTACTTAAGCCATACTTTTACCAGCAGTAGACATCTTGAGAAAGGCCCAGCTTTGGGGCTGAAACTTGTTGATGTACATGTAGTCACTGCTCGAGTTTACATATAGGGTAAACCTATTTTCAATCAAGTTTATAATCATATTAGCGTTATTGCACTATGTGATTTTTGTTTCTCACAGGTACTGCAATTTTTGGATCCTATTGGATTTCTTATTCACTTTTTTCACTTGATTCACTTTTATCCAATTTTTATTTTTATTTTTTTTATTTTTATTTTTATCATATATTTTTGATAACCGTCTTTATTTTGATTTTTGATCTCTAGGATACCCCATCATACACAAAGGATTATTTGGATTCACAAGGGCACCGGATCTGTTACACAGGACATTTATTAAGGATAGCATCACTTATTAAGACTTTTTATATCATTTGGGACTTATAATACACATTTTTTTGTGTTTAAATGTTTTGGTATTCCCCTCTCTCCTGAGGGGCACTTACTCTATTGTTTTTAACTATTTTTTTTATTGTTTTCAATCGAATTGTTATATGTACATAGGGTACCCTAGTTTATGTGAATGTAATAAATGTATTTTAATATTATTCTGTTATTCTGATACTTTAGCCTATAGCTGGCGCTAATTCTTTTTGTATTTATATTCATTTTTTTGAGTTTTTAGGGGTCTCACTTTGGGAGCTTATCTGTTTGGATGTTGGTGCTGTATATGCACTTTTAAACACTATGATCCGATATAGTGTATCATGTCCGCTGCACATCGATAAATGCAGACAGCATACGCTGTCGGCATTTATCATTGCACCAACAGTTCTTGTGAACTGCTGGTGCAATGCCGCCCCTGCAGATTCGCGGACAATGGCTGCTAGCAGGGGTTGTCAATCAACCCGATCATATTCAATCGGGTTGATTTCTGTCTGCGTCCTCAGAGTAGGCGGACAAGTTATGGAGCAGCGGTCCATAACGGAGCTTGATAATTCAGCCCCACAGTCTCTTAAAAGCACAGATTTACAAGTTAATGCAAGTGTTGAGGAATACTTACAGCCATTTTCCTTACAAATATGTAATTCATCTACGTGTATTTACATTTTCAACAAGATGTCCCTTTAATCTGAAGTAGCTGTGTTTAACAACATCACAGATAAACAAGAGCTTTAAACCAGCCACATTCCCTTGTAGAAGGCAACACCACACATTCAGTGCCAGTAAAATCATTTGTAAGTTTTATATAAGAAATAAGCAAAATAAAATGCACAAATCAAATACACAAATACATAAATACAAATACATAGATACAAATACATAAACATAAATACACATACAAATACACAAATATAAATACATAAATACAAATACATAGATACAAATACACAAATCAAATACATAAATATAAATACACATACAAATACACAAATACAAATACATAAATACAAATACACAAATCAAATCCATAAATATAAATACACATACAAATACACAAATACAAATACACAAATACAAATACACAAATACAAATACATAAATACAAATACATAAATACAAATACACTAATATAAATACACATACAAATACACAAATACAAATACATAAATACAAATACACAAATACAAATACACAAATACATAAATACAAATACACAAATACAAATACATAAATACAAATACACAAATACAAATACAAATACAAATACATAAATACAAATACACAAATACAAATACATAAATACAAATACATAGATACAAATACATAAATATAAATACACATACAAATACACAAATACAAATACATAAATACAAATACACAAATACAAATACATAAATACAAATACATAAATACAAATACACAAATATAAATACACATACAAATACACAAATACAAATACATAAATACAAATACACAAATACAAATACACAAATACAAATACATAAATACAAATACACAAATACAAATACATAAATACAAATACATAAATACAAATACACAAATCAAATACAAAAATATAAATATAAATACAAATACATAAATATAAATATAAATACAAATACACAAATACATAAATACATAAATACAAATACACAAATACATAAATACAAATACACAAATACAAATACACAAATACAAATACATAAATACAAATACATAAATACAAATACACAAATCAAATACAAAAATATAAATATAAATACAGATACATAAATATAAATATAAATATAAATACAAATACACAAATACAAATACACAAATACAAATACATAAATACAAATACACAAATACAAATACATAAATACAAATACATAAATACAAATACACAAATCAAATACAAAAATATAAATATAAATACAAATACATAAATATAAATATAAATACAAATACACAAATACATAAATACATAAATACATAAATACATAAATACAAATACACAAATACATAAATACAAATACACAAATACAAATACATAAATACAAATATACAAATCAAATACAAAAATCTAAATATAAATACAAATACATAAATATAAATATAAATATAAATACAAATACATAAATACAAATACACAAATACAAATACACAAATACAAATACACAAATACATAAATACAAATACACAAATACAAATACATAAATACAAATACACAAATCAAATACAAAAATATAAATATAAATACAAATACATAAATATAAATATAAATACAAATACACAAATACAAATACATAAATACAAATACACAAATACAAATACATAAATACAAATACACAAATCAAATACAAAAATATAAATACAAATACATAAATATAAATATAAATATAAATACAAATATACAAATACACAAATACATAAATACAAATACACAAATACAATACACAAATACAAATACATTAACATTTCCAGTGCTGATTGCTAAACCAAAGCAGAAATCAACAATGTCCAGCACAATGTGAAGCCTTTTACAGTGGTGCAAGCTGTCAGAGGTTCCACATCAACAACCTCCCAGCATACGATAGTGAACAAGTCCAAAAGACAGCAGCACCCACCAAGTAGTACAAAATCTCAAAAAATAAAATACATTTTTTATTGTAGTTTGCCTATGGTACAGGGATTAAAGGGACACTGAACCCAAATTTTTTCTTCTGTGATTCAGATAGAGCAGCAATTTTAAGCAACTTTCTAATTTACTCCTATTATCACATTTTCTTTATTCTCTTGGTATCTTTATTTGAAAAGCAAAAATGTAAGTTTAGATGACGGCCCATTTTTTGTGAACAACCTTGGTTGTTATTGCTGATTGGTGGATAAAATCACCCAACAATAAATAAGTGCTGTCTAGACATCTGAACCAAAAAACGGTCCAGCTCCTTAGCTTAGACACCTTCCTTTTCAAGTAAAGATAGCAAGAGAACAAAGAAAAAATTATAATAGGAGTAAATTAGAAAGTTGCTTACAATTGCATGCTCTATCTGAATCACAAAAGAAAACATTTGGGTTCAGTGTCCCTGTAAGATAATGTTTCGAGCTTGTTGCTCTTAGTCATGTCAAGTAACACTGAATACCACACATAGTGCCTTTTATAGGCATGTGCAAACAATTAGCCACTCCCCTTTAACCATTTCAGATGTCACATAGCTGAAACATATTATATACAATCAATCAATTTAAAAATAGCTTGCCACATCATTGCAGACAATAGCCCAGTATAAGTGAAATATACATGTATAAACTACAATCTAAGAATATTTAAATATTATACAGAAAAGGAAGAGAAGGGAAAAGATGTTTTGGATGTGTGTGTGTGTATATATATGCACTCACAGGAACGAACAACTGGCTCAATACCATTGTTAGCCTGTTCTATGGCGATTTACCACCTGGGTGCAGCTTTTTAGCCCAGTAATGCTTTTCACAGAGAAGAAATTTCCTGTAGTATATCAGTCTGATCCCGCCTATTACGGTCAGTCCAGCACCGAAATACCAGGCAATTCCTCTCTGAACAAGGAACACAGCAACCCCAGATGATCGTTTCGGCCTTCATTGGGCCTCGTCAGTGAGGTGTAGCTATATTCCTCTAAGCACACTGAGCAAGGAGTCCACGTCTGGTTGCCCCTTTTTCCCATAGGGAGACTAAATACATACAGAGAGAAGTGCACTCACAGGAACGAACAACTGGCTCAATACCATTGTTAGCCTGTTCTATGGCGATTTACCACCTGGGTGCAGCTTTTTAGCCCAGTAATGCTTTTCACAAAGAAGAAATTTCCTGTAGTATATCAGTCTGATCCCGCCTATTACGGTCAGTCCAGCACCGAAATACCAGGCAATTCCTCTCTGAACAAGGAACACAGCAACCCCAGATGATCGTTTCGGCCTTCATTGGGCTTCGTCAGTGAGGTGTAGCTATATTCCTCTAAGCACACTGAGCAAGGAGTCCACGTCTGGTTGCCCCTTTTTCCCATAGGGAGACTAAATACATACAGAGAGAAGTGCACTCACAGGAACGAACAACTGGCTCAATACCATTGTTAGCCTGTTCTATGGCGATTTACCACCTGGGTGCAGCTTTTTAGCCCAGTAATGCTTTTCACAAAGAAGAAATTTCCTGTAGTATATCAGTCTGATCCCGCCTATTACGGTCAGTCCAGCACCGAAATACCAGGCAATTCCTCTCTGAACAAGGAACACAGCAACCCCAGATGATCGTTTCGGCCTTCATTGGGCTTCGTCAGTGAGGTGTAGCTATATTCCTCTAAGCACACTGAGCAAGGAGTCCACGTCTGGTTGCCCCTTTTTCCCATAGGGAGACTAAATACATACAGAGAGAAGTGCACTCACAGGAACGAACAACTGGCTCAATACCATTGTTAGCCTGTTCTATGGCGATATAATAATAATCTACCAAAATATAGACAGATCTAACTCCTTATTCATCCCAATTGAAAGCATTGTTTCTAGTTTAGTAATCCAAAATGCTTCCCTTTGTTTTAGATGTAAGCTTCTATTCCCAACCCTTCTCAGTGGTTTAACGTGATCTATCACTAGAAATTTGAGTTAGCTCACATTATGTCCGGCCTCTACAAAATGTTCAGCAACTGGATTCTTAATGTATTTGGTATGGATATTTGACTTATGCTCAGTTATTCGGTCCCAGACACTTCTCATTGTCTCTCCTATATAGCTCCGCCCACATTGGCACTTAATCATGTATATGGCAAAATTGGTATTACATGTGAAAAAACCATTGAGGAAAAATTTCTTCCCATTCCGTGGATGGAAGAACACTTTACCTTTGTTCATATTGTTGCAATTGCAACATCCCAAACAGGGATAACATCCATGTTTTTGTTCAGTAATATACGTCTGTTGTTTGATGCTACTGGGACCTATATCCAAATTAATAAATGTATCGCTCAAATAACTACATCGAATAATATGCAGGCATAAAAAAAGTTTGAAACTCTTGGATGTTCAGATTGCATTTTCTTAATATAGATACAACCTTGGGGCTCAAATGATTATACTGCATAACACAGACTAAACTGTTCTCTTTAGACTTCATCTTAACCTATGGCTTTGTCAAATCCTCTTTGCTCAATGTAAGCACATCCAAAATCTCTTGTGTAATTAGAGTCTCAGGATAACCCCTATATACAAACTTTGTACACATCTCCCTCAGTCTTATTGGTACAAGGGTCTCATCTGAGACAATTCTCTTTACTCTCAATAACTGACTACGGGCTAATGACTTTTTCAATTTAATTGGATGGGCACTTCCAAAGTGTAATAAATTATTTTTGTCAGTGGATTCCACAAACAGATCAGTCTCCAAAGTCTGTCCAACTTTATATACACTGGAATCCAGAAAGTCAATTTTCTCTTCACTGTGTGACAGACTGAAACTGATCTGTATGGTGGCAATGTTGATTTCTCCCACATTCATATAGGCATCCAATGTTGCCCCATAGGGATCCAATGTTGCCAAACCAAAGCAGGTTATAGTAATTTTTAAGCATTGTAGTTCCTCTTTAAATTCAGTACACTCATTGTATGCTCTGTCTGAATCACAAAAGAAAACATTTGGGTTCAGTGTCCCTGTAAGACAATGTTTCGAGCTTGTTGCTCTTAGTCATGTCAAGTAACACTGAATACCAAACATAGTGCCTTTTATAGGCATGTGCAAACAATTAGCCACTCCCCTTTAACCATTTCAGATGTCACATAGCTGAAACATATTATATACAATCAATCAATTTAAAAATAGCTTGCCACATCATTGCAGACAATAGCCCAGTATAAGTGAAATATACATGTATAAACTACAATCTAAGAATATTTAAATATTATACAGAAAAGGAAGAGAAGGGAAACGATGTTTTGGATGTGTGTGTGTGTATATATATATGCACTCACAGGAACGAACAACTGGCTCAATACCATTGTTAGCCTGTTCTATGGCGATTTAGCACCTGGGTGCAGCTTTTTAGCCCAGTAATACCCCTATCTACAAACTTTGTACACATCTCCCTCAGTCTTATTGGTACAAGGGTCTCATCTGAGACAATTCTCTTTACTCTCAATAACTGACTACGGGCTAATGACTTTTTCAATTTAATTGGATGGGCACTTCCAAAGTGTAATAGATTATTTTTGTCAGTGGATTCCACAAACAGATCAGTCTCCAAAGTCTGTCCAACTTTATATACACTGGAATCCAGAAAGTCAATTTTCTCTTCACTGTGTGACAGACTGAAACTGATCTGTATGGTGGCAATGTTGATTTCTCCCACATTCATATAGGGATCCAATGTTGCCCCATAGGGATCCAATGTTGCCAAACCAAAGCAGGTTATAGTAATTTTTAAGCATTGTAGTTCCTCTTTAAATTCAGTACACTCATTGTGAGGTAACCATGCAAATTATATCTTGTTTTTTATCAGAGCAAGCGCTTATAGAGAAGGGTTATAGTTTGCAATGTAACCAAATATGGGGGAAAATATATTTTGTCATTTTTAAAAGTGTACATAGTAAATAACGCAGCTGAAGCCATTATTTCCTTAATATATCAGACACGTTATGAGCCTATATGTGATACCCTCGAAAGCTTAAATGGATATTATATTGTAATTTTCTTCCCTTAGTGTGTTTCCAATAACTTTTTATACCCCACAGGGAGGTTTATAAGTGATAATGGTTTTGTATCAATAGCTTTTCTAAAGAGAATACTTATGTCTTTATATTTTCAGTATAGGTGACAGTTTCAACAGGTAAAAGCAGCTATTTGAAATGACAAAATTAAGGTAAAGAAGAAAATAGATCAATGGAAACACATTTAAGGGTAGGACATTTTAAAGTACAGTGCCCCTTTAAAATATAGTACTATAAATGTTAGTAATTGAAAACTAGGAGTGTTTATCACGTTGTAGCATCTTATTTATCTGTAGAAATAAACAGGAATAAAATGCCTGACATAAAGAGATTAGAGAATCTGGGAACCAATCAAAATTCTTATTTCACAAAAGGGTCCAAGCTTATTTTGATAATGTTTGCATGTTCCTATCCCTGTCAAACCTCACTTCATGTAGTAAACACTAATAATAATAATACTAATAAATAATAATGATAACACTGATAATAAAATTATTATTATTAATACTAATAATAATAACACTACTACTACTACTAATAATAATAACAATAATAATAACACTAATAATAATAATAATAATAACACTGATAATAAAATTATAAATAATAATAATAATAATACACTAATAAAAATAATAATAATAACACTACTAATAACAATAATAATAATAACACTAATAATAATAATAATAATAACACTACTACTAATAATAATAACAATAATAATACCACTAATAATAATAATAATAATAATAACACTAATAATAATAACACTAATAATAAAAATAAAACTGATAATAATAAGATTAATAACACTAATAATAATAATAATAATAATTACACTAATAATAATAATTATAACATTAATAATAATAATAATAACACTAACAATACTACAAATAATGACACTAATAATAATAATAACACTGATAATAATAATAACACTAATAATAACACTAATAACAGTAATAATAACACTGATAATAATAATAATAATAATAATAACACTGATGATAATAATAATAATAACATCGATAATAATAATTAATAATAACACTGATAATAATAATTAATAATAATAATAACACTAATAATAATAATTATAACATTAATAATAATAATAACACTAACAATACTACAAATAATGACACTAATAATAATAATAACACTGATAATAATAATAACACTAATAATAATAACACTAATAACAGTAATAATAACACTGATAATAATAATAATAATAATTACATTGATAATAATAACACTAATAATAATAATTACACTGATAATAATAACAATAACACTAATAATAATAATAATAATAACACTGATAATAATAATAACACTAATAATAACTCTGATAATAATAACAATAACACTAATAATAATAATAATAATAATAATAATAATAAGACTGATAATAATAATAACACTAATAATAATAATAAGACTGATAATAATAATAACACTAATAATAATAATAACACTAATAATAATAACACTGATGATCATAATAATAAAAATAATAATAACACTTATTATAATAATATTAACACTAATAATAATAATTATAACAGTAATAATAATAATAATAACTCTAATAATAATAATAATAATAATAATAACACTAATAATAATTATAACACTAATAATAATAATAATAATAATAATAATAATAATATTAACACAAATAATAATAATATTAACACTAATAATAATAATAATAATATTAACACTAATAATAATAATTTTAACACTAATAATAATAATAATAATAAATAATAATAACACTAATACTAATAATAATAATAATATTAACACTAATAATAATAATAATAATAATAATAAAAATAATAATAACACTAATAATAATAATTTTAATAATAATAATAATACTAATAAAAATAATAATAATACTACTACTACTACTACTACTACTACTAATAATAATAATACTAATACTAATAAAAATAATAATACTACTACTACTAATAATAATAATAATACTAATACTAATAAAAATAATAATAATACTAATAATAATAATAATAATAATAATAATAAAAATAATAATAACACTAATAATAATAATAATAATAATAATAATAATAATATTAACTCTAATAATAATAATAATAATAATAATAATAAAGTATAAAGGCAAATTTCTTACTTTAGAGAAACAAGGAACCATGAGCCTTGATATCAATAACAAAATGAGGTTAGAAGATGCTCCCAGGTGATTGTTAACACTAACATTGCTGCTAATTACTACAATGGTCACTTAGCAGCTATAAGGAGATACATGAGAAATCTGAAGATACATTTCTATGAAGATGGGTTTTACATAGTGTTGCTGGACAACTTATAACAGGACCAATGATGTGAGATGTCTGTCTTTATTATGACAAAAACAGCACCACAATGCAAATTATTTGAAAGAGGAGGATTGCTGCTGTGAAATTTCGGATCTTATATTCCTCTATGAGTTCTTGTGAGTAACAAAGGATATTTGCCAACAATATAAAACCATGTGTATGAATACAAAGAAAAAATAAAGATGGCATCTTCATTTTCATTCAATTAAGCAATAGTATTTAATATGAAAAGAGGTATTTATTAATACACAGGACAACCTTTTGTTTATCCCAGGCATTAGTTAGTCCATAAAATAGACTTTTGCTTATCCCAGGCATTAATTATTATGTAGAAATGTATATTAATCCCAGGCATTAATTATTACATAGAAAAGTATATTTATCCCAGGCATTAATTATTACATAGAAAAGTATATTTATCCCAGGCATTAATTATTACATAGAAAAGTATATTTATCCCAGGCATTAATTAGTATGTAGGATAGCCTTATGTTTATCCCAGACATTAATTAGTATGTAGGGTAATCTTATGCTTATCCAAAGCATTAATTAGAATGTAGGATAACCTTATACTTATCCCAGGCTTTAATTAGTACTGTACGTAGCAAAGCCTTATGCTTATCTGAGGCATTAATTAGTATAGTGGATAGCCTTATGCTTATCCCAGGCATTTATTAGTAGGTAGAATAGCCTTATGCTTATCTCAGGTATTAATTAGTATGTAGGACAGCCTTTTGTTTATCCCAGGCATTAATTAGTATATAGGATAGCCTTATGGTTATCCCATGCATTAATTAGTATGTAGTATAGGCTAATGCTTATCCCAAACATTAATTAGTATGTAGGATAGCCTTATGCTTATTCCAGGCAATTATTAGTACATAGGATAGCCTTATGCTTATCCCAGGCATTAATCAGTATATAAGATAGTCTTATGCTTTTCCCAGGCATTAATAAGTATGTAGGATAGCCTAATGCTTATCAGAGGTATTAATCAGTATGTAGGATAGCCTTATGCTTAACCCAGGTATTAATTAGTATGTACGATAGCCTCATGCTTATCCCAAGCATTATTCAGTATGTAGGATAGCCTAATGCTTATCCCAGGCATTAATTAGTATGTAGGATAGCCTTATGCTTAACCCAGGCATTAATTAGTACGTAGGGTAGCCTTATGCTTATCCCAATAATTAATTAGTACGTAGAATAGCCTTATGCTTATCCCAGGTATTAATTAGTATGTAGGATAGCCTTATGCTTAACCTAGGCATTAATTAGTATTAAGGATAGCCTAATGCTTATCCCAGGCATTAATCAGTATGTAGGATAGCCGTATGCTTATCCCAAGCATTAATTAGTACGTAGGATAGCCTTATGCTTATACCAGGAATTAATTATTATGTAGGATAGCCTTATGCTTAACCCAGGCATTAATTAGTACGTAGGATAGCCTTATGCTTAATCCAGGCATTAATTAGTATGTGGATAGCCTTATGCTTATCCCAAGCATTAATTGGTACGTAGGCTAGCCTTTTGATTATCCAAGGCATTCATTAGTATGTAGGATAGCCTTATGCTTAACCCAGTCATTAATTAGTACGTAGGATAGCCTTATGCTTAACCTAGGCATTATTTAGTATGTGGATAGCCTTATGCTTATCCCAGGCATTAATTAGTACATAGGATAGCCTTATGCGTATCCCAGGCATTAATAAGTATGTAGGATAGCGTTATGCTTAACCCAGGCATTAATTTGTATGTGGATAGCTTTATGCTTATCCCAAGCATGAATTAGTATGTAGGATAACCTTTTGCTTATCCCAGGCATTAATAAGTATGTAGGATAGGCCGTATGCTTATCCCAGGCATTAATTAGTATGTAGGATAGCCTTATGCTTAACCTAGGCATTAATTAGTACGTAGGATAGCCTTATGCTTATCCCAAGCATTAATTAGTACGTAGACTAGCCTTATGCTTATCCCAGGGATAAATTAGTATGTAGCATAGCCTTATGCTTAACCCAGGCATTAATTAGTATGTAGGATAGCCTTATGCTTATCCCAAGAATTAATTAGTACGTAGAATAACCTTATGCTTATTCCAGGTATTAATTAGTATGTAGGATAGCCTTCTGCTTAACCCAGGCATTAATTAGTATGTAGGATAGCCAAATGCTTATCCCAAGCATTAATCAGTATGTAGGATAGCCTTATACTTATCCCAAGCATTAATTAGTACGTAGGATAGCCTAATGCTTATCCCAAGCATTAATTAATATGTAGGATAGCCTTATGCTTATCCCAGGAATTAATTATTAAGTAGGATAGCCTTATGCTTAACCCAGGCATTAATTAGTATGTAGGATAGCCTTATGCTTAACCCAGGCATTAATTAGTATGTGGATAGCCTTATGCTTATCCCAAGACATAAGTGGTACGTAGGCTAGCCTTTTGCTTATCCAAGGCATTCATTAGTATGTAGGATAGCCTTATGCTTAACCCAGGCATTAATTAGTACGTAGGATAGCCTTATGCTTAACCTAGGCATTAATTAGAATGTAGGATAGCCTTATGATTATCCCAGGCATTAATTAGTACATAGGATAGCCTTATGCGTATCCCAGGCATTAATTAGTATGTAGGATAGCCTTATGCTTAACCCAGGCATTAATTTGTATGTGGATAGCCTTATGCCTATCCCAAGCATGCATTAGTATGTAGGATAGCCTTTTGCTTATCCCAGGCATTAATTAGTATGTAGGATAGCCTTCTGCTTAACCCAGACATTAATTACTACATAGGATAGCCTTATGCGTATCCCAGGCATTAATAAGTATGTAGGATAGCGTTATGCTTAACCCAGGCATTAATTTGTATGTGGATAGCTTTATGCTTATCCCAAGCATGAATTAGTATGTAGGATAACCTTTTGCTTATCCCAGGCATTAATAAGTATGTAGGATAGGCCGTATGCTTATCCCAGGCATTAATTAGTATGTAGGATAGCTGTATGCTTAACCTAGGCATTAATTAGTACGTAGGATAGCCTTATGCTTATCCCAAGCATTAATTAGTACGTAGACTAGCCTTATGCTTATCCCAGGGATTAATTAGTATGTAGCATAGCCTTATGCTTAACCCAGGCATTAATTAGTATGTAGGATAGCCTTATGCTTATCCCAAGAATTAATTAGTACGTAGAATAGCCTTATTCTTATTCCAGGTATTAATTAGTATGTAGGATAGCCTTCTGCTTAACCCAAGCATTAATTAGTATGTAGGATAGCCAAATGCTTATCCCAAGCATTAATCAGTATGTAGGATAGCCTTATGCTTATCCCAAGCATTAATTAGTACGTAGGATAGCCTAATGCTTATCCCAAGCATTAATTAATATGTAGGATAGCCTTATGCTTATCCCAGGAATTAATTATTAAGTAGGATAACCTTATGCTTAACCCAGGCATTAATTAGTATGTGGATAGCCTTATGCTTATCCCAAGAAATAAGTGGTACGTAGGCTAGCCTTTTGCTTATCCAAGGCATTCATTAGTATGTAGGATAGCCTTATGCTTAACCCAGGCATTAATTAGTACGTAGGATAGCCTTATGCTTAACCTAGGCATTAATTAGAATGTAGGATAGCCTTATGATTATCCCAGGCATTAATTAGTACATAGGATAGCCTTATGCGTATCCCAGGCATTAATTAGTATGTAGGATAGCCTTATGCTTAACCCAGGCATTAATTTGTATGTGGATAGCCTTATGCTTATCCCAAGCATGCATTAGTATGTAGGATAGCCTTTTGCTTATCCCAGGCATTAATTAGTATGTAGGATAGCCTTCTGCTTAACCCAGACATTAATTACTACATAGGATAGCCTTATGCTTAACCTAGGCACTAATTAGTAGATGGATAGCCTTATGCTTATCCCAGGCATTAATTAGTACGTAGGATAGCCTTATGCTTAACCCAGGTATTAATTAGTAAGTGGATTTCCTTATGCTTAACCCAGACATAAATATGTACGTGGATTTCCTTATTCTTAATCCAGGCATTCATTAGTAGGTAGGGTAGCCTTATGCTTATCTCAGGTATTAATTAGTATGTAGGACATACTTTGCTTATCCCAGGCATTAATTAGTATGTAGTATAGGCTTATGCTCATCCCAAACATTAATTAGTATGTAGCATAGCCGTATGCTTATCCCAGGCAATTATTAGTATGTATGATAGCCTTATGCTTATCCCAGGCATTAATCAGTATGTAAGATAGTCTTATGCTTATCCCAGACATTAATTAGTACATAGGATATCCTTATGATTATCCCAGGCATTAATTAGTACATAGGACAGCCTTATGTTGATCCCAGGCATTAATTAGTATGTAGGATAGCCTTATACTTATCCCAAGCATTAATTAGTACATAGGATAACCTTATGCATATCCCAGGCATAAATTAGTATGTAGGATAGCCTTATGCTTAACCCAGGCAATTATTAGTACATAGGATAGCCTTATGCTTATCCAAGGCATTGATCAGTATGTATGAAAGCCTTATGCTTATCCCAAGCATTAATCAGTATGTAGGATAGTCTTATGCTTATCCCAAGCATTAATTAGTAGATAGGATAGCCTTATGCTTACACCAGGCATTAATTAGTATGCAGGATAGCCTTATGCTTAACCCAGGCATTAATTAGTACGTAGGATAGCCTTATGTGTATCCAGGCATTAATTAGTACGTAGGATAGCCTTATGCTTAACCTAGGCATTATTTAGTATGTGGATAGCCTTATGCTTATCCCAGGCATTAATTAGTACATAGGATAGCCTTATGCGTATCCCAGGCATTAATAAGTATGTAGGATAGCGTTATGCTTAACCCAGGCATTAATTTGTATGTGGATAGCTTTATGCTTATCCCAAGCATGAATTAGTATGTAGGATAACCTTTTGCTTATCCCAGGCATTAATAAGTATGTAGGATAGGCCGTATGCTTATCCCAGGCATTAATTAGTATGTAGGATAGCCTTATGCTTAACCTAGGCATTAATTAGTACGTAGGATAGCCTTATGCTTATCCCAAGCATTAATTAGTACGTAGACTAGCCTTATGCTTATCCCAGGGATAAATTAGTATGTAGCATAGCCTTATGCTTAACCCAGGCATTAATTAGTATGTAGGATAGCCTTATGCTTATCCCAAGAATTAATTAGTACGTAGAATAACCTTATGCTTATTCCAGGTATTAATTAGTATGTAGGATAGCCTTCTGCTTAACCCAGGCATTAATTAGTATGTAGGATAGCCAAATGCTTATCCCAAGCATTAATCAGTATGTAGGATAGCCTTATACTTATCCCAAGCATTAATTAGTACGTAGGATAGCCTAATGCTTATCCCAAGCATTAATTAATATGTAGGATAGCCTTATGCTTATCCCAGGAATTAATTATTAAGTAGGATAGCCTTATGCTTAACCCAGGCATTAATTAGTATGTAGGATAGCCTTATGCTTAACCCAGGCATTAATTAGTATGTGGATAGCCTTATGCTTATCCCAAGACATAAGTGGTACGTAGGCTAGCCTTTTGCTTATCCAAGGCATTCATTAGTATGTAGGATAGCCTTATGCTTAACCCAGGCATTAATTAGTACGTAGGATAGCCTTATGCTTAACCTAGGCATTAATTAGAATGTAGGATAGCCTTATGATTATCCCAGGCATTAATTAGTACATAGGATAGCCTTATGCGTATCCCAGGCATTAATTAGTATGTAGGATAGCCTTATGCTTAACCCAGGCATTAATTTGTATGTGGATAGCCTTATGCCTATCCCAAGCATGCATTAGTATGTAGGATAGCCTTTTGCTTATCCCAGGCATTAATTAGTATGTAGGATAGCCTTCTGCTTAACCCAGACATTAATTACTACATAGGATAGCCTTATGCGTATCCCAGGCATTAATAAGTATGTAGGATAGCGTTATGCTTAACCCAGGCATTAATTTGTATGTGGATAGCTTTATGCTTATCCCAAGCATGAATTAGTATGTAGGATAACCTTTTGCTTATCCCAGGCATTAATAAGTATGTAGGATAGGCCGTATGCTTATCCCAGGCATTAATTAGTATGTAGGATAGCTGTATGCTTAACCTAGGCATTAATTAGTACGTAGGATAGCCTTATGCTTATCCCAAGCATTAATTAGTACGTAGACTAGCCTTATGCTTATCCCAGGGATTAATTAGTATGTAGCATAGCCTTATGCTTAACCCAGGCATTAATTAGTATGTAGGATAGCCTTATGCTTATCCCAAGAATTAATTAGTACGTAGAATAGCCTTATTCTTATTCCAGGTATTAATTAGTATGTAGGATAGCCTTCTGCTTAACCCAAGCATTAATTAGTATGTAGGATAGCCAAATGCTTATCCCAAGCATTAATCAGTATGTAGGATAGCCTTATGCTTATCCCAAGCATTAATTAGTACGTAGGATAGCCTAATGCTTATCCCAAGCATTAATTAATATGTAGGATAGCCTTATGCTTATCCCAGGAATTAATTATTAAGTAGGATAACCTTATGCTTAACCCAGGCATTAATTAGTATGTGGATAGCCTTATGCTTATCCCAAGAAATAAGTGGTACGTAGGCTAGCCTTTTGCTTATCCAAGGCATTCATTAGTATGTAGGATAGCCTTATGCTTAACCCAGGCATTAATTAGTACGTAGGATAGCCTTATGCTTAACCTAGGCATTAATTAGAATGTAGGATAGCCTTATGATTATCCCAGGCATTAATTAGTACATAGGATAGCCTTATGCGTATCCCAGGCATTAATTAGTATGTAGGATAGCCTTATGCTTAACCCAGGCATTAATTTGTATGTGGATAGCCTTATGCTTATCCCAAGCATGCATTAGTATGTAGGATAGCCTTTTGCTTATCCCAGGCATTAATTAGTATGTAGGATAGCCTTCTGCTTAACCCAGACATTAATTACTACATAGGATAGCCTTATGCTTAACCTAGGCACTAATTAGTAGATGGATAGCCTTATGCTTATCCCAGGCATTAATTAGTACGTAGGATAGCCTTATGCTTAACCCAGGTATTAATTAGTAAGTGGATTTCCTTATGCTTAACCCAGACATAAATATGTACGTGGATTTCCTTATTCTTAATCCAGGCATTCATTAGTAGGTAGGGTAGCCTTATGCTTATCTCAGGTATTAATTAGTATGTAGGACATACTTTGCTTATCCCAGGCATTAATTAGTATGTAGTATAGGCTTATGCTCATCCCAAACATTAATTAGTATGTAGCATAGCCGTATGCTTATCCCAGGCAATTATTAGTATGTATGATAGCCTTATGCTTATCCCAGGCATTAATCAGTATGTAAGATAGTCTTATGCTTATCCCAGACATTAATTAGTACATAGGATATCCTTATGATTATCCCAGGCATTAATTAGTACATAGGACAGCCTTATGTTGATCCCAGGCATTAATTAGTATGTAGGATAGCCTTATACTTATCCCAAGCATTAATTAGTACATAGGATAACCTTATGCATATCCCAGGCATAAATTAGTATGTAGGATAGCCTTATGCTTAACCCAGGCAATTATTAGTACATAGGATAGCCTTATGCTTATCCAAGGCATTGATCAGTATGTATGAAAGCCTTATGCTTATCCCAAGCATTAATCAGTATGTAGGATAGTCTTATGCTTATCCCAAGCATTAATTAGTAGATAGGATAGCCTTATGCTTACACCAGGCATTAATTAGTATGCAGGATAGCCTTATGCTTAACCCAGGCATTAATTAGTACGTAGGATAGCCTTATGTGTATCCAGGCATTAATTAGTACGTAGGATAGCCTTATCCTTAACCCAGGTATTAATTAGTACGTGGCTTTCCTTATGCTTAACCCAGACATTAATAATTACGTGGATTTCCTTATGCTTAACCCAGGCATTCATTAGTAGGTAGGGTAGCCTTATTCTTAACCTAGGCACTAATTAGTAGATGGATAGCTTTATGGTTATCCCAGGCATTAATAACTTCGTAGGATAGCCTTATGTGTTTCCAGGCATTAATTAGTATGTAGTGATGTCCCGAACTGTTCGCCCGCAAACGGTTCACAGCGAACATAGGTTGTTCGCCTTTGCGTTTGTGGGCGAACACATGGCGATGTTTATGTGTCATCATTGTGGAAACTTTGACCCTTTATGTCACAGCCGCCTGACACATTAGAGCCAATCAACATCAGACACTCCCTCACAGACACTCCCAGCTACTCGGAATCCGCCATTTTAGACTCATAACGACCTTGCTTTTTTAATGAGAGGACGTGTTGTGTTTTTGCTCCTGACATTAAGAGGAAAAACATAGCTAGGCTAGTGTATTTACAGTCCAGAAGGACTCCACTCATCTCTGCTGCAAGCACAGCACCCCAAAAAGCCCTTTTTAGGGCTATATTTCGTGCCGTTTTTTTTTTTTTTTTTTTTTTTTTTATTAGCATTTGCCTGGCTTTCAGCTGTGTGTTTAAGGCTCACAGCATATGCTGTGACTACTGCCACCACTGATATCTCCCTAACAACATTAGTTTAAATTTAACTAACCCAAAAATATAATTATTTTTCTAGTGTAATTTTTTTTCATTTTCTATCAGGCCAGTGTCACACAGCATATACTCTGGTTCATTGCTCTGTGCCAGCCAGCAGCCAGCAGTGTTAATATCCGTTTATAACATTATTTTTAATTTAAAAAAAAAACACAAAAAAATATTTTTCTAGTGTAATCTAATTACATTTACTATCATGCCTGTGTCTGTCAGGCTCACTCAGCATTAATATACCTCTTTTTTTTTTTTCAGTCTTTTGGTTAATTGGTCTGTGCCAGGCAGCCACCCAGCACTCATATCTATTTTTCTTTCACCTTAATTGTAATATAAAAAAAAAAAAGTTTAAATTTGTTTGCTAGTGTAATCTAATATAATTTTCTATCCGGCCTGTGTGTTTTGCTGACATAGAGAGCCTACTGTGTTTACTTGCTGCCCTCCCTAGTCTATGAGCCACGACTCATATGTGTTTAACCTTTTTTTAATCATCATTATGCTAGTGTAATCTAATTGTATTTTCTATCAGGCCTGTGTCTAACTGTCTATCTGACTTACACAGCATACTGTTGTTATAATTGCTGCCCTACGTAGCAGCCAGCCAGTGCGACCACTCATAGAGTCATATGTGCATTGCACTTCTTAACATAATTTTAATATTAAAATCTAAAATTTTAAAATATTTTGCTAGTGTAATGTAACTTAATTTTCTATCAGTCCTGTGTTTTTGTCACTTACACAGCATACTGTGTTAAATTGCTGCCCTACCTACCATCCACGACTCATATCTGCCAGCCTGTCTGCAAGGCCCAAGTAGCCAATTAGTGGCACCAATCACAATTCTTGTAACAGTAATAATAAAAAAAAAACCCATAATTTTTTGGACTGCAAATATTCAGTCTCCTAGGGCCATTGAATTTCATTTACCTCCTGCCTGCCACTGCCAGCCTTTTGTGCCAGGCCGTCTAGCCAACTATTTACACCAATCATAATTGTTGTCACAGTCAGACAGTATAGTTATTAATTTAAATAAAAAAAATTTTTAGTGTTGATCTTAATCCTCAGTTTGCTCGTGCCTTTGAATTGCACTTTTCTACAGCCTTCCAAGCCTGTGTGCCAGGCCTACTTAAAAAATATTTACACCAATCATATTTGTTGTGACAGTATTCTAATAATTAAAAATTAAAATTTTTGGTAATAGTTGCTGTGATTTGAATCCTCAGTTTGCTGGTGCCATTGAATAGCACTTTCCTCCTGCCTTGCAGCCTGCTGTGAGCCAGGCCCACCTAGCCAATTGTTGTCAGCAATCATATTTCTGTTAACAGTATTGCAAAAATTGTCAATCATCACTGTTTAGACTGTCAGTAATCAGTCTCCTAGTGTCCTTGAATTGCATCTCCCTCCTGCCTGCCATCCTTTTGTGCCAGGCCGTCTTGCCAACTATTTACACCAATCCTAATTTTTTGTCACAGTATAGTTACTAATTAAAATTAAAAAAATCTTTATTGTTGATGATCTTAACCCTCAGTTTGCTCGTGCCTTTGAATTGCACTTTTCTACAGCCTTCCAAGCCTGTGTGCCAGGCCTACTTAAAAAATATTTACACCAATCATATTTGTTGTGACAGTATTCTAATAATTAAAAATTAAAATTTTTGGTAATAGTTGCTGTGATTTGAATCGTCAGTTTGCTGGTGCCATTGAATAGCACTTTCCTCCTGCCTTGCAGCCTGCTGTGAGCCAGGCCCACCTAGCCAATTGTTGTCAGCAATCATATTTCTGTTAACAGTATTGCAAAAATTGTCAATCATCACTGTTTAGACTGTCAGTAATCAGTCTCCTAGTTTCCTTGAATTGCATCTCCCTCCTGCCTGCCATCCTTTTGTGCCAGGACGTCTTGCCAACTATTTACACCAATCCTAATTTTTTGTCACAGTATAGTTACTAATTAAAATTAAAAAAATCTTTATTGTTGATGATCTTAACCCTCAGTTTGCTCGTGTCTTTGAATTGCACTTTTCTACAGCCTTCCAAGCCTGTGTGCCAGGCCTACTTAAAAAATATTTACACCAATCATATTTGTTGTGACAGTATTCTAATAATTAAAAATTAAAATTTTTGGTAATAGTTGCTGTGATTTGAATCGTCAGTTTGCTGGTGCCATTGAATAGCACTTTCCTCCTGCCTTGCAGCCTGCTGTGAGCCAGGCCCACCTAGCCAATTGTTGTCAGCAATCATATTTCTGTTAACAGTATTGCAAAAATTGTCAATCATCACTGTTTAGACTGTCAGTAATCAGTCTCCTAGTTTCCTTGAATTGCATCTCCCTCCTGCCTGCCATCCTTTTGTGCCAGGCCATCTTGCCAACTATTTACACCAATCCAAATTTTTTGTCACAGTATAGTTACTTATTAAAATTAAAAAAATCTTTATTGTTGATGATCTTAATCCTCAGTTTGCTCGTGCTTTTGAATTTCACTTTTCTACAGCCTTCCAAGCCTGTGTGCCAGGCCTACTTAAAAATATTTACACCAATCATATTTGTTGTGACAGTATTCTAATAATTAAAAATTAAAATTTTTGGTAATAGTTGCTGTGATTTGAATCGTCAGTTTGCTGGTGCCATTGAATAGCACTTTCCTCCTGCTGTGAGCCAGGCCCACCTAGCCAATTGTTGTCAGCAATCATATTTCTGTTAACAGTATTGCAAAAATTGTCAATCATCACTGTTTAGACTGTCAGTAATCAGTCTCCTAGTGTCCTTGAATTGCATCTCCCTCCTGCCTGCCATCCTTTTGTGCCAGGCCGTCTTGCCAACTATTTACACCAATCCTAATTTTTTGTCACAGTATAGTTACTAATTACAATTAAAAAAATCTTTATTGTTGATGATCTTAATCCTCAGTTTGCTTGTGCCCTAGAATAGCACTTTTCTACAGCCTTCCAAGCCTGTGTGCCAGGCCTACTTAAAAAATATTTACACCAATCATATTTGTTGTGACAGTATTCTAATAATTAAAAATTAAAATTTTTGGTAATAGTTGCTGTGATTTGAAACCTCAGTTTGCTGGTGCCATTGAATAGCACTTTCCTCCTGCCTTGCAGCCTGCTGTGAGCCAGGCCCACCTAGCCAATTGTTGTCAGCAATCATATTTCTTTTAACAGTATTGCAAAAATTGTCAATCATCACTGTTTTGACTGTCATTAATCAGTCTCCTAGTGTCCTTGAATTGCATCTCCCTCCTGCCTGCCATCCTTTTGTGCCAGGCCGTCTTGCCAACTATTTACACCAATCCTAATTGTTGTCACAGTATAGTTACTAATTAAAATAAAAAAAATCTTGATTGTTGATCTTAATCCTCATTTTGCTTGTGCCATTGAATTGCACTTTTCTACTGCCTGCCAGCCTGTGTGCCAGGCCCAACTATCCAATTAGTGCTAGCAATCATATTTCTTTTAACAGTATTGCAAAATTTGTCAATCAACACTGTTTTGACTGTCAATCTGCAGTCTACTAGTGCCCTTGAATTGCATTTTCCTCCTGCCTGCCTGCCTGTGTGCCAGTCCCAACTAGCCAATTAGTGCCACCACTCATATTTATTGTAACAGGATTGGAATTTTTGTTAATCATAACTGTTTTGACTGTGATTCTTCAGTCTCCTAGTGCCATTGAATTGCAGTTTCCTTTCTCCCAGCGTGTGTGCCAGACAGGCTCATTTGCCAAATAGTGCCAAACAATCATATTTGTTGCCACAGTACTAGTAATATTTCAAAAAACTAACAATTTGTGATTTTTAAAACATCTGTCTTTTTTGATGTTGTCAGTCTCACAGCGTATACTGTGCCCACTTTCACAGTGCCACCACTGAATTGGTGTAATAGTATTGTTAGTGTCCATTTAAAAAAAAATGACAGGCAGAGGCAGGCCACCCCGCAGGTTCCGTGGTCGTGGTCGTGGTGCTGTGATTCCTTTAGACCCTACAAATATGCACATTGTTCAGACGCCGGGTGCCAGGGGGGATGCAAAAACTTCTGAGGAGGACCTAGTTGAATGGCTAACACAGGAAACCCAATCTTCTTCAGCTTCCGCTGCTAGTCCTCCTAACCTTGACGCACCATCTAAGTCCAGCTGTGCTTTGGGCAGGTCTCAAGTGACCAGTGCCACTCTGCCGCCTGTCGCCACCACCAACACTAGCACCACAGCCGCTTCACTTAATCTGTCACAGGAGTTATTGACACATCATTTTGAAGAAATGAGTGATGCGCAACCATCATTGACAGAGGATGTAGATAATAGTGATCAGTCTCAGTCAGGCAGCATTACCGACATGGAGGTACGGTGTGATGATGATGATGATGTTGTACCCGCTGCTGCTTCCTTTCTTGATGTTTCAGATACAAGTGAAGCGGTTGATGATGATGTGTCGATGGATGTCACGTGGGTGCCTGCTAGAAGAGAAGAAGAAGAGGGGGAAAGTTCAGATGGGGAGACAGAGAGGAGGAGGAGACGATTTGGAAGCACGGGGAGGTCGTCTCAAGAAGCTAGTGGCACAGTCAGACAGCATGCATCGTCACCAGGGGTCAGCCAGACAGCCCGCCGACCCCCATCAACGCATGCTGTTGCCACCACCAGAATGCCATCATCGCAGAGCTCAGCAGTGTGGCATTATTTTTGTGTGTCTGCCTCTGACAACAGCGATGCCATTTGCAACCTGTGCCAAAAGAAACTGAGTCGTGGGAAGTCCAACAGCCACCTAGGTACAACTGCTTTGTGAAGGTACATGGTCTTCCATCACAAAGGCCGATGGGAAGAACACATGAGTAGAAGCAGCACACAAAGTGAAAGCCGCCCTCCTCCTCCTGCTCCAGCATCTTCAGCCACGTCAACCAGTGTTGTCCTCCTTGCCCCCTCTCAACCATCCTCCACTCAGTCTCTCTTACGTAGCAGTTCCTGGTCATCTGCCCACAGTCAGGTGTCTGTCAAGGACATGTTTGAGCGTAAGAAGCCAATTTCTCAAAGTCACCCCCTTGCCCGGCGTCTGACAGCTGGCTTGTCTGAACTCTTAGCCCGCCAGCTTTTACCATACAAGCTGGTGGAGTCTGATGCTTTCAAAAAATTTGAATCTATTGGGACACCGCAGTGGAAGGTACCTGGCAGAAAATTATTTTCACAAAAGGCAATCCCAAACCTGTACTCTGTTGTGAGAAAGGAAGTTATGGCATGTCTGGCACACAGCGTTGGGGCAAGGGTCCATATGACCACAGATAGCTGGTCTGCAAAGCATGGTCAGGGCAGGTATATCACCTACACTGCGCATTGGGTAAACCTGCTGACTTCTGACAAGCATGGAATGCGTGGCTCTGCAGAAGAGTTGGTGACACCGCCACGACTTGCAGGCAGGCCTGCTGCTACCTCCTCTACTCCATCCTCTTCCATAACCTCTTCCTCGGCTGAGTCCTCTTCAACTTCTGTGTCTTGCTCCACATCTATGGCACCCCCCAGCTCCCCAGGTACTATGCTACATCCCGGGTACGGCAGTGTCACGCCGTCTTGGGGTTGACTTGCCTGAAAGCGGAGAGTCACACCGCACCAGCACTCCTGACCGCCCTGAACGCACAGGTGGATCAGTGGCTGACTCCGCACCAACTGGAGATTGGCAAGGTTGTTTCTGACAATGGAAGTAATTTGGTGGCGGCATTGAAATTGGGAAAGTTGACACATGTGCCGTGCATGGCACATGTGTGTAATCTGATTGTACAACGATTTGTCCATAAGTACCCAGGCTTACAGGACATCCTGAAGCAGGCCAGGAAGGTGTGTGGCCATTTCAGGCGTTCCCACACGGCCATGGCGCACTTGTCTGATACCCAGCGTCGAAACAACCTGCCAGTGAGGCGCTTGATTTGCGACAGCCCGACACGGTGGAATTCAACACTCCTAATGTTTGACCGCCTGCTCCAACAAGAAAAAGCTGTTAATGAGTATTTGTATGACCGGGGTGCTAGGCCAGCCTCTGGGGAGCTGGGGATATTTTTGCCAAATTACTGGACGCTCTTGCGCAATGCCTGTAGGCTCATGCGTCCTTTTTTTTTTTTTTTTTTTTTTTTTTATTGAGGTTTTAAGAAAAAAAATAATACAAGCAAGTGATTACACAAAACACTCCGCAAACAGAAAGTTGACAGTTAGATAGACATCATATAACATCATCCATTAACACATATTGCTTGAAGATGTAAATACAAATTGAGCATTGAACCTCAGTTTTCTGATAGTTAAATTATTTCCCCCAAGGAAAAACTAACAAGGCCTCTCTTGGACCTCCTGGACTACATTATAGACGTGATGGGGGACTTTAAGGAGGAAAGAAAATAATAAATAGGCCACTCTTGGACCTACATGAATATGAACAATATATAAAGATCAACTATGCAAAGAGAACATTTTGTATAAAGGGAAATATTAAATATCATAAGACACCCTATTCAGCAAACAAGACCACAAAGGGGCACGGTTAAGTGAGTTTACCTCAGTAATCTATAGCGACAAATAGGCCATAGCAATTAATATTGCTAATCCTGACATAGAGCTACGTTTCTAGTGTAATCATAAAGGTAGGTAATTGGGTATGTGATATAGTACAACTATTTTACTGACGGGAAGGGCTGGTGTTATAAGGCTGCTCATCCTAACAAGTAATACTCTCCCCTGTGCCACACACAAGAATAAAATTAAAACTCTCTACAACTATAGATGAATAAGTTTAATGCACCACATCATCTCGGCCGCTGACGATGCAGTAACAGTGAGGGTTTTAGCACAGCTGGTTAGCATAGAGGGGCGAATCTATTTAATGGAGGACTAAGCATGGTTCTATGAAAACATATTAGACAGAGTGGCCCAGAACATGTGTACTATATGAATGATATACAAACAAACATATACAGTAATCAATATACATATCTTCAACTTATTTATCGCTAACAACAGTGGACACTGAAATGAATTCCTGTGGAGGTAGCATGTCTGGAAAGCAACAATAAAGGTTATATTCACTCTTTTAATGTGCATGTTGTCATGACCTATTGTACCGGTGGCTCACCGGGTATACAAGCAAGGCTAAAGTACCAAGGGTAGGGTCTCAAGTATATCAACCATACAGCACTGGGAAGCAAAAGCTATATCATAAACAGTATCTAATATCATGAGGGTACATTGAACAGTTATCTTGTGTCTGGATAGAGTATAGTCAATTTCATAACGACCTCATTTCACAGAACCTATACTTAAGAGAACACAAAAAAAAACAGACTGCAAGCATAAAAAGTTCAGATTAAGGTGTCACCCTACTCCCATCTGGCTGATCATAGGTATATGCAACAAAACGTCATTAGGATTCTAGTATGCCTGAGTTATACCGGAATAGAGACCTTAATTATAAAGAAAAAACAAACAAAGCAAAAAAAAAAAAAAAAAAAAAAAAAAAAAACAGTCCCATTGTTCATCTGGACATGGCTTACATGGTATTAAAGTGTCTCTGTACAGTCTCTCACTTCTTTGCTGCCCATGTGGGCTCTTTGTCTTTTAACCCACACCGGGCCTCTGGAAACCAAACAGTTCCACATGGTTATGTCCATTTTAACCTATTCCGGTTCTTGAGGTTATTATTGAGATTAAGTCCCTGTAAGAAATAAATTGCTTTACCTCTGTTGCCGGATTCAGCCCAATGCCAGTGGCACTACTTTTACCAGGAATGGCTGCAGTCGAGTAGGGTATCCTCTGCAATCCTTGCCTGCAAACCCCAAGGAGCACCCGGGTTAATGAAGTGCCGGTATTAGACTGAAAATTCTGTACATTGGTGTTTGTGGCTTCTATTGGTTCACCGTCGCTCAGGGCCTCCGTGCTGATTCCAAATTCTGGCGGCTGATTAATGACCGCATACCAGGGGTCCTCTCTGCAATCCGAAATACCCTCCTCATGGCTCCAGCATGACAGATCCCCATATTGCGGACCAAAGGCTAGGGTTGGTTTTCTCTGGATGACACAGGCATCCTCCGGGGGAAGGGTCTCCTCCTGATCATCCGCTCTCTTAGCGACCTGCATAGACCGGGTAGTCCCAGCAAGTCCAGTCACGAGGTAGCCGTGGCTTGCTAAGGTATTAGGTGGGCCTGTGCTCCTGTAGTTGTGCTGTGTCACTGTAGCTGGGGATGTACAATCCGAGCCATTGTAAATCCGCTTAACCAGGCCACATGAAGTGCTGGATGCGGTTTGCATAGTTTCCCGGGCTGTCAGCTGGACTTCGTCCAGAAAGTTGCGGCGTGGAGAGGCAAGTGATAAGTCCCTTTTCTCCAGGACCCTATCCCTCAGACAGGGCTCTGTATTTGGCATGGTGCTATTGCTCGCCTGCTGTGCAACCATGCGGAGAGAGGTGAAAGTCTCTGTCAGCACTGTCATTATGGCCGCTTGTTGAAGCTTAAGGAGCTTACTGAGTTCCGAAGTTGCTGACGCAGTCATTTCCATGACCCTTCTTAGTTTTTCCTTAGGGCAGATGATTAGTAGAAGAGCAATTGAAAATGTGTAGTAATTAGTACTACTCGTAACCCCAGTCTCCCAGGGGGGGGAATATGCGTAAGCCCCGGCTCCAGAAACCGCCAGACACTTTATAAATGCGGCAGCCCTGAGGCCTAGCTGCAGAACTTAGACAGAGCGGTCTATCCAGAAAGTTTCCCTCAGGACTGTCAATTCCTTGAGTCTCGTAGTATCCCCCTGGCCCCCATCCACAGGATTAGAAATTTTTATATAGGAAAACAATAAAAAGTTATATAAAACACTGTAGTGGAACCAGGAGCTCCCACAAAACACGTCCTGTCTCTGCAACTGTAGGCTCCGCCCCCCCTCATGCGTCCTTTTGAGGAGGTGACAAACCTTGTCAGTCGCACCGAAGGCACCATCAGCGACATCATACCATTTGTTTTCTTCCTGGAGCGTGCCCTGCGAAGAGTGCTGGATCAGGCAGTAGATGAGCGTGAAGAGGAAGCGGGAGAGTTGTGGTGTCCATCACCCCCGCAAACAGCCGAATCAGCATTGCTTGCTGGACCTGCGGCAACGCAGGAAGAGGATTGTGAGGAAGAGGAGTCAGAGGAGGAATGTGGCTTTGGGGAGGATGAGGAGGAGGAAGACCGAGCACAACAGTCATCCCAGGGTGCTCGTTGTTGTCACCTCTCTGGTACCCGTGGTGTTGTACGTGGCTGGGGGGAAGAAGATACCATCAGTGAGATCAGTGAGGAGGAGGAACGTGACATGATTAGCTCAGCATCCAACCTTGTTCAAATGGGTTCTTTCATGCTGTCGTGCCTGTTGAGGGACCCTCGTATAAAAAAGCTGAAGGAGAACGACCTGTACTGGGTGTCCACGCTCCTCGACCCCCAGTATAAGCATAAAGTGCCTGAAATGTTACCAAATTCCCGCAAGTCGGAAAGGATGGAGCATTTTCATAATAAATTAAAAACTATGCTTTACACAGCGTATAAGGGTGATGTCACAGCACCACGGGAATGTAACAGGGGAAGAGATGAAATTAATCCTCCTCCTCCCACGACCACGGCGGCAAGGACCGGGCGCTTTCCTGACGTCTTGTTGATGGAGGACATGCGTACCTTTTTAACTCCCATGCACCATCAGAGCCTTTCGGGATCCAGCCTTAGAGAAAGACTCAACCGACAGGTAGCAGACTACCTAGCTTTAACTGCGGATCTCGACACTCTCAGGAGCGATGGACCCCTTGACTACTGGGTGTGCAGGCTGGACTTGTGGCCTGAGCTATCCCAATTTGCAATGGAACTTCTGGCCTGCCCCGCTTCAAGTGTCCTGTCCGAAAGGACTTTTAGTGCAGCAGGAGGTTTTGTCACTGAGAAGAGAAGTCGCCTAGGTCAAAAAAAGCCTTGACTATCTCACTTTTATAAAAATGAATGAGGGCTGGATCCCGAAGGGACTGACATTGGGCGATACATTTGAATAAAAAACTACTGATGATGATATGAGCTGGCTTGGGCTACAACTGGTACACAGGCTGGCATTTTTTTTTTGGTTATAAAGACGGAGGACTTGCTTGACTTATCCGCCAACAACTAGTGTTCAAGCCACAACCTTTTAGGGCACTTTATAAATGTTTTACAAACATCGATTTTTCTGGCCGCTGCTACAGCAGTTGCTACAACAATACCCCAATTTTTCAGTCATTTGTACATTCCTAATTTTTCTGACCTCTGCTGCATCTCTGTGGGTACAAAACTCAAATAAAAAAAATAAGGCACATAACACTAGTGATTAAACTGTTACAAATTGTACAACTTTACACACCACTCATATCCGGTGGACCATTCAATTGAATGCAAAATGCAACAAATTTGAAAGAGTAGGACCGACCAAACATCTTTATCCGTCTCTTGGTTGCTCTAAATTATCTCCGTGTTCCATCTATGCCATACCTGTACTCTATTGTGCAAAAGGGTGGCATATGTTGTGTTTCATGCTGTTGTGCCTGTTGCGGGTCATGCCCATGATATAAAAAGGCTGAAGGAGAACGACCTGTAGTAATGGGTGCCCCATCCAGTTTTTAGAAAAATGTTCCTGGTTCCTCTCAATTATCTTTGGGTTTCTAAAATGGATGCCATACCTGTACTCGCTTGTGCAAAAGGATGGCATATGTGGTGGTGTTTCCTGCAGTTGTTTCTGTTGAGGGTGCTGGACCCTCTTATAAAAAATCTGAAGGAGAACGACCTGGAGTGGGAGTCCAAGCATGGTTTTTGGGGCTATTTCACTGTTACAAACAATTATCTGTGGGTTTCACAAATCAATGCCGTACCAGTACTCTATTGTTCCAAAGTATGCCATATGTTCTCTTTCCTGCTGGTATTTTGTTTGAGGGTCCTGGACACTCTTATAAAAAGGCCTAAGGTGAAAGAGATGTACTGGGTGTCCACTCATTTTTATTTTCTATTTCTCATTTGACCAAAATTATCTCTGGTTTTGTAAAATCAATGCCGTACCTGTACTCTATTGTTCAAAAGGATGCCATACGTCCTCTTTCCTGCTGGTTTTTTTTTTGAGGGTCCAGGACCCTCTTATAAAAAGGCCTAAGGAGAAAGAGGTGTACTGAGTGTCCATCAAATCATTTTTTTTATTCAAATTTCCATTTGCAAAAAATTATCTATGGGTTTCTAAAATAAATGCCTTTCCTGTACTCTATTGTTCAAAAGTATGCCATATGTCCTCTTTCCTGCTGGTGTTTTTTTTGAGGGTCCAGGACCCTCTTATAAAAATGCCTAAGGAGAAAGAGGTGTACTGGCTGTCCATCGAATCTTTTTTTTTAATTAAAATTTCCATTTAAAAAAAAATTTCTATGGGTTTCTAAAATCAATGCCTTTCCTGTACTCTATTGTTCAAAAGTATGCCATATGTCCTCTTTCCTGCTGGTTTTTTGTTTGAGGGTCCGACTCCTGGACCCTCTTATAAAAAGGCCTTATGGATAAAGAATTGTACTGGGTGTCCATCCAATCATTTTTTTTAGTTAAAATTCACGGTTGCAAAAAATTATCCCCGGGTTTCTAAAATCAATGCCTTTCCTATAATCTTTTTTTCACAAAGGATGCCATATGTCCTCTTTCCTACTGCTGGTTTTGTTGAGTGTCCTGGAGCCTCTGCTAAAAAGGCCTAAGGATAAAGAAGTGTAATGGGTGTCTATTCAATGTTTTTTTAGATTTCCCGGTTGTAACAAATTTTTTCTGTCTTTCAAAAATCAATGCCTTTCCTGTAATCTATTTTTCAAAAGGATGCCATATGTCCTATTTCATGCTGTTCTTTCTGTTGAGGCTCCGGGACACTCTTATAAAAAGGACTAAGGATAAAGAAGTGTACTGGGTGTATAATCTATGTTTTTTTAGATTTCACGGTTGCAACTAATGATCTCTGTGTTTCTAAAATCAATGCCTTTCCTGAAATCTAATTTTCTAAAGGATGCCATATGTCCTCTTTCATGCTGCTGGTTTTGTGGAGGGTCCTGGAGCCTCTGCGAAAAAGGCCTAAGGATAAATAATTGTATTTGGTGTATAATCCAATTTTTTAGAGATTGCACGGTTGCAACTAATGATCTCTGTGTTTCTAAAATCAATGCCTTTCCAGAAATCTATTTTTCTAAAGGATGCCATATGTCCTCTTTACTGCTGCTGGTTTTTTTGAGGGTCCTGGAGCCTCTGCTACTAAGGCCTAAGGATAAATAAGTGTCCTGGTTGTCTAATCCATTTTTTTTTAGATTTCCCGGTTGCAACAAATTATCTCCGGGTTTCTAAAATCAATGCCTTTCCTGTAATCTATTAGTCACAAGGATGCCATATGTCTTCTTTCATGCTGTTGTTTCTGTTGAGGCTACGGGAGACTCTTCTAAAAAGGCCTAAGGATAAAGAAGTGTACTGGGTGTATAATCTATGTTTTTTTAGATTTCACGTTTGCAAAAAATTATCCACGGGTTTCTAAAATCAATACCTTTCCAGTAATCTATTATTCACAAGGATGCCATATGTACTTTTTGATGCTGTTGTTTCGGTTGAGGCTCCGGGAGCCTCTTATTAAAAAGGCCTAATGAAAAATAAGTGTACTGGGTGTCTAATCAATGTTTTTTTCGATTTACCGGTTGCAACTAATGATTTCTGTGTTTCTGAAATCAATGCCTTTCCTGTAATCATTTTTTCAAAAGGATGCCATATGTCCTCTTTGCTGCTGCTGGTTTTGTCGACGGTCCTGGAGCCTCTGCTGCGCATAATAAAGAAAAAAAAATTAATTTAACTTGACTTAATAACTGAAGCATGACTTCAGGAGTCAGGTGTGGTCGTAGGTAGTGGTTGTTGTTAGCAGATTATTTTTATTGCAAATTGCAATTGCCACAGCGTGCATAAAATGTGCGTCACTAGTCCAAATTTTTATATATTTTTTTTCATTCAGGATTAGTTTGGGGTACGGCGCAATATTGGAAAGGCAAAAAACAGGTCTCGGTACCCGTTGATATAAGGGGTGACTACTAGTGCTTTTACCAGGCTCCTCTTGGATAGCCCCAGAAAGTGTGAGTATGAATCCCAAAAAGAAAATTAAATTAAGGTTGAAAAATTACTCCTAAGTAAATTGTAAGACCTGGAGCTCCTCAAACACACGTCCTACCGCAACAGCTATAGGCTCCGCCCACCCAAATCTTACCTTTTTAATGCCAATTGATATTGCCACAGCTGGAACAACAGTAACTAACATGTGCATCACCACAGTCTCCGAAGCTATTGTCGGATGTATACAAAAACAACAATAAAGAATTCCTTTTGGGGCGCAAAGAGATGGCTACCGGAACACTCCAGGAACTTCACAACAGTGGCTGTCTTGTGTTTCCGGTGATGTTGTAGACATCTGGGTAGTGTACAGGGAGGGCAAAAATCGTCTCCATCTCTGTGCACCACAGGACAGGACGTCCTTGTCATCCATAAGCACATGAAATTGCTGGCATTTTCGTTGCTTCAAGAAGTTCAATTTTTGTGGTGATAGTACAGAATAAAATAAACTTTGGTTTCCTACCATACTCAAGACAATCTTGTAGTTCAAGCTTCGGACTTGCTGTGGGAAACAGTGGGCTGTCCATAGCAGGAAGATGATTTAGACAGAAGTAACGGGCTCTGATTGCAGGTGACACATGTTTATCGTCAATCATCAAAGGGGTTGCGTGCAGAATATGGCTGATGGCCCCTTATTCACATGTTTGTCCAGAGCAACAACATTTGCAAACAGCCAGAAGAGAGGTCAGTTCTCACCAGCCTTAAGTTGAGCTTCAATTACCAAATGCTGATATTCAAAAAATAGACAAACAGTGCCTTAAAAAACACATTTGCAATATGGATTCACCAGAGCAAGGTCATTGCAAGTATTTCCCACAATAACAAAATTAAAATGACACAACTCCTCAATCTTCCCCTTCACATTATTATTGTCACACTCCATTGTACTCCTATGCCCACCTCCCTGCTCTTGTTTTTGTTGAGGGTCCTGGAGCCTCTGCTAAAAAGGCCTATGGATAAATAAGTGTACTGGGTGTCTAATCAATGTTTTTTTCTATTTCACGGGTCATATAAATGATCTGTGGGATTCTAAAAACAATGCCTTTCCTGTAATCTATTATTCAAAAGGATGACATATGTCCTCTTTTATGCTGTTGTTTCTGTTGAGGCTCCGGGACCCTCGTATTAAAAAGGACTAAGGATAAAGAAGTGTACTGGGTGTCCAATCATTTTTTTTTCTATTTCACTGGTCATATAAATGATCTCTGTGTTTCTAAAATCAATGCCTTTCCTGTAATCTAATTTACAAAAGTATGCCATATGTCCTCTTTCCTGCTGCTGGTTTTGTTGAGGGTCCTGGAGCCTATGCTTAAAAGGCCTAAGGATAAAGAAGTGTACTGGGTGTCTAATCTATGTTTTTTTAGATTTCATGGTTGCAAAAAATTATCCACGGGTTTCTAAAATCAATGCCTTTCCTGTAATCTATTATTCACAAGGATGCCATATGTACTTTTTAATGCTGTTGTTTCTGTTGAGGCTCCGGGAGCCTCTTAATCTTATTAAAAAGGCCTAATGAAAAATAAGTGTACTAGGTGTATAATCAATGTTTTTTTCTATTTACCGTTTGCAACTAATGATCTCTGTGTTTCTGAAATCAATGCCTTTCCTATAATCATTTTTTCAAAAGGATGCCATATGTCCTCTTTCCTGCTGCTGATCTTGTTGAGGGTCCTGGAGCCTCTGCTGAGCATAAATTTTTTTTTTTTTTTATTTAACTTGACTTAATAACTGAAGCATGACTTCAGGAGTCAGGTGTGATCGTAGGTAGTGGTTGTTGTTAGCAGATTATTTTTATTGCAAATTGCAATTGCCACAGCGTGCATAAAATGTGCATCACTAGTCCAAATTTTAAGGTTTTTTTTTCATTCAGGATTAGTTTGTGGACCGGCGCAATATTGGAAATGCAAAAAACAGGTCTCCGTACCCGTTGATATAAGGGGTGACTACTACTGCTTTTACCAGGCTCCTCTTGGATAGCCCCAGAAAGTGTGACTATGAATCCCAAAAAGAAAATTAAATTAAGGTTGAAAACTAACTCCAAAGTAACTTGTAAGACCTGGAGCTCCTCAAACACACGTCCTACCGCAACAGCTATAGGCTCCGCCACCCACAAATCTTAACTTTTTCATGCCAATTGATATTGCCACAGCTGGAACAACAGTAAATAACATGTGCGTCACCACAGTCTCCGAAGCTGTTGTCGGATGTATACAAAAACACTGATAAAGTATTCCTTTAGGAGCGCAAAGAGATGGCTACCAGAAAACTCCAGGAACTTCACAAGAGTGGCTGTATTGTGTTTCTGGTGATGTTTGAGACATCTGGGTAGTGTACAGGGAGGGCAAAAATCGTCTCCATCTCTGTGCACCACAGCACAGGACGTCCTTGTCATCCATAAGCACATGAAATTGCTGGCATTTTCGTTGCTTCAAGAAGTTCATTTTTTGTGGTGATAGATAGTACAGAATTAAATAAACTTTGGTTTCCTACCATACTCAAGACAATCTTGTATTTTAATATTCGTACTTGCTGTGGGAAACAGTGGCCTGTCCATACCAGGAAGATGATTTAGACAGAAGTAACGAGCTCTGCTTGCAGGTGACACATGTTTATCGTCAATCATCAAAGGGGTTGCGTGCAGAATATGGCTGATGGCCCCTTATTCACATGTTTGTCCAGAGCCACAACATTTGCAAACAGCCAGAAGAAAGGTCGTTTCTCACCAGCTTTAAGTTGAGCTTCATTTACCAAATGCTGATATTCAAAAAAATAGACAAACAGTGCCTTAAATAACACATTTGCAATATGGATTCACCAGAGCAAGGTCATTGCAAGTACTAAGTTCCCACGATAACAAAATTAAAATGCCACAACTATGCAATCTTCATCTTCAGATTATTATTGTCACACTCCATTGTACTCCTATGCCCAGCTCCCTGCTCTTGTTTTTGTTGAGGGTCCTGGAGCCTCTGCTGAAAAGGCCTATGGATAATAAAGTGTACTGGGTGTCTGTTCAATGTTTTTTTTTATTTCCCGGTTGCAAGTAATTATCTCAGTGTTTCTAAAATCAATGCCTTTCCTGTAATCTATAATTCAAAAGGATGACATATGTCCTCTTTCATGCTGTTGTTTCAGTTGCGGCTCCGGGACCCTCGTATTAACAAGGCCTGAGGATAAATAAGTGTAACCGGTGTCTAATGAATGTTTTTTTCTAATTTCACGGTTGCAAATAATGATCTGTGGGTTTCTAACATCAATGCCTTTACTTTAATCTTTTATTCAAAAGGATGACATATCTCCTCTTTCATGCTGTTGTTTCGGTTGAGGCTCCGGGACCCTCGTATTAAAAAGGCCTGAGCATAAATAAGTGTCACGGCTGTGTAATCAATGTTTTTTTCTAATTTCACGGTTGCAAATAATGATCTGTGGGTTTCTAAAATCAATGCCTTTACTGTAATCTTTTATTCAAAAGGATGACATATCTCCTCTTTCATGCTGTTGTTTCGGTTGAGGCTCCGGGACCCTCGTATTAAAAAGGCCTGAGCATAAATAAGTGTCACGGCTGTCTAATGAATGTTTTTTTCTAATTTCACGGTTGCAAATAATGATCTGTGGGTTTCTAAAATCAATGCCTTTACTGTAATCTTTTATTCAAAAGGATGACATATCTCCTCTTTCATGCTGTTGTTTCGGTTGAGGCTCCGGGACCCTCGTATTAAAAAGGCCTGAGCATAAATAAGTGTCACGGCTGTCTAATGAATGTTTTTTTCTAATTTCACGGTTGCAAATAATGATCTGTGGGTTTCTAAAATCAATGCCTTTACTGTAATCTTTTATTCAAAAGGATGACATATCTCCTCTTTCATGCTGTTGTTTCGGTTGAGGCTCCGGGACCCTCGTATTAAAAAGGCCTGAACATAAATAAGTGTCACGGCTGTGTAATCAATGTTTTTTTCTAATTTCACGGTTGCAAATAATGATCTGTGGGTTTCTAAAATCAATGCCTTTACTGTAATCTTTTATTCAAAAGGATGACATATCTCCTCTTTCATGCTGTTGTTTCGGTTGAAGCTCCGGGACCCTCGTATTAAAAAGGCCTGAGGATAAATAATTATGTAACGGGTATCTAATGAATTTTTTTTTTATTTTACGGGTCATATAAATGATCTCTGGGATTCTAAAATCAATGCCTTTCCTGTAATCTATTATTCAAAAGGATGACAGTACTACCAAAATACAGCCAATGAAGGGCCTTAGGAAGACTGAGCCAAGGTTGGATTGTAGTATTTGGTTAGGCTAATCATGATGGCCATGTAGACCACCACCACCGAGAGTCCTGGAAGTAACAGGGATGATGAGATGAAAGAGCTAAGAATAGTAGAACTTGAAACAACAGAGTTAGCCATGGGTGTTAGTGCAAAACCGCTTGGCTTTTTTTTGGCTTTGGGTGCGGCTATTCATGCAGGCCATATAGAGCTGACAACATTCGGTGTCGTATCAGCTATTAAACTAATAAGAACAGTACTACCAAAATACAGCAAATGAAGGGCCTTAGGAAGACTGGGCCAAGGTTGGATTGTAGTATTTGGTTAGGCTAATCATGATGGCCATGTAGACCACCACCACCGAGAGTCCTGGAAGTAACAGGGATGATGAGATGAAAGAGCTAAGAATAGTAGAACTTGAAACAACAGAGTTAGCCATGGGTGTTAGTGCAAAACCGCTTGGCTTTTTTTGGCTTTGGGTGCGGCTATTCATGCAGGCCATATAGAGCTGACAACATTCGGTGTCGTATCAGCTATTAAACTAATAAGAACAGTACTACCAAAAAACAGCCAATGAAGGGCCTTAGGAAGACTGGGCCAAGGTTGGATTGTAGTATTTGGTTAGGCTAATCATGATGGCCATGTAGACCACCACCACCGAGAGTCCTGGAAGTAACAGGGATGATGAGATGAAAGAGCTAAGAATAGTAGAACTTGAAACAACAGAGTTAGCCATGGGTGTTAGTGCAAAACCGCTTGGCTTTTTTTTGGCTTTGGGTGCGGCTATTCATGCAGGCCATATAGAGCTGAAAACATTTGGTGTCGTATCAGCTATTAAACTAATAAGAACAGTACTACCAAAATACAGCCAATGAAGGGCCTTAGGAAGACTGGGCCAAGGTTGGATTGTAGTATTTGGTTAGGCTAATCATGATGGCCATGTAGACCACCACCACCGAGAGTCCTGGAAGTAACAGGGATGATGAGATGAAAGAGCTAAGAATATTAGAACTTGAAACAACAGAGTTAGCCATGGGTGTTAGTGCAAAACCGCTTGGCTTTTTTTTGGCTTTGGGTGCGGCTATTCATGCAGGCCATATAGAGCTGACAACATTCGGTGTTGTATCAGCTATTAAACTAATAAGAACAGTACTACCAAAATACAGCCAATGAAGGGCCTTAGGAAGACTGAGCCAAGGTTGGATTGTAGTATTTGGTTAGGCTAATCATGATGGCCATGTAGACCACCATGTACTAATAAGAACAGTACTACCAAAATACAGCCAATGAAGGGCCTTAGGAAGACTGAGCCAAGGTTGGATTGTAGTATTTGGTTAGGCTAATCATGATGGCCATGTAGACCACCACCACCGAGAGTCCTGGAAGTAACAGGGATGATGAGATGAAAGTGCTAAGAATAGTAGAACTTGAAACAACAGAGTTAGCCATGGGTGTTAATCCAAGACCGCTTGGATTTATTTTTGTATTGGGTGCAGCTAATCATGCAGGCCATATAGAGCTGACAACATTCGGTGTTGTATCAGCTATAAAAATAATAAGAACTGTACTATCAAAATACAGACAATGAAGGGCCTATGAAGACTGAGCAAAGGTTGGATTGTAGTATTTTGTTCGGCTAATCATGATGGCCATGTAGACCGCCCATAACAGGGATGAAAGTGCTAAGAATAGTACTAATTGAAACAACAGAGTTAGCCATGGGTGTTAGTCTAAGACCACTCGGCTTTTTTTTGGGTTTGGGTGCAGCTAATCATGAAGGCCAGATAGACCTGCCACCATTTGGTGTTGTAAAAGGTATGAAAATGCAAAGAACAGTACTACTTAACACAACCTACTTACCATGGGTCCCAGAGCATATGTTTGGATGTTATATTTTGTAAGGGTAATCATGCAGGCCATATAGACCTCCACCGATAGGGTGAGTATGAGTAACAGCTATTAAAATGCGAAGGACATTACTAATTAACACAACATAGTTACCATGGGTCGCAGACCAAGAGCAGATGTCTTATTATTATATTTTGTATGGGTAATCATCCAGGCCGTATAGACCTCACCAAATAGGGGGAGTTACAGAGATTAAAGTGCTAAGAATGGTAGTACTTAAAACACAACCTAGTTAAAATAGGTAGCAGACCACATGTCTTATTATTATAATTTTTCAGGGTAATCTGGCAGGCCATATAGAACACCCCCGAAAGGGGGGGGGGGGACAGGGATTAAAGTGCTAAGAAAAGTACTAATTAACACAAGCTAGTTGGGTCCAAGAACGCATGTTTGATTATTAGAATTTATTAGGGTAATTATATATCTAACAAATCTATCTATTTCTCTTCTATCGATTCTATCTAACTATCAATCTATGTATATCTATCTATCCTATCTATCACTATCAATCTATCTTCTGTCCGGGATGTTTTGAGACAGCCACTTTGGGAATGTTAGTTGATTTAGACCCATTATGGCTTAAAAGCAGACTCTGCATCAACTATGTAATTTTCCATGGGAGTTTTGCCAGGGATCCCCCTCCAGCATGCAACAGTCCAGGTGTTAGGACCCTTGAAACAACTTTTCCATCACTATTGTGGCCAGAAAGAGTCCTTGTAGGTTTTAAAGTTCGCCTGCCTATTGAATTCAATGGCGGTTTGCGACATCACTATTAGTATGTAGGATAGCGTTATGCTTACACCAGGCATTAATTAGTATGTAGGATAGCCTTATGCTTAACACAGGCATTAATTAGTATGTAGGATAGCCTTATGCTTAACACAGGCATTAATTAGTATATAGGATAGCCTTATGCTTAACCCAGACATTAATTAGTATGTGGATTTCCTTATGCTTTTCTCAGGCATTAATTAGTATGTAGGATAGCCTTATGCTTACACCAGGCATTAATTAGTATGTATGATAGCCTTATGCTTATCCCAGGCATTAATTAGTAAGTGAATAGCATTATGCTTATCCCAAGCATTAATTATTACATAGGATAGCCTTTTGCTTATCCCAGGCATTAATTAGTATGTAGGATAGCCTTATGCTTAACCCAGGCATTCATTAGTAAGTGGATAGTCTTATGCTTATCCCAAGCATTAATTATTTACGTAGGATAGCCTTTTGCTTATCCCAGGCCTTAATTAGTATGTAGGATAGCCTTATGCTTAACCCAGGCATTAAAGGATTACTTTCTGTTATAATTTTTAAGCCAAACAACTAACATATTAAAGTTAATAAACATTAATTAAAACCTACTGACCTATATTTTCTCCAAAACGAAGTTTCATAACATTATAAAAGTTATATCTTTTATTCCCCGATGATGTCACGTTATCCTGCCCACTATTTTCAGCACTGCGTGTTCAAAATACTTAAACCAATGAAATTGTGTTTAAAGCGCCATTTTGAAACCTAGGTATTGTAAACGGATTGGTACAGAGCAAAGGATACCCACGGAGTGGGTTTGAAAAACAATTACATTTGCAGACAAGATTTCTGATATATACGGTAGAGATATGTTAATGAAATGCTATTGATAAAAAGCGTATTTGGGGTAGTTAGTAACAGGCATAGAAAATATTTACTTACAGTGGCCCTTTAATTAGTACGTAGGATAGCCTTATGCTTAACCTAGGCATTAATTAGTGCGTGAAAAGTCTTATGCTTAACCCAGGCATTAATTAGTATGTAGGATAGCCTTATGCTTAACCTAGGCATTAATTAGTGCGTGGAAAGTCTTATGCTTAACCCAGGCATTAATTAGTACATAGGATAGCCTAATGCTTATCCCAGGCATTAATCAGTATGTAGGATAGCCTTATGCTTAACCCAGGGATTAATTAGTAAGTCAATAGCCTTATGCTTATCCCATGCATTAATTAGTACGTAGGATAGCCATTTGCTTATCCCAGACATTAATTAGTATGTAGTATAGCCTTATGCTTGACTTAGGCATTAATTATTATGTAGGATAGCCTAATGCTTATCCCAGGCATTAATCAGTATGTAGGATAGCCTTATGCTTAACCCAGGGATTAATTAGTAAGTGGATAGCCTTATGCTTATCCCAGGCATTAATTAGTACGTAGGATAGCCTTATGCGTATCCCAGGCATTAATTAGTGCATAGGATAGCCGTATGCTCAACCAAGGCAATAATAAATATTTGGATAGCCTTATGCTTATCCCAAGCATTAATTAGTACGTAGGATAGCCTTTTGCTTATCCCAGGCATGAATTAGTACGTAGGATAGCCTTATGTTTATCCCAGGCATTAATTAGTACGTTAGCCTAATGCTTATCCCAAGCATTAATCAGTATGTAGGATAGCCTTATGCTTATTCCAAGTATTAATTAGTACGTAGGATAGCCTTTTGCTTATCCCAGGCATTTTTTAGTACGTAGGATAGCCTTATGTTTATCCCAGGCCTTAATTAGTACGTAGGATAGCCTAATGCTTATCCCAGGTATTAATCAGTATGTAGGATAGCCTTATGCGTATACCAAGCATTAATTAGTACGTAGGATAGCCTTTTGCTTATCCTAGGCATTAATTAGTATGTAGGATAGCCTTATGCTTATCCCAAGCATTAATTAGTACATAGGATAGCCTTTTGCTTATCCCAGGCATTAATTAGTATGTAGAATAGCCTTATGCTTATCCCAGGCATTAATTAGTACTTAGGATAGCCTTATGCTGAACCTAGGCATTAATTAGTATGTGGATAGTATTATGCTTATCCCTGGCATTAATCAGTATGTAGGATAGCCTTATGCTTAACCCAGGCATTAATTATTACGTAGCATAGCCTTATGCTTATCCCAAGCATTAATTAGTATGTAGGATAGCCTTTTACTTATCGCAAGCATTAATTAATATGTAGAATAGCCTTATGCTTATCCCAGGCATTAATTAGTACGTAGGGTAGACTTATGCCTATCCCAGGCATTAATTAGTATGTAGGATAGCCTTATGCTTAACCCAGGCATTAATTATTACGTAGCATAGCCTTATGCTTATCCCAAGCATTAATTAGTATGTAGGATAGCCTTTTACTTATCGCAAGCATTAATTAATATGTAGAATAGCCTTATGCTTATCCCAGGCATTAATTAGTACTTAGGATAGCCTTATGCTTAACCTAGGCATTAATTAGTACATGGATAGCCTTATGCTTAAACCAGTCATTAATTAGTACGTGGATTTCCTTATGCTTAACACAGACATTAATTAGTACATGGATTTCCTTATGCTTATCCCAGGCATTAATTAGTACGTAGGATAAGTAGCTCCTCCCCCTCTGAAGAAGCGTTTTTGTGACCCCCGCGTCAGGGGTCTTTTGGAGTAGCTGTGTCTCTCCGTTATTTTATTTTGCTTACCATGCTCTAAGACCTGTCTCCCAGCAATATATTTTAATATTCAAGCCTTGCAGTTAGCTTAAAACGATAATGATAATTTAATTCTAGCCCTCAGATTGTAAGGGCTTTATCTGATAGTCCAACATAGTTACTGCTGGCTAATATTATTCCCAATGATACTAATGGAATGGGAGTTTCAGTGCTTTTGCTGGTTTAAGTGCTTTTAAATTTGAGCTCAAGCCATTTGTATACATGTGTTTTTCTCTTACTTATATATATATATTATTTCAATAAAGTTATTAGTGTGAATAAGAACCAAAATACTACTTATGCCGTTTATGTAAATCTCTAACACGCAGAATTATAATGGTATAACGCAGACTTTAGCTACTTATACTTAATTGTATAATCTTTTACAATTACGTTGTTAGTTGCCAATTGTCCTTAGCTTTGACTCTGCGGCAGGTAGTATTAATATATATATATATATATATACTCAGAAATTATTCTATATATTATATAATTATATGTCTCCTGTTTATTAATATTCTGCCTCCCCCACCCTAATTTGTATTCTAAACTAGTACGTAGGATAGCCTTATGTGTATCCCAGGCATTAATTAGTACATAGGCTAGCCTTATGTGTATCCCAGGCATTAATTAGTACATAGGCTAGCCTTATGTGTATCCCAGGCATTAATTAGTACATAGGCTAGCCTTATGTGTATCCCAGGCATTAATTAGTACATAGGCTAGCCTTATGTGTATCCCAGGCATTAATTAGTACATGGATTTCCTTATGCTTAACCCAGGCATTAATTAGTACATAGGCTAGCCTTATGTGTATCCCAGGCATTAATTAGTACATAGGCTAGCCTTATGTGTATCCCAGGCATTAATTAGTACATAGGCTAGCCTTATGCTTATCCCAGGCATTAATTAGTACATAGGCTAGCCTTATGTGTATCCCAGGCATTAATTAGTACATAGGCTAGCCTTATGTGTATCCCAGGCATTAATTAGTACATAGGCTAGCCTTATGTGTATCCCAGGCATTAATTAGTACATAGGCTAGCCTTATGTGTATCCCAGGCATTAATTAGTACATGGATTTCCTTATGCTTAACCCAGGCATTAATTAGTACATAGGCTAGCCTTATGTGTATCCCAGGCATTAATTAGTACATAGGCTAGCCTTATGTGTATCCCAGGCATTAATTAGTACATAGGCTAGCCTTATGTGTATCCCAGGCATTAATTAGTACATAGGCTAGCCTTATGCTTATCCCAGGCATTAATTAGTACATAGGCTAGCCTTATGTGTATCCCAGGCATTAATTAGTACATAGGCTAGCCTTATGTGTATCCCAGGCATTAATTAGTACATAGGCTAGCCTTATGCTTATCCCAGGCATTAATTAGTACATAGGCTAGCCTTATGTGTATCCCAGGCATTAATTAGTACATTATATAAGAGGTACCTTGCATTCAAACTTCGGCTGGAGACCTCATGAAGAGGAGTTCCCTGTTGATGCTCTAAAGAGGACGAAGACTTTACAGGTTTAGTTTTATTTTTTGGGCTGTTTTTTTTTAAGATTAGTTTTTTTTTTATGGGCAGAAAAGGAGCTGAATGCCCTTTAAGACCAATGCCCAGCAAAATGCCCTTTCCAGGCAATGGGTAGTTTAGTTTTTTTTGAGGGGTGGGGTTTATAATGTTAGGAGGGAATTTTTTTATTTTATGTAAAAGAGCTGTTAACTTTAGGGCAATGCCCTACAAAAGGACCTTTTAGGCGGTATTGGTAGTTTATTTTTAAAAGAGGTTTTTTTTTTATTTTGGATAGTGAACAACTGAGGTTGTGCCAAGTTTCAATGCAAATGAAATGATGAATTATGGTACATTAAACTGATTTGACATTAAGCCATTCACATTAAAATGTTTTAGGATTACAAAAAAATAGTTAAATGTGAATATCTTAAGTGTCCTGAAATTTTCAGAATATGTTTGAATAGATAATTTAGTGCATTGTGTGAAGTTTGGGGGAAATTGGTTAACGTTAAGTCACATTAAGCTCCCCCAAAAACAAGCTTAATGTAACTCATTTGCCTTGTGTGAAACCAAAATCCATGGAACTTCTAGGATTTGGTAAATGGAAAACTGAGGTAGTGCAAAGTTCCAAAGCAATTGATTGATTTTTAAGCACATTATAGGGTTGATTTATCAAGCTACGGCAGACAGCGGTGAACATACGCGCCCTGCGGCAGACAGGGGTGCACATACGCACCCACCTCTGGTGGCTGAATTCCGCTGCCGGAATTCAGCATTGCACACAAGCACTATTTCGTGCTTGCGTGCAATCCTTCCCCGCGAGTGATTGGCTGTGCGCAGGCAGGGGATGGGATTTCAAGTGAGCTGTCAATCTCCCTAGGCGGAAGAGACCGGGGAGATTGAAATTCCCCACCTAAGAGGTGGTGAAAGATTAGGGAAGCAGCAGTCTAATGACAGCTGCTTTACAAATATGGACTGCAGGTTCTCTTGTGAGAACCTGCAGTCGTAAGCAGACAAAGAGGCTGATAAATCGACCCCTATCGTACATTAAGCTGTTCACATTAACGGCAAGATTACAAGTTGCGCGGTATGTATTTTCCATGCACAATATATTCTTTTCGCAAGCAATTTTCATTGCGCTGATATTACAATTCTTGAAAATTTTGTGATTGTGTGCAGGCATTCGCCTTTACGCAACAATCCTTTCTGCGCTCCAAAAGATGTAGTTAATGGTTTTCGCAAAAAAAAGTTTCACAAAACACTTCGACAAAATATTACAAAGTACAGTTACACTCCTGTTAACACTGAGTAATAAAAATAATGTTACAAAAATATTGCACACAAAAGTTATAAGCGCTCAAATATATGCAGTTTCAGGTGTTAGAAAAAAGAAGGCAGGCAAATGACTTTAACATTAAGACACATACATTGCTAAAGATGTATATATATATATATATAATTATTATTATTATCAGGTATTTATAAAGCGCCAGCAGATTACATAGCGCTATACAAGAAATAATGGAACATTACAGGGATGCATTAAATACACAAACAAGTACAATATTGGGGTACATTACAGTTGTAGGTGAAATAATTGAGTTGTTGAGTGTCTATATATGCATAAATATATATTATTGTATGTATATGGTATATATTTATTTACAGTCATATATATATACACATATAAAAACAATAATATATATGTATAGATATATAAACAAATATATAAGTGCATTATAGCCCTTTGCCATTAAGCATTTAAAAACAAGATAAAACATATATTTGTGCAATAATCATAAGAAATAGACAGCTAGATTACCAGTTTGGCGTTATGAGTGAAAAAGCATCGCTATGGCCCATAATGATGCTTTTTCCCCTAACGCCGCTATTACAAGTCTTGTAGGTATAGGTGTACCGCACACTTTTTTGGCCGTCACGCAACGTCAGTACCGCACTTTAAGAAAAGTCCTTTTTCAATGGGACTTCCATAGTGTCGGTATTACAAGTTTTGCTGTGAGGCCAAAAAGTGAGCGGTACACTCTATAACTACAAGATCCGTACCACCATCTAAAGTCAGTAGTTATGAGTCTTACGCTACAAAGCTGTACCATAAAACTTAACACTAAAGTGTTAAAAAGTACACTAACACCCATAAACTACCTATTAACCCCTAAACCAAGGCCCTCCCGCATCACACACACTATAATAGAATTATTAACCCTTAATCTGCCTCTTCGGACATCGCCACCACTGAAAAAAATAATTAACCCCTATTCCGCCGCTTCCCGACATCGTCGCCACTATCATAAACCTATTAACCCCTAAACCACCGCCTTCCCGCATCGCAAACACTACTTAAATATTATTAATCCCTAATCTGCCATCCGCCCACACTGCCGCTATAATAAACCTATTAACCTTTAAACCTAACACTAACCCTAACCCTAACCCCCCCTAACTTAAATATAATTAAAATAAATCTAAATAAAACTTACAATTTTTACCTAAATAATTCCTATTTAAAACTAAATACTTACCTGTACAATAAAACCTAAGCTAGCTACAATATAACTAATAGTTACATTGTATCTAGCTTAGGGTTTATTTTTATTTTACAGGCAAGTTTGTATTTATTTTAACTAGGAATATCGTCGTGCAGCAATATGATTAAGAAAAAATGAATCACAGATAGATTTGGAAAATATCACCAAATCAAAAGTTACATTAGCTGCAATACGACTAGTGTAATATATGCTCTCCAATGTAAGTGTCCGTGTACCTACATTGGTATGACTACAAGAAAATTACATACCAGACTCATGGAACACATGCGAAATATCTGAAATGCCCCAAAAGATCTGTCTAAAGATAAGAAAATTACATCTGTAGCCTCTCACTTCTTCAGACATCACCAATCAAAGCCCTCTGAACTAAAATGTTATGGAATTCAAAAAGTATCCCTGGGCTTAAGAGGCGGTGACCTTGAAAAAGCTTTACTTAAAGCAGAAACCAGATGGATATGCCTAATTGATAGTGTATATCCAAAAGGCCTTAATGAACAGAACAACTATTCAATGTTCTTATAAAAAGAAACTATAATCTGGTGGCAGTTTAACATGGACCTCATCAGTATAAATATAGATAAAACCATAGAACTATTATACATAGGACCTATGACTATAAGACCTATGTTCCAATCTTAATATAATAATAAACAATAGTATCCTATCTTTCAGTTCATTTGAGGAATATCATATGAATTGAGTCATAATATTGAAATTTCTTGTGGGTAACGTGTTAAAAAACCTTTTCACGTCACCTAATTTACCCCCTTTAATTCACTTGGGAATGCATTCCTATTTTATTATTCGTTCTCTTCTTACACATCATTTTGTGACTATAGTCTCACAGCACTGATTTTTCACTGGTCACGCACTATTTATTTTACATTTATTGTGTATATATGGCCCATAATTGTAGGGCACAGCATATGTGTTTACCCTTTACATTTATTTATTTTTATATTTATTTTTATATTATACTGGAGTAGTACCACTAATTTCACCTCCTTCAACTGTGAGTTTAATAGTTCAACCACACAGTATTGGCAACACCACTCTTCACGTTTTTGCAATTAGCGCCATATTATTTTCATGTCTAAGTTTTAATGAACACAATTCAACCCTTTATATATAACTTTTATTATTCTATTTTTCTTTTGTATGTGTGCCTTGCAATATATGCAAGGTACATCACTTAGTTCATACATCGTATCTCTGACTTATTCATTCTCACTCACGAGCACAGCGCAATTTCAAGGCGACCTATTCACAATTACGATTATATTAGTTGGGAGATATAAATGCATAATCAGGTTAATACCGACTAATGTATGTATTTTTAGATGTTGTTATTTTGAACACCACCTGTTACGACAGGCTTAGTAAATCACCCACAAAACAACAAAAAATCAGTACCAATAACCACATTAGCGTACTGTATTCCTTTAACACAAATATACTCATTTGAAATTATACCCTATATTTATTTATTTTTTGAGGTCCAAATAAACCCTTAACACCTAGGTTACCAGATTTATTTGACTCATATAATGTATATGTTCGAATTGGCCATACAAGTGCAGTCTAGATGTATAACAGAATATCGATATCATTTCAATATACAGCAGACAAGAAAGTATTGTTATAAACCAACATTGTAAACTGTCATTGTCAGTAATCTCCACTAAGATCTATAGAAGCCAGAGACCCGACTCGCCCTGTGATGTCATTCGTAAACGTGACACACCTCAATTTCGAAGGCCAATGATTGGCAGAAACAGTCCAAAGGGCGGAGCTATTTCCACAAATACCCACAGACGCCGGCGCGCGTCACCTTTGAGAAAGCCGAAACTATCGGCGAAACATGTTAGGGAAGGGTATTGCTTAATACCCAGTTTGTTTTTTAACTTGCATATGCTACTATGCATGCCTTGTATACAATGACACATTAAGACTTTACTCAGCAGACTCAGCCTGTATAATATAGCGTCTATTATCAAAACTTTCTGAAATGTATGGACGCAAAAAATAAAAATATATTTTCAACAAAATTCAGTAGAAAGCCAGAGGGACTGTCAGAGTTGGTAGAATTGTGGTCTCAGTTTTGAACAATAAGACTGTGTCCTCTATCGATCTAGAATTTAATAATAGGTTACTACTCTAATTATTATTTACTTCAACCTGTCTCTGGTCCCCCCTTCAGTTATCACCTTAATAAATATAGCCCAGATTTGGGCACACTTACTTCCACAACATTGTGAACGCTCAGTATAAAGCGTCATATCCAATGATTTGATACTTTAACCATCACTATAATAAGGGCATGATATACAACCCATGAACAATTTCTCATTTCATGGATAGCAATCATCTCCTATATATTTAACATCCTATATAGTGGTTCCTTTCATACCATGCCAACATGTGTCAATGCCTAATTTCCAGTAATAGTAATGCCAATTCGAGCTTCTATGTGATTTTAAACCACACTCATTTACACTTAGATTTTATACAATTTTTTGAATCAATAAAAGTTATGTTTTTATTTAAGAATCCAACCCATTGGCCCTTTTCATTCAGTATGATGTCCCACACTTAAAGGGACAGTCTACACCAGAATTTTTATTGTTTTAAAAGATAGATAATCCCTTTATTACCCATTTCCCAGTTTTGCATAACCAACACAGTTATAATAATATACTTTTAACCTCTGTGATTATCTTGTATCTAAGCCTCTGCAAACTGCCCCTTTTTTCAGTTCTTTTGACAGACTTGCAGTCTAGCCAATCAGTGCCTGCTCCCAGATAACTTCTCGTGCACGAGCACAGTGTTATCTATATGAAATACGTGAACTAACACCCTCTAGTGGTGAAAAACTGTTAAAATGCAATCTGAAAGAGGTGGGCTTCAAGGTCTAAGAAATTAGCATATGAACCTCCTAGGTTAAGCTTTCAACTAAGAATACCAAGAGAACAAAGCAAAATTGGTGATAAAAGTACATTGGAAAATTGTTTAAAATTATATGAAGATAGAAGGAGAGAGGCGCCAAAACCATAAAACAGTATCGTTGTGGTAAGGGGGAAGAGTGCAGATAAGAGTCCCCCCTAAGAGTGAATACTCACAGACGAGGCGGCACTATCAGCGTGCCTTACATCGCAAGTCGGGACCGTTGAGAGTCGCCCGACAGACACCCCCAGGCAGATGACGTCACTATGGAAACTCCAATACGCTGCAGGCAGTATCGGTCTGTGGGATCTCTTTGAGATCAGCTGTGACTAGCGGCATCCAAAATCACCACAGGTGTGCACCAAGCAAATCTTGGTAGCGGTCAGTGTGTAGATAAATAAGCACTCAAATGACAGGAGCACGTAATGTGAACATAAAATCTTGGTTTATTACAAGTAAAAACAAACAGCAACGCGTTTCTCGGCCACAGTGCCGTTTCATCAGGCTGTATCATATCAAACCATTGCTCTCTTTAAATACCTTACATGCACCTGTCTATGGGCGGACCTACAGCTATTACCTGTCTTCCTCTCCACATATTAACTCTTACCTGTCTAACAAATTCCTGACCTGTTAGTTGGCCAGATACAAACATAGCTTAGTGCTAAACAGATATCCTATTGGTCCTTCACAAAAATAAAAACTAGATAATATATAAATATATAACAAAAATGATTAAATACAATAAATTTAAAATTAACAATACAATTGATTATTTAATATCACAATATTAAACTAAAAATTCTATAGATGCAAATATTTCATAATAACAACTTGCTCCCACACATATTAATTTGGTCAAAAAGCATTTTGTACAAATAAGCATATACGTGTATACATATATATATATACATGCTCTGTGAACCCTCATACTGATTTACTCAAAACGCATTTAATGCCAATGGGTGTACACGTATAAACACATAAATAAACATGCTTGATCATCAATCATATATATATGTATGGACACATAATAATAAAATGTCTTAAATTAATTAAAATAAATTGTTAATAAAAATATATATATAGATGTTAAGCTAATAATAATCACCTGTGTTCTACACTGATGAACATATACATATATATAAATAAACATACTCCAAATTTCCATCATCATTTGAAAAGAGTGTAGATTAGTAAAACTTTACATATAGATAGAAATGACTTTATATATACACGTAAGTGACCTCTCATCTTGGTATTGTGTATAAATAAGGTGTATAGATCTTTATAACACAGACGTAAAAATACGGAATTGTAGGAAAGGAGTTACGGTAGGTAGATCCACCTAGTGAGACTACACATCTCTAAATGTCCTAAACTGGAAGAAAAGACGATATCCATTCTTCTATTCACTCGTGTTTTGCAGCAGACTCAATATGGCATCAGAATATGTCTTTTCATAAAATTTGTGCAGAGTTACCTGAGGAACTCAATAGCACTCCCACACATATTATTAAAAACGACATGATTAGTATCAATATTTTATTATCAGAACTAGAGAAGGCTATGACCAAAGAGGTGAAACAAAAAATTGAATTAGTTTTATTGATAAGTATACTAAGAAAGGCCTTATACCACGGGGTTTGAAATTTAAAAAGAATTGCACATTTAGTCTTAGCACGGCTCTACAAAAAGAGTGGGAAGTGATTCTGAATACAGCATCTGAAGGACTTAGAGGTTTTGAAGAAAAGAAACACTACAAGAAATTAATACCCAAATCACAGATTCAAAAGAGAAGCTTATAGGAAGAAGGAAAGAAAAGGAATATAAAGAAAGGCAAAAACTGATGATAGCTAGATTAGACAATCTCAAAAGAGTTATTCTAGTAACAAAATGGAATAAATTTGAGAGAGATGAACAGGATGTGGTAGATGACGGTAATAATAATAATGAAAATATGGATACTAATGATCTTAGGAATGACATACGAGAACACAACACTCCATATGATACCAATAATCAGAATCCCAATAGGACAGAGCATTAATAATAAAAATAATAATAACCAAAGATATGAGAGACACCAAAATTGGAACAAATCAGATTTTAATTATAATAACCATAGGTACCTTTTAGCATAATAGACAGACAGGTCCACGACGGGAATCTGGCCAACACGAATGGCGACAAACAGGTGAACTATATGGAAATAGGAACACTTATAGAGATTATGAGAGACAACAAGACAGTTACTGCACAAGAAGACATAATCAATATAACAGAGCCAAGGATAGGGAACTATCCCATACCAACAGATATGAAGATAGACATGTGCCATACTATAGGCGTAATCAACATTTTAATAGACAATAGAGATTTAATCAATATAATCACAATGGGTATCAGTCTAATGACTACCCTAATAATAGGTATGCAGAAAGACAGAGTAATGAGTGGCATATTGACACACAAAATAGATTTTTACCTCTAGAGACTAAAACAAGAGATCTTACCACTGAGGAGCACTCTTTTTTAGTCAACAGCCCTCTCAAAAAGGGCACTTCAAGAGATCTATTGGGAGTGAACAGAACAGAGAGAGTAGGGGGGAATGGAAGAAAAAGAGGATTCGAGGGAAGAGAGGAGGAAGGACTAGGACAAGAGCCAAAGAGACACAAATAGCGGTAGAGAAATCAGGAGTCTTCAATATTAGTACTGTTAACTTAAGTCAAGATTAAACAAGAGTTCTTGGTTTAGGGTTTACATTTGCACCCACCACTAGGCTTAATAAGTTTGAAACACACATTAATGTGAAGCAATTTGTGAGGAAACTCACACTAAAAGGTATTTTTTTAAACATCCGATAGAACGAAATTTATATCCGATCCCCGCCTGTTCTAACTTAGCAAGGACATATAAACATACTGACCTTAAACCCAAGTAAAAATGATATCCTACTCAAGAAAAAGGAAGCAATCTAGAGATTTTTGAGAGAGCTGTGCTGAAAGATCTTAGAAAGGACAATACTGCTAAGAGAGTACAGTATAACCTGAATAGAAGAGAGAGAGAAATACTAGAAAACTTAAAGAAAAATGACAAGATTATTATAAAACCTGCTGACAAGTGGAGGGGTCATAGTAATGGACAGGGAACAAAATGTTAAGGAAGCAGACAGATTATTAGGAGATAGGAGGACTTTCAAAAAACTCGACCTCGACCCCACCAATTCTTTTTCCTTGAAACTTTTAAAATTATTAATCCCTTAACGACCGAGGACGTGCAGGGTATGTCCTCTAAAAAAAGTCACTTAACGACCAAGGACGTACCCTGCACGTCCTCGGTCTGGAAAGCAGCTGGAAGCGATCCTGATCACTTCCAGCTGCTTTCCGGTTATTGCAGGATGCCTCGATATTGAGGCATCCTGCAATAACAATTTTTACCCCTTCGGGGCAGAGAGAGACACTTTGTGGCCCTCTCTGCACCGGACATCGATGGCCGCATACATTGGTGAGTGGGAGCTGAAGTGGGAGGCGGGTGGGCGGCCATCGATGGCTTCTAAGTCAGAGAGGGGAGTGGGATCGGGATCGCCCGGGGCGTGCACGGGAGTCGGCGGACAGGCGCGTGCATGGGGAGGGAGTGGGTGGGAACCGCTTACACTACAGAATTTTTTTTTTTTTATAAGTGGGAGAAAGGGGGAATAAAATCCCTATTAAAAGTAATCTAAGGGATCTGGGAGGGGGTGGGGGATTGGTCTTGGGGGGGAAGCTATACTACAAAAAAAAACCATTTTTATTTGCAAACTGGGTACTGGCAGACAGCTGCCAGTACCCAAGATGGCCCCCAATAAGGCAGAGGGGGAGGGTTAGAGAGCTATTTTGGGGGATCAGGGAGGTTGGGGGCTAAGGGGGGATCCTACACAGCAGCATATGTAAATATGCTAAAACAAATATAAAAAAAAAGATACCTTTTATTTTAGTACTGGCAGACTTTCTGCCAGTACTTAAGATGGCGGGGACAATTGTGGGGTGGGGGAGGGAAGAGAGCTCTTTGGGAGGGATCAGGGGGTCTGATGTGTCAGGTGGGAAGCTGATCTCTACACTAAAGCTAAAATTAACCCTCCAAGCTCCCTACAAGCTACCTAATTAACCCCTTCACTGCTGGGCATTATTCACGTGTTGTGCGCAGTGGCATTTAGCGGCCTTCTAATTACCAAAAAGCAACACCAAAGCCATATATGTCTGCTATTTCTGAACAAAGGGGATCCCAGAGAAGCATTTACAACCATTTGTGCCATAATTGCACAAGCTGTTTGTAAATAATTTCAGTGAGAAACCTAAAGTTTGTGAAAAAGTTGACAATTTTTTTTTAATTTGATCGCATTTGGCGGTGAAATGGTGGCATGAAATATACCAAAATGGGCCTAGATCAATACTTGTGGTTGTCTACTACACTACACTAAAGCTAAAATTAACCCTAAAAGCTCCCTAATTAACGCCTGTACTGCTGAGCATAATACACGTGTGGTGTGCAGTGGTATTTAGCGGCCTTCTAATTACCAAAAAGCAATGCCAAAGCCATATATGGCTGCTATTTTTTAACAAAGGGGATCCCAGAGAAGCATTTACAACCATTTGTGCCATAATTGCACAAAATGTTTGTAAATGATTTCAGTGAGAAACCTAAAATTTGGAAAAATTTAACTTTTTTTTATTTTATCGCATTTGGCGGTGAAATGGTGGCATGAAATATACCAAAATGGGCCTAGATCAATACTTTGGGTTGTCTACTACACTACACTAAAGCTAAAATTACCACAAAAAGCTCCCTAATGAACCCCTTCACTGCTGGGCATAATACATGTGTGGTGCGCAGTGGCATTTAGCGGCCTTCTTATTACCAAAAAGCAACGCCAAAGCCATATATGTCTGCTATTTCTGAACAAAGGGGATCCCAGAGAAGCATTTACAACCATTTATGCCATAACTGCATAAGTTGTTTGTAAATAATTTCAGTGAGAATCCTAAAGTTTGGGGAAAAAATTGTGAAAAAGGGAACAATTTTTTTTATTTGATCGCATTTGACGGTGATATGGTGGCATGAAATATATCAAAATGTACCTAGATCAATACTTTGGGATGTCTTCTAAAAAAATATATACATGTCAAGGGATATTCAGGGATTCCTGACAGATATCAGTGTCCCAATGTAACTAGCGCTAATTTTGAAAAAAAGAAGTTTGGAAATAGCAAAGTGCTACTTATATTTATTGCCCTATAACTTGCAAAAAAAGCAAAGAACATGTAAACATTGGGTATTTCTAAACTCAGGACAAAATTTAGAAACTATTTAGCATGGGTGTTATTTGGTGGTTGGAGATGTGTAACAGATTTTGGGGGTCAAAGTTATAAAAAGTGTGTTTTTTTCCATTTTTTCCTCATATTTTATATATTTTTTTATAGTAAATGATAAGATATGATAAAAAAAATAATGGTATCTTTAGAAAGTCCATGTAATGGCGAGAAAAACGGTATATAATATGTGTGGGTACAGTAATAGGTTTGTTTAATGATATGAATAGGAATAATAAGGGACTTAAGTTTACATATCAATATAGGACTGAAAGTATTACATTCCTAGATCTAGAGATTTCTCTTGAACTGAATAGATTTGAAACCAAATCTTTTTTTCAAACCTGTTGATTCTAATAACTACATTCATAGCAACAGTTGCCACCTAAAAAAGTAGAGTGACAATATACCTTTTGGTCAATTCCTCAGGATAAGAAAAAACTGTTTAAAATTTAGCGACTATCAGACTCAAGTCTCAATTCTTGAAAAAAGGTTCCAAGAAAGGAGTTATGAACAAAACAATATCGATAAAGCAAAAGTTAGAGCCAATAGGATAGAGAGAGATACTCTTATTGGCTGTAATAAACTTAAAAATACTGATAATAAAGATATAATCAACGTCCCTTTCATTACACAATATAGTAGTGATCACCGAACAATAAGAAAAATCATTAGTAAACATTGGCATCTTGTCAAATCTGATCCCATTATTGGAGATAAAATTACCCCTTTTCCTAAAATTGTCTGTAGAAGAGCAAAAAACCTTAAGGGGCCTAGTTATCAAGCCGTCAACCTCAAATACGCTGGAATTCCGCAGCGTATTTGTGGCGAGGCTGATACGCCTTAGTTATCAAAGGCTCGAGAACGGCAAAAGTAGAATTTTGTGACGTAAACTTCGATCCGCCGGACTCCGTCCGACACAGATCGATTCTTACGTCACTCCAGATGTTCCGCACACAAGTGCGGCACATTCTCACTACTTTTGCTAGTTATCAAAAAACTAGCAGGTACGCTCGGCACTTTTACGGCCCAGCGTACCTGGTTTTCAATCCGCCACCCCTGGAGGCGGCGGATCCCATAGGAATCAATGGGAGTCTGACCATAGCGAAAGTACAAGTTCGCTGCTGACAGACATCCCATTGATTCCTATGGGAGCTGTCTACACCTAACACCCTAACATGTACCCCGAGTCTAAACACCGCTAATCTGACCCCCCCTACACCGCCGCAACTAAATAAAGTTATTACCCCCTAAACCGCCGCTCCCGGAGCCCACCGCAAGCTACTCTATACATATTAACCCCTAAACCGCCGCTCCCGGAGCCCACCGCAACTATAATAAATGTATTAACCCCTAAACTGCCGCTCCCTGAACCCGCCGCAACCTATATTAAATGTATTAACCCCTATCCTGCCCCCCTACACCGTCGCCACCTATAATAAATTTATTAACCCCTAATCTGCCCCCCCTACACCGTCGCCACCTATAATAAATTTATTAACCCCTATCCTGCCCCCCACTACGCCGCCGCCACTGTAATAAAATTATTAACCCCTAAACCTAAGTCTAACCCTAACCCTAACGCCCCCCTAACTTAAATATTAATTAAATAAATCTAAATAAATTAACTCTTATTAACTAAATGAATCCTATTTAAAACTAAATACTTACCTTTAAAATAAACCCTAATATAGCTACAATATAAATAATAATTATATTCTAGCTATCTTAGGATTTATATTTATTTTACAGGTAACTTTCAATTTATTTTAACCATGTACAATAACTATTAAATAGTTATTAACTATTTAATAGCTTACCTAGCTAAAATAAAGAGAAATGTACCTGTGAAATAAATCCTAACCTAAGTTACAATTACACCTAACACTACACTATACTTTAATAAATTATTCCTATTTAAAAATAAATACTTACCTGTAAAATAAACCCTAAGATAGCTACAATATAATTAATAATTATATTATAGCTATCTTAGGATTTATATTTATTTTACAGGTAACTTTGTATTTATTTTAGCTAGTTAGAATAGTTATTAAATAGTTATTAACTATTTAATAACTACCTAGCTAAAAGAAATACAAAATTACCTGTAAAATAAATCCTAACCTAAGTTACAATTAAACCTAATACTACACTATCATTAAATTAATTAAATAAACTACCTACAAATAACTACAATTAAATAAAATGAAATAAACTAACTAAAGTACAAAAAATAAAAAAAGCTAAGTTACAAAAAATAAAAAAATAAGTTACAAACATGTTAAAAATATTACAACAATTTTAAGCTACTTACACCTAATCTAAGCCCCCTAATAAAGTAACAAACCCCCCCCAAAATAAAAAAAATCCCTACCCTATTCTAAATTAAATAAATTTCAAAGCTCTTTTACCTTACCATGCCCCAAAAAGTTCAGCTCTTTTGCCTGTAAAAGAAAAATACAACCCCCCCCAACATTAAAACCCACCACCCACATACCCCTAATCTAACCCAAACCCCCCTTACAAAAACCTAACACTAATCCCCTGAAGATCATCCTACCTTGAGTCGTCTTCACTCAGCCGAGCCACCGATGGAACTGAAGAGGACATCCGGAGCGGAAGAAGTTAATCCTCCAAGCGGCGCTGAAGAAATCTTCCATCCGATGAAGTCATCATCCAGGCGGCGCTGAAGAAGTCTTCGATCCGGCCGATGTCATCTTCAAAGAGGCGCTGAAGAGGTCTTCTATCCGGGCGAAGTCATCTTCCAAGCCGGGTCTTGAATCTTCCTTCCGCCGACGCGGAACCACCTTCTTCACCGACGGACTACGACGAATGACGGCTCCTTTAAGGGACGTCATCCAAGATGGCGTCCCCTCAATTCCGATTGGCTGATAGGATTCTATCAGCCAATCGGAATTAAGGTAGGAAAAATCTGATTGGCTGATGGAATCAGCCAATCAGATTGAGCTCGCATTCTATTGGCTGTTCCGATCAGCCAATAGAATGCGAGCTCAATCTGATTGGCTGATTGGATCAGCCAATCGGATTGAACTTGAATCTGATTGGCTGATTCCATCAGCCAATCAGATTTTCCTACCTTAATTCCGATTGGCTGATCGGATGGAAGATTTCTTCAGCGCCGCTTGGAGGATTAACTTCTTCCGCTCCGGATGTCCTCTTCAGTTCCATCGGTGGCTCTGCTGAGTGAAGACGACTCAAGGTAGGATGATCTTCAGGGGATTAGTGTTAGGTTTTTGTAAGGGGGGTTTGGGTTAGATTAGGGGTATGTGGGTGGTGGGTTTTAATGTTGGGGGGGGTTGTATTTTTCTTTTACAGGCAAAAGAGCTGAACTTTTTGGAGCATGCCCCCACAAATGGCCCTTTTAAGGGCTGGTAAGGTAAAAGAGCTTTGAAATTTATTTAATTTAGAATAGGGTAGGGATTTTTTTTATTTTGGTGGGGTTTGTTACTTTATTAGGGGGCTTAGATTAGGTGTAAGTAGCTTAAAATTGTTGTAATATTTTTAACATGTTTGTAACTTATTTTTTTATTTTTTGTAACTTAGCTTTTTTTATTTTTTGTACTTTAGTTAGTTTATGTAATTTTATTTAATTGTAGTTATTTGTAGGTAGTTTATTTAGTTAATTTAATGATAGTGTAGTATTAGGTTTAATTGTAACTTAAGTTAGGATTTATTTTACAGGTAATTTTGTATTTCTTTTAGCTAGGTAGTTATTAAATAGTTAATAACTATTTAATAACTATTCTAACTAGCTAAAATAAATACAAAGTTACCTGTAAAATAAATATAAATCCTAAGATAGCTATAATATAATTATTAATTACATTGTAGCTATCTTAGGGTTTATTTTACAGGTAAGTATTTATTTTTAAATAGGAATAATTTATTAAAGTATAGTGTAGTGTTAGGTGTAATTGTAACTTAGGTTAGGATTTATTTTAGGGGTAAATTTCAGTTTATTTTAGCTAGGTAAGCTATTAAATAGTTAATAACTATTTAATAGCTATTGTACCTAGTTAAAATAAATTGAAAGGTACCTGTAAAATAAAAATAAATCCTAAGATAGCTAGAATATAATTATTATTTATATTGTAGCTATATTAGGGTTTATTTTATAGGTAAGTATTTAGTTTTAAATAGGATTCATTTAGTTAATAAGAGTTAATTTATTTAGATTTATTTAATTAATATTTAAGTTAGGGGGCGTTAGGGTTAGGGTTAGACTTAGGTTTAGGGGTTAATAATTTTATTACAGTGGCGGCGGCGTAGTGGGGGGCAGGATAGGGGTTAATAAATTTATTATAGGTGGCGACGGTGTAGGGGGGGCAGATTAGGGGTTAATAAATTTATTATAGGTGGCGACGGTGTAGGGGGGGCAGGATAGGGGTTAATAGGTTTAATATAGGTTGCGGCGGGTTCATGGAGCGGCGGTTTAGGGGTTAAACTATTTATTTAGTTGCGGAGAGGTGCGGGATCAGCAGGATAGGGGTTAATAATTTTATAATAGAGGGCGACGGTGTAGGGGGGGCAGGATAGGGGTTACTAGGTATACTGTAGGTGGCAGCGGTGTCCGGGAGCGGCGGTTTAGGGGTTAATACATTTATAAGAGTTGCGGCGGGGTCTAGGAGCGGCGGTTTAGGGGTTAGTAACTTTATTTAGTTGCGGGGGGCTCCGGGGGCGCCGGTATAGGGGGTAGAACAGTGCAGTTTAGTGTGAGTGCTTAGTGACAGGCTAGCAATAAAGCTGGGAAAAAGCCAAAGGGCAGCGAGATCGGATGAGTGATAACTGTCACAGTCTGCTGCTCATCGCCCCGCGGCTTTTTGACAGCTTTATTTGATAACTTAGGCGTATTTTTTCAGGTCCGCGGCAGCGAAGGTAGGCGAGCTTAGGCGGGCGTATTGGGCCGGCGAAGCCAGAAAAGTAGACGGCTTGATAACTACCCCCCTAAGTCTAATCTAGCACCAAGCGAGTTTAAAAAGAAACAAATTAAATTAAGAGATGTTGATCTAACTGGACATGATCTAAAAGGATTCTATCCCTGTTTTACCTGTAGAGCCTGCAGATTTAGTTCTAAGCTTAAAAAATTCACGGTTCCTAATACAAGAAAATAATTCACTATAAGAGACACTATAAGGTGTACACAAAAAGGAGTGGTGTACATGCTCAAATGCACCTGTAATTTAATATATATTTTTAAATTTAAATATACAGGGAGTGCAGAATTATTAGGCAAATGAGTATTTTGGCCACATCATCCTCTTTATGCATGTTGTCTTACTCCAAGCTGTATAGGCTCGAAAGCCTACTACCAATTAAGCATATTAGGTGATGTGCATCTCTGTAATGAGAAGGGGTGTGGTCTAATGACATCAACACCCTATATCAAGTGTGCATAATTATTAGGCAACTTCCTTTCCTTTGGCAAAATGGGTCAAAAGAAGGACTTGACAGGCTCAGAAAAGTCAAAAATAGTGAGATATCTTGCAGAGTGATGCAGCACTCTTAAAATTGCAAAGCTTCTGAAGCGTGATCATCGAACAATCAAGTGTTTCATTCAAAATAGTCAACAGGGTCGCAAGAAGCGTGTGGAAAAACCAAGGCGCAAAATAACTGCCCATGAACTGAGAAAAGTCAAGCGTGCAGCTGCCAAGATGCCACTTGCCACCAGTTTGGCCATATTTCAGAGCTGCAACATCACTGGAGTGCCCAAAAGCACAAGGTGTGCAATACTCAGAGACATGGCCAAGGTAAGAAAGGCTGAAAGACGACCACCACTGAACAAGACACACAAGCTGAAACGTCAAGACTGGGCCAAGAAATATCTCAAGACTGATTTTTCTAAGGTTTTATGGACTGATGAAATGAGAGTGAGTCTTGATGGGCCAGATGGATGGGCCCGTGGCTGGATTGGTATAGGGCAGAGAGCTCCAGTCCGACTCAGATGCCAGCAAGGTGGAGGTGGAGTACTGGTTTGGGCTGGTATCATCAAAGATGAGCTTGTGGGGCCTTTTCGGGTTGAGGATGGAGTCAAGCTCAACTCCCAGTCCTACTGACAGTTTCTGGAAGACACCTTCTTCAAGCAGTGGTACAGGAAGAAGTCTGCATCCTTCAAGAAAAACATGATTTTCATGCAGGACAATGCTCCATCACACGCGTCCAAGTACTCCACAGCGTGGCTGGCAAGAAAGGGTATAAAAGAAGAAAATCTAATGACATGGCCTCCTTGTTCACCTGATCTGAACCCCATTGAGAACCTGTGGTCCATCATCAAATGTGAGATTTACAAGGAGGGAAAACAGTACACCTCTCTGAACAGTGTCTGGGAGGCTGTGGTTGCTGCTGCACGCAATGTTGATGGTGAACAGATCAAAGCACTGACAGAATCCATGGATGGCAGGCTTTTGAGTGTCCTTGCAAAGAAAGGTGGCTATATTGGTCACTGATTTGTTTTTGTTTTGTTTTTGAATGTCAGAAATGTATATTTGTGAATGTTGAGATGTTATATTGGTTTCACTGGTAAAAATAAATAATTGAAATGGGTATATATTTGTTTTTTGTTAAGTTGCCTAATAATTATGCACAGTAATAGTCACCTGCACACACAGATATCCCCCTAAAATAGCTATAACTAAAAACAAACTAAAAACTACTTCCAAAACTATTCAGCTTTGATATTAATGAGTTTTTTGGGTTCATTGAGAACATGGTTGTTGTTCAATAATAAAATTAATCCTCAAAAATACAACTTGCCTAATAATTCTGCACTCCCTGTATATATATATATATATATATATATATATATATATATATATATATATATATATATATATATATATATATGTGTGTGTGTGTGTGTGTTTATGAAACCACTAGGAGCTTGAAAGATTGAATTCATGAGCACCTATGCTGCATAGAAAAGGGGAACTTAGACACATACTTAAATAGTCATTTTCAAGAAGTGCATGAAAATAATTTGAAAGACCTCCAATATTGGGGTATATGCATAGTACGCCTTGATTGGAGGGGAGGAAATTATGAACTGAAGCTTCTTAGAAAAGAAGCAGAGTTTATCTACTATATGGACACGTTATTCCCAAATGGACTAAACTCAGAATTGGACTTATCCCCTTTTCTTCCAGTTAAGGACATTTAGAGATGTGTGTGTAGTCCCTTTAGGTGGATCTATCTATCATAACTCCTTTCCTACAATTTTTACATCTGTGTTATAAAGATCTATACACCTTATTATACACAATACCAAGATGAGAGGTCACTTATATATAAAAGCATTTCTATCTATATGTAAAGTTTTACTAATCTACACTCTTTTCAAATGATGATGGAAATTTGGAGATACATGTGTATATGTTGAAATATGGTGAAAAACCTTATTGGCTATGTTTTGTTCATAATGGGCCTACTATAGCTATTGAAATAAGATAATTAAATTTGGTCATATCTGTGTAGATTTAGCTTGCTACAGAATATAGCGATATGATCCTATTCCCAAATAGATAAAGGAATAAAGATTCCCTCACTAATCCAGTTATGTTCTATATGCAATTGTATGTATTTTTCTTTTAATATAATTCTTTCTGAATAGCATTATACCACCTTAAATAATATTCAAGAACAAACACCACCTCTAATTCATAGGTTGAATACCACCTTAAATAATTCCTAAGAAATAATACAGACTTCGAATTACCTGTTTGGAATCAACCAAGGAGGATTTCAGAAATACCAGGTTGAACATCCACATTGAATACTACCTTAAAATCAACAACTGAAAAAATACCACCTTTACATTACCTGTTTGAAATCATCCAATGAGATGATGAGCACAGGTATATCAGGACGATCATTAACAACTGGCAAACTATTTTGAAAAAGCCCCAGTTACAGGTGAAACGCATCAAAGTAGTGCCAGCTTGTCACTCATTGTCCTGACATTTGTTCCGGTATTACAACTTGTGTGGAGTTTGGCCAAACTCGATATCGGGCTGATGGCTTGAATCGATATCCACTATTCACTGCGGTGAACCTGGAGATTTCCCAGCCTCCTGCGTGCAAATGCACTAAGTGCAGGAATTCAGTTACCAATTGAGGAGTTCAACAGCCTGCTCCGGGAATAGTGAGTATAGCTCTTGCAACTAAAATACCTGTGGCTTCAAGGGATTGAACATTGAGTCTAACGATAAGTGGACATAAGGAGGTAAATCCTTTTATAGTAAACCCTGTCTTGTTGATAAAACGAAAGAGGGTGAGTGCGGAACTTTTTAAATCTCTGCCTTAAACTCCCAGTGAGACTGCAGAGGAGTGGATGAGTGCTGTGTAAGAGGAGACACTGTTACAAGAATCCGTCAGCTTATACTTGTAAGTTTGTCCACTACAGTATTTACTTCTGACTGTAAATCCGAATATATTCTTTTTGGTGGTATTACCTTGGTGTATTTTTAGGGAGACGCCCCACTTATAATTTCGAAAGTCTGACTTTTATAGGCCATCTTTATTTTAGAGTTTACCCGCATTTTAGAGTTTTACCTTTCTATCACCTAGATTACGAGGTTTGCGTTAGAGTTAAAAAGCAGCGTTAGCAGGTGTACCGCTCACTTTTTTGACCTTCCCACAAATCCACTTATGCCTATAGCGTATCCTATGTTTTCAATGGGACTTGCCTATCGCCGGTATTACGAGTCTGTCCTGGGAGGCCAAAAAGTGAGCAGTAGCCCCTCACCCGCAAGATTCCTACTGCATTTTAAAGTCAGCAGTTAAGAGTTTTATGCTACAAAGCTGTAGCGTAAAACTCCGAACTAAAGTGCTAAAAAGTACACTAACACCAATAAACTACCTATTAACCCCTAAACCGAGGCCCTCCCGCATCGCCGCCACTATAATAAAAATATTAACCCCTAATCTTCCGCTCCGTACCTCGCCGAAACTATAATAAACATATTAACCCCTAAACCACTGCACTCCCGCATCGGCGCCACTATAATAAAATTATTAACCCCTAAACCGCCGCACTCCAGCATCGCCGCCACTATAATAAAATTATTAACCTCTAAACCGCCGGACTCCCGCATCGCCGCCACTATAATAAAATTATTAACCCCTAATCTGCCGTCCCTAACATCGACGCCACCTATCTACATATATTAACCGCTAATCTGCTGCCCCCAACGTCGTCGCCACTATACTAAATGTATTAACCCCTAAACCTAAGTCTAACCCTAACCCCCCCTAAAGTAAATATACTTTAAATAAATCTAAATAAAATAACTATCATTAACTAAATTATTCCTATTTAAAACTAACGGCTAGATTTAGAGTTCTGCAGCCAAAGCGGTGCGTTAGCTACGCATGCTTTTTTCCCCCCGCACCTTTTAAATACCGCTGGTATTTAGAGTTCACAGAATGGCTGTGTTAGGCTCCAAAAAAGGAGCGTAGAGCATAATTTACCGCCACTGCAACTCTCAATACCAGCGGTGCTTACGGACGCGGCCAGCTTGAAAAACGTGCTCGTGCACGATTCCCCCATAGGAAACAATGGGGCCGTTTGAGCTTAAAAAAAAACTAACACCTGCAAAAAAGCAGCGTTCAGCTCCTAACGCAGCCCCATTGTTTCCTATGAGGAAACACTTCCTAAGTCTGCACCTAACACCCTAACATGAACCCCGAGTCTAAACACCCCTAACCTTACACTTATTAACCCCTAATCCACCAGCCCCGCTATCGCTGACCCCTGCTTTACACTTTTAACCCCTAATCTGCCGCTCAGTACACCGCCGCAACCTACATTATACCTATGTACCCCTAATCTGCTGCCCCTAACACCGCCGACCCCTATATTATATTTATTAACCCCTAATCTGCCGCCCCCAACATCGCCGTGACCTACCTACAATTATTAACCCCTAATCTGCCGACCGGACCTCACCGCTACTATAATAAAGTTATTAGCCCCTAATCCGCCTCACTCCCGCCTCAAAAACCCTATAATAAATAGTATTAACCCCTAATCTGCCCTCCCTAATATCGCCGACACCTAACTTCAAGTATTAACCCCTAATCTGCCGATCGGACCTCGCCGCTACTCTAATAAATGTATTAACCCCTAAAGCTAAGTCTAACCCTAACCCTAACACCCCCCTAAATTAAATATAATTTTAATCTAACGAAATAAAATAAATCTTATTAAATAAATTAATCCTATTTAAAGCTAAATACTTACCTGTAAAATAAACCCTAATATAGCTACAATATAAATAATAATAAGTTACAATTAAACCTAACACTACACTATCAATAAATTAATTACATACAAATACCCACAAATAAATACAAGTAAATAAACTAACTAAAGTACAAAAAATAAAAAAAGAACTAAGTTACAAAAAATATTACAACAATTTTAAGATAATTACACATACTCTAAGCCCCCTAATAAAATAACAAAGCCCCCAAAATAAAAAAATGCCCTACCCTATTCTACAATAAAAATTGAAAAGCTCTTTTACCTTACCAGCCCTTAAAAGGGCCTTTTGCGGGGCATGCCCCAAAGAAAACAGCTCTTTTGCCTGTAAAAAAAACCATACAATACCCCCCCCCAACATTACAACCCACGACCCACATACCCCTAATCTAACCCAAACCCCCCTTAAATAAACCTAACACTAAGCACCTGAAGATCTCCCTACCTTGTCTTCACCAGCCAATCAGATTGAGCTTGCATTCTATTGGCTGTTCCGATCAGCCAATAGAATGCGAGCTCAATCTGATTGGCTGATTGGATCAGCCAATCGGATTGAACTTGAATCTGATTAGCTGATTCCATAAGCCAATCAGAATTTTCCTACCTTAATTCCGATTGGCTGATAGAATCCTATCAGCCAATCGGAATTCGAGGGACGCCATCTTGGATAACGTCCCTTAAAGGAACCGTCATTCGTCAGTAAGTCGTCGGCCAGAATGGATGTTCCGCATCGGCGGGATGAAGATGGAGCCGGAAGAAAGAAGATTGAAGATGCCGCTTGATAGAAGACTTCAGCCGGATGATGGACCTCTTCAGCCCCCGCTTGGATCAAGACTTCAGCAGGATGATGGACCTCTTCAGCCCGATGATGGACCTCTTCAGTCCCCGCTTGGGCTTGGATGAAGACTTCGGAGCCTCTTGTGGACGGATCGGTGATACCCGGCGTGGTGAAGACAAGGTAGGGAGATCTTCAGGGGCTTAATGTTAGGTTTATTTAAGGGGGGTTTCTGTTAGATTATGGGTATGTGGGTGGTGGGTTGTAATGTTGGGGGGGGTATTGTATGTTTTTTTTACAGGCAAAAGAGCTGTTTTCTTTGGGGCATGCCCCGCAAAAGGCCCTTTTAAGGGCTGGTAAGGTAAAAGAGCTTTTCTATTTTAATTTTAGAATAGGGTAGGGCATTTTTTTATTTTGGGGGGCTTTGTTATTTTATTAGGGGTTTAGAGTAGGTGTAATTAGTTTAAAATTGTTGTAATATTTTTATAATGTTTGTAAATTATTTTTTTATTTTTTGTAACTTAGTTCTTTTTTTATTTTTTGTACTTTAGTTAGTTTATTTAATTGTATTTATTTGTAGGTATTTATATGTAATTCATTTATTGATAGTGTAGTGTTAGGTTTAATTGTAACTTAGGTTAGGATTTATTTTACAGGTAATTTTGTAATTATTTTAACTAGGTAGCTATTAAATAGTTATTAACTATTTAATAGCTATTGTACCTGGTTAAAATAAATACAAAGTTGCCTGTAAAATAAATATTAATCCTAAAATAGCTACAATATAATTATTATTTATATTGTAGCTATATTAGGGTTTATTTTACAGGTAAGTATTTAGTTTTAAATAGGATTAATTTATTTAATAAGATTTATTTTATTTCGTTAGATTAAAATTATATTTAATTTAGGGGGGTGTTAGGGTTAGGGTTAGACTTAGCTTTAGGGGTTAATACATTTATTATAGTAGCGGCGAGGTCCGGTCGGCAGATTACGGGTTAATACTTGAAGTTAGGTGTCGGCGATGTTAGGGAGGGCAGATTAGGGGTTAATACTATTTATTATAGGGTTTTTGAGGCGGGAGTGAGGCGGATTAGGGGTTAATAACTTTATTATAGTAGCGGTGAGGTCCGGTCGGCAGATTAGGGGTTAATAATTGTAGGTAGGTCGCGGCAACGTTGGGGGCGGCAGATTAGGGGTTAATAAATATAATATAGGGGTCGGCGGTGTTAGGGGCAGCAGATTAGGGGTACATAGGGATAATGTAAGTTGCGGCGGTGTGCGGTCGGCAGATTAGGGGTTAAAAAAATGTATTATAGTGGCGGCAATGTGGGGGGGGCCTCGGTTTAGGGGTACATAGGTAGTTTATGGGTGTTAGTGTACTTTAGAGCACAGTAGTTAAGAGCTTTATGAACCGGCGTTAGCCCAGAGAGCTCTTAACTCCAGGCTTTTTGCTGCGGCTGGAGTTTTGTCTTTAGAGCTCTAACGCTCACTTCAGCCAAGACTCTAAATACCGGCGTTAGAAAGATCCCATTGAAAAGATAGGATACGCAAATGGCGTAGGGGGATCTGCGGTATGGAAAAGTCGTGGCTGGAAAGTGAGCGTTAGACCCTTACCTACACGACTCTAAATACCAGCGGTAGCCCAAAACCAGCGTTAGTAGCCCTAACGCTGTTTTTGACGGCTAACGCAGAACTCTAAATCTAGGCGTAAATACTTACCTGTAAAATAAACCTAAGATAGCTACAATATAACTAATAGTTGCATTGTATCTAGCTTAAAGGGACATTAAACCCCAAACTTGTCTTTCATGATTCAGGTAGAGAATAAAATTGTAAACATTCACATTTACTTCTATTATCTAAGTTGCGTCATTCTTTAGATATCGTTTTTGTTGAATAAATAGAAATAGACATTGGTGAGCCAATCACAGGAGGCATCTATGTGGAGCGACCAATCAGCAGCTACTGAGCATATCTAGATATACTTTTCAGCAAAGAATATCAAGAGAATGAAGCAAATTAGATAATAGAAGTAAATTAGAAAGTTGTTTAAAATTGCATGCTCTATCTGAATCACGAAAGAAATGTTTTGGGTTTAATGTCCCTTTAAGGTTTATTTTTATTTTACAGGCAAGTTTGTATTTATTTTAACTAGGTAGAATAGTTATTAAATAATTATTAACTATTTAATAACTACCTAGCTAAAATATATACAAATGTACCTGTAAAATAAAACCTAACCTAAGTTATACTAACACCTAACCTAACCCTACAATTAAATCAATTACCTACTTAAAATACAATTAAATCAATTAAATAAAATTAACTAAATCACACAAAAAAACACTAAATTAGATAAAATAATAAACAAATTACAGATCTTTAAACTAATTACACATATTCTAATAGCCCTATCAAAATAAAAAAAATCCCCCCCAAAATAATAAAACCCCCTAGCCTAAACTAAACTACCAATGGCCCTTAAAAGGGCCTTTTGCGGGGCATTGCCCCAAATAAATCAGCTCTTTTACCTGAAAAACAAAATACAAACAACCCCCCCAACAGTAAAACTCACCACCCACACAACAAACCCCCTAAATAAAAGCCTACCTAAAAAAACTAAGCTCCCCATTGCCCTGAAAAAAAACCCACCACCCACACAACAAACACCCTAAATAAAAGCCTACCTAAAAAAACCTAAGCTCCCCATTGCCCTGAAAAGAGCATTTGGATGGGCCTTGCCCTTAAAAGGGCAGTTAGCTCTTTTTGCGCCCAAAGCCCTAAACTAAAAAATAAACCCACCCAAAACAACCTTAAAAAACCTAACACTAACCCCCTGAAGATCAACTTACTGTTCTGAAGATCCGAATCCATCCTCAAGGAAGCGGCAGAAGTCTTCACCCAACCGGGCTGAAGTCCTCAACGAAGCCGGGAGACGTCTTCATCTAAGCCGGCAGAAGTGGTCCTCCAGATGGGCAGAAGTCTTCATCCAGACGGCATCTTCTATCTTCATCCATCCGGAGCGGAGCGGGTCCATCTTCAAGACATCCGGCGCGGAGCATCCTCTTCAATCGACGGCGAAGACTGAATGAAGGTTCCTTTAAGGTACGTCATCTAAGATGGCGTCCCTTCATTTGTGATTGGCTGATAGAATTCTATCAGTCAATCGGAATTAAGGTAGAAAAAATCCTATTGGCTGATGGAATCAGCCAATAGGATTGAAGTTCAATCCTAGTGGCTGACCCAATAAACCAACAGGATTGAGCTCGCATTCTATTGGCTGATTGGAACAGCCAATAGAATGCAAGATCAATCCTCTTGGCTTATATACATTTAATATAGTGGCGGCGACATTGGGGGCGGCAGATATGGGATTATTAAATATAATGTAGGTGCTGGCGAAGTTGGGGGGCAGATTAGGGGTTAATAAGTGTAAGATTAGGGGTGTTTAGACTCGGGGTTCATGTTAGGGTGTTATGTATATATTTCCCTATAGGAATCAATGGGGCTGCTTTAGGAGCTGTACGCTGCTTTATTGCAGGTGTTAGACTTTTTTCAGCCTGTTGATACCTATGGGGAAATCATGCATGAGCACGTACAGCCAGCTCACCGCTCACTTAAGCAGCGCTGGTATTGAAGTGAAGTGTGGAGCACACTTTTGCTCTACGCTCACTTCTTGTCTGTTAACGCCGGGTTGATGAAAACCCGTAATACCAGTGCTGCGGGTAAGTGAGCGGTCATAAAAAACTGCTCGCTAGACCCGCAGCCCTGTTACCGCAAAACTCGTAATCTAGCTGTATGAGTGTTATATAACAATTTCTATATGTATTTCATTATGTCCCTTATTTTAACATATATATATATATATATATATATTTTTATGTTTTTCATGTTTTTTCTTTTATTAAAATCATTTTTTAATAATTTTTTGTACACTTATTCCAAGTTCACATTTATGCACACCCATTTTGAGAGAGTGGTAGTTTGTTAGTTAATCATCATTGATATTTTTGATATTTTTTTATATTTATGTACACCATCTAGTACTTTATTTATTACTAGATCACTGATATCCTATACGGGTATTAATTCTTTCTTGATCCATTCGTCCGCCGACACCGACCGATCCGCACCTCTGCCAAGAAGATAGAAGATGGGCATACAATAGATGAACATGAAGTCACCTGGATGAAGACCTTTTGCCACCGGGAAGAAGATGGATCGGCGGTCTTCATTAATGGTGAGTACCTTTTTTGGGGGTAGTGTTTTTTTTTAGATTAGGATTTTTTTATTTTTATAGGCTTTAAAGAGCTGAATGCATTTTAAGGGCAAAGACCATAATAATGCAAGTAAGGGGAGCTGGAATATATATTCTTTGTATAAGGGTAATTTAATAATTGAAAGAATTCAATTCTTATGTGAGAAAATATATATATGGTGAAAAAATAGTGAAACAGATAGTGAAAAAATTATATATATTTGTATACATTTTTTTTTATATATATTTATATAAAAAATTGAGTGAGGAAAAAATCGGGTGAGAAAAAAATGTATATATATAAAAAATAATATGTATATATATAAAAAGTTAAAATAAGTTGATGTCGTAGTATTTAATATCAGTACTAATAATATATAAATATGTGATTGTGCTGTTTCTTGATGTGGCTTTAAAGATATTACTTCTTGTATGTTACTGAAATATAATAAAAAATATAGGAATAAATATATGAACAGATTTTATGATTGATTTTTGTATTAAAACAAATTTATGTTTATTAACAAAAGATAATAAATATGCAGTAAAAATTAAAAATAATACTTTATGTTTATTAAATATATTTGAAGGAACAACTGTATTTTTAGGGTCTGAGCATTAAAATTGTCCTCCAAAACATTTTATCTTATTATAGGTGCACTCACTCTAAACTGTTTTTTCACTCAAGGGCAAAGACCATACAAATGCCCTTTTAGGGGCAATAGGTAGATTAGGTTTTGTTTTAGTTATTTTTTTTATTTTGGGGGGTTAGGTGAGTGGAGGGTTGTAATGTTAGGGGGTACTTTGTATTTTTTTCAGGGCTGTTAAACTTAGGGCATTATCCAACAAAAGGCCCTTTTTTATTTTGGGGTGTTTTCTTTTTAAGGGGGTATTAGATTAGGAATCACTTTTTTATTTTGGATGATTTTGCTTGTTATTTTCTGTACTGTTATTTTTTTATATTTATTGTACTGTTAGCTTTTTTAGAGTAATGTTATTTTTTTTTTTTTTTAGTATTTTATATTTTGTAATTGTTTATTATTTTTTAATGTAGCTAGTATTTTTTGCTGTTAGCTTTCTTGTGTTTCTTCCTTGGGTAATGCTTCCACTTCTGACATGCCAGTCACATAAGCATTTTACCCTCCAATCCAGTGTAGTCTTTGGCATGCTAATTTTGAAAAATGTATTTTCCAGTGAAGATCCGATGTGTTTATGATACTTGCAGAGCGTTCTGCTTCTTCTGGGTTGATACTAATCATCTACGCGTTTCAGCCACAGGTGGCCTTTATCAAGACGTATCGCTTGACGTATCTCTTTACCCTAGAAAGTGTTCCTTTTTATAGTGATCTCATATGTTACCTGCAATTATCCTTAGCTCTTAAAGGAATTATTTTGTTTTTTTGTTTTGTTAAAGGGATTTTCATTGCCACCATTTTTTATGTGAATTATCTTGGGTGTTTTAAACGTATTTAATTTCTTTCTGATGGTTTTAGAAAGTTAATGTTTATCATTATGACATTTGAATGTCCATTCTTCTCATGTCTTTAGATCAAAGTCTCTTGTTACTATGTATTTCTAAAGTAGATATATTATTGCATAAAATTGGTACATAAAAATTGGTTTATTAAAAAACATTTCATCACTAAAAATATATTCTCATATTACTTAACATGAAATATAGGTGATAGTTTATTTAAAACATCTCCAAATTTATAACATCTAAAATATGATCTTAATTGATAAAAATTATTTCAATATAGGGTCCTTCGATTTCTTAATTCAATTTGGCATTTAGACCTTTTGGGGTCAAAGTATCCATCTTAAATATTAAGTTGGCTCCATGATACTGGCTGGAGATGCTGGTTCTATATTAGTTTATGGGAGAAAGAACTGTGGACAATGGGTAAAATATACACGTGTAACTTGTTTGCTATGCCAGATATGTGATTGCTCGATTCAACTAAAATATGTGATCAGGCCCATAATGTATATATGCACAGAGGTCTGCACACACACTGTATATATACACAAAGAACTGCACACACGCTGCCTATATGTACAGAGGTCTGCACACACACTGTATATATGCGCAGAGGTCTGCACACACACTGTATACATACACAAAGATCTGCACACACACTGTATATATACACAAAGATCTGCACACACTGCCTATATGTACAGAGGTCTGCACACACAATGTATAATATGCACAGAGGTCTGCACACACACACTGTATATATGCACAGAGGTCTGCACACACACTGTACATATGCGCAGAGGTCTGCACACATTGTATATATGCGCAGAGGTCTGCACACACACTGTATATATACACAAAGATCTGCACACACACTGCCTATATGTACAGAGGTCTGCACACACAATGTATAATATGCACAGAGGTCTGCACATACTGTATATATGCACAGAGGTCTGCACACACAATGTATAATTATTATTATTATTATCATTTATTTGTATAGCGCCGCCAAATTCCGTAGCGCTGGGTACAATGATAGGGGTATACAATTTGTGATACAATACAAAACATAGCAAGACTAAACAAATCTAGCACAGGAGGAAGAGGGCCCTGCTCCGGAGAGCTCACAGTCTATAGGTTAAGGGTGCAGAGACATAAGGTTGGGGTAGCTTGTTACATCGGTTGTATTTGCAGCAGTGAGTCAGGCAGTTCATGTACATGTATTAGCTTGGTTCGGATGTGGGATGGAGGAGAGATGGTAAGCCTCTCTGAATAGGTGGGTTTTCAAGGATCTTCTGAAGCTATACAAGGTTGGAGACAGTCTGATGGAGCGGGGTAGAGAGTTCCAGAGGACAGGAGCAGCACATGCGAAGTCTTGGAGGCGGGAGTGGGATGTAGAGATAACAGGAGTGTAGAGACGTAGGTCAGAGGTTGATCGAAGAGGACGGGATGGGGAGTATTTCACGATGAGAGAGGAAATATAGTTGGGAGTTAGACTGTTGAGTGCTTTGTAAGTTAGGGTTAATACTTTAAATTGTATTCTGGAGTGTATGGGGAGCCAGTGTAGAGACTGGCAGAATGGAGCAGCTGATGTAGATCGTCAACTTAGGTGGATGAGTCTAGCAGAAGCATTCATAATAGATTGGAGGGAGGAGAGGCGGTGTTTTGGAAGGCCATTTAAGAGTAGATTGCAATAATCAATGCGTGACAGGATGAGGGAATGAATAAGTATTTTTGTAGTATTTTGAGTAAGGAAGGGACAAATTCTGGAAATGTTGCGTAGGTGTGAACGGCAGGATTTGGTAAGCGTTTGTATATGTGGGTTGAATGTAAGTTCTGAGTTTAGTGTGACCCCAAGGCAGCGGACCTGGGGTGAGGTGTTGAGAATAGAGTCTCCAACCATCAGAGAAATGTCAGGTGTTGGATGTCTCGAAGAGGGGGGGATAAGAAGCAGCTCAGTTTTGGACGGATTGAGTTGGAGGTAGTGTGAAGACATCCAAAAGAAAATTGCAGAGAGGCAGTCAGAAATCTGGTTGAGTAAAGAGGGAGAGATATCAGGAGAGGAAAGATAGATTTGGGTATCATCAGCATATAGGTGGTACTGGAATCCAAAGGAGGCTATAAGTTTTCCAAGGCAGGATGTATAAAGAGAGAAAAGCAAGGGACCCAAGACAGAGCCTTGCGGTACTCCAACTGAGAGAGGCATAGGATCACAAGATATGTTGTTAAAGGAAACTGAAAACGAGCGGTTTGAAAGATATGATGCAAACCAGGAGAGGGCTGTGTCTCGGATGCCAAATGAATGTAGTATTTTAAGGAGGAGAGGATGGTCAACTGTGTCAAAAGCTGCTGACAGGTTTTATAATATGCACAGAGGTCTGTACACACAATGTATAATATGCACAGAGGTCTGCACATACACTGTATATATACACAAAGATCTGCACACGCACTGCCTATATGTACAGAGGTCTGCACACACACACACACTGCATATATGCACAGAGGTCTGCACACACACTGTATATATACACAAAGATCTGCACACGCACTGCCTATATGTACAGAGGTCTGCACACACACTGTATATATACACAAAGATCCGCAGTGCACACACACTGCCTATATGTACAGACTAGGTCTGCACACACAATGTATAATATGCACAGAGGTCTGCACACACAATGTATAATATGCACAGAGGTCTGCACACACACTGTATATATACACAAAGATCTGCACACGCACTGCCTATATGTACAGAGGTCTGCACACACACTGTATATATACACAGAGGTCTGCAGTGCACACACACTGCCTATATGTACAGAGGTCTGCACACACAATGTACAATATGCACAGAGGTCTGCACACACAATAAATATGTTATAAATGCATTGTAGATATTACCAATTAAGTGTCACATTACATAAAGATCTGCACACACACTGCCTATATGTACAGAGGTCTGCACACACAATAAATATGTTATAAATGCACTGTAGATATTAGCAATTAAGTGTCACATTACATAAAGATCTGCACACAGTAAATGTATATATATATATAGTATAAGTAGGAATATAAACCTGTCTAGGATCTGTCACTTAGTGATTGACCAGTAACAGCTGGTGTGAGGTCGCACAAAAGAGAGAGAGAAGAGAGAGCTAATATAAACTCCATTCAGTCTTGGGTAACAGATTTAATAATTTAACCAATAACTATAAAGTACTAGTTTACACGGTAATTAATTAATTAATAAGTACAAATAAGCAGAAGCAATAAGTTACCTCAAGATCCAGCAAGTATCCAGTTACAATCTCAGCTGATATTTACAGAACGTATATACATCCCAGGCCAGCTTGTTCCATACGATAAATACAGAGGCCAGATCTAACCTTATGCGTACTGCTTGCACCCAGTCTGGATGACGTAGAGTTAGTTTTATACATACGCAATACTGGGTCCTATAGCATGATGTATAGTAAATTCTATACATGTGCAGTACTGGGCCCTATAGCATGAGGTATAGTTAATTCTATACATGTGCAGTACTGGGTCCTATAGCATGACATATAGTTAATTCTATACATGTGTAGTACTGGGTCCTATAGCATGACGTATAGTTAATTCTATACATGTGTAGTACTGGGTCCTATAGCATGATGTATAGTTAGTTCTATACATGAGCAGTACTGGGTCCTATAGCATGACATATAGTTAGTTCTATACATGTGCAGTACTGGGTCCTATAGCATGACATATAGTTAATTCTATACATGCGCAGTACTGGGTCCTATAGCATGACGTATAGTTAATTCTATACAAGTGCAGTACTGAGTCCTATAGCATGACGTATAGTTAATTCTATACATGTGCAGTACTGGGTCCTATAGCATGACGTATAGTTAATTCTATACATGCTCAGTACTGAGTCCTATAGCATGACGTATAGTTAGTTCTATACATGTGCAGTACTGGGTCCTATAGCATGACGTATAGTTAATTCTATACATGCTCAGTACTGAGTCCTATAGCATGACGTATAGTTAGTTCTATACATGTGCAGTACTGGGTCCTATAGCATGATGTATAGTTAATTTTATATATGTGCAGTACTGAGTCCTATAACATGATGTACAGTTAATTCTATGAGGGGTAGTTATCAAGCCGTCTACTTTACCTGCCTTCGCCGGTCCAATACGCCCGCCTAAGCTCGCCTACCATCGCCGCCGCGGACCTGAATACGTTCGCCTGAGTTATCAAAAAAGCTGTCAAAAAGCCGTGCACCAAGTACGGGGAGATGAGCAGCGGATTGTGATAGTTATCACTCATCCGATCTCGCTGCTCTTCTGCTTTTTTACAGCTTTATTGACAAGCTGTCACTAAGCACCCACACTAACTACACTGTTCTACCCCCTATACCGGCGCCCCCGGAGCCCCCCGCAACGAAATAAAGTTATTAACCCCTAAACCGCCGCTCCTAGACCCCGCCGCAAATCTTATAAATGTATTAACCCCTAAACCGCCGCTCCCGGACACTGCCGCCACCTACATTATACCTAGTAACCCCTATCCTGCCCCCCCTATACCGCCGCCACCTATAATAAAGTTATTAACCCCTATCCTGCCGATCCCGTACCTCGCCAGAAATAAATAAATAAATAGTTTAACCCCTAAACCGCTGCTCCCGGACCCCGCCGCAACCTATATTAAACTTATTAACCCCTAATCTGCCCCCCCTACACCGTCGCCACCTATAATAAATTTATTAACCCCTATCCTGCCCCCCCCTACACCGCCGCCACTGTAATAAAATGAAACCTAAGTCTAACACTAACCCTAACACCCCCCTAACTTAAATATTAATTAAATACATCTAAATAAATTTAACTCTTATTAACTAAATGAATCCTATTTAAAACTAAATACTTACCTTTAAAATAAACCCTAATATAGCTACAATATAAGTAATAATTATATTGTAGCTATCTTAGGATTTATTTTTATTTTACAGGCAACTTTCAATTTATTTTAACTAGGTACAATAGCTATTAAATAGTTATTAACTATTTAATAGCTACCTAGTTAAAATAAAGCGAAATTTACCTGTAAAATAAAAACTAACCTAAGTTACAATTACACCTAACACTACACTATACTTTAATAAATTATTCCTATTTAAAACTAAATACTTACCTGTAAAATAAACCCTAAGATAGCTACAATGTAATTAATAATTACATTGTAGCTATTTTAGGATTTATATTTATTTTACAGGTAACTTTGTATTTATTTTAGCTAGTTAGAATAGTTATTAAATAGTTATTAACTATTTAATAACTACCTAGCTAAAAGAAATACAAAATTACCTGTAAAATAAATCCTAACCTAGGTTACAATTAAACCTAACACTACACTATCATTAAATTAATTAAATAAATTAGCTACAAATAACTACAATTAAATACAATTAAATAAACTAACTAAAGTACAAAAAATAAAAAAAACTAAGTTACAAAAAAGAAAAAGTTACAAACATTTAAAAAATATTACAACAATTTTAAGCTACTTACACCTAATCTAAGCCCCCTAATAAAATAACAAAGCCCCCCAAAATAATAAAATGCCCTACCCTATTCTAAATTAAAAAGTTACCAGCTCTTTTACCTTACCAGCCCTTAAAAGGGCCTTTTGCGGGGCATGCTCCAAAGAATTCAGCTCTTTTGCCTGTAAAAGAAAAATACAACCCCCTCCAACATTAAAACCCACCACCCACATACCCCTAATCTAACCCAAACCCCCCTTAAATAAACCTAACACTACCCCCCTGAAGATCATCCTACCTTGAGTCGTCTTCAGCCAGCCGACCACCGATGGAACCGAAGAGGAGATCCAGAGCGGCAGAAGTCATCATCCAAGGGGCGCTGAAGAAGTCTTCCATCCGATTGAAGTCTTCATCCAGGCGGCGTCTTCAATCTTTATCCATCCGGAGCGGAGCCATCTTCAGACGAGCCGGCGCGGATCCATCCTCTTCTTCCCGACGACTAACAACGAATGAAGGTTCCTTTAAGGGACGTCATCCAAGATGGCGTCCCTTCAATTCTGATTGGCTGATAGGATTCTATCAGCTAATCAGAATTAAGGTAGGAAACATCTGATTGTTCCGATCAGCCAATAGAATGCAAGCTCAATCTGATTGGCTGATTGGATCAGCCAATCAGATTGAACTTCAATCTGATTGGCTGATTCAATCAGCCAATCAGATTTTTCCTACCTTAATTCCGATTGGCTGATAGAATCCTATCAGCCAATCGGAATTGAAGGGACGCCATCTTGGATGACGTCCCTTAAAGGAACCTTCATTCGTCGTTAGTCATCGGGAAGAAGAGGATGGATCCGTGCCGGCTCGTCTGAAGATGGCTCCACTCCGCTCCGGATGGATGAAGATTGAAGACGCCGTCTGGATGAAGACTTCAATCAAATGGAAGACTTCTTCAGCGCCGCCTGGATGATGACTTCATCGGATGGAAGACTTCTTCAGCGCCCCTTGGATGATGACTTCTGCCGCTCCGGATCTCCTCTTCGGTTCCATCGGTGGTTGGCTGGCTGAAGACGACTCAAGGTAGGATGATCTTCAGGGGGGTAGTGTTAGGTTTATTTAAGGGGGGTTTGGGTTAGATTATGGGTATGTGGGTGGTGGGTTTTAATGTTGGGGGGGGGGGGTTGTATTTTTCTTTTACAGGCAAAAGAGCTGAATTCTTTGGGGCATGCCCCGCAACAGGCCCTTTTAAGGGCTGGTAAGGTAAAAGAGCTGGTAACTTTTTAATTTAGAATAGGGTAGGGCATTTTTTTATTTTGTGGGGCTTTATTATTTTATTAGGGGGCTTAGATTAGGTGTAAGTAGCTTAAAATTGTTGTAATATTTTTTAAATGTTTGTAACTTTTTCTTTTTTCTTTTTTGTAACTTAGTTTTTTTTTATTTTTTGTACTTTAGTTAGTTTATTTAATTGTATTTAATTGTAGTTATTTGTAGCTAATTTATTTAATTAATTTAATGATAGTGTAGTGTTAGGTTTAATTGTAACCTAGGTTAGGATTTATTTTACAGGTAATTTTGTATTTCTTTTAGCTAGGTAGTTATTAAATAGTTAATAACTATTTAATAACTATTCTAACTAGCTAAAATAAATACAAAGTTACCTGTAAAATAAATATAAATCCTAAAATAGCTACAATGTAATTATTAATTACATTGTAGCTATCTTAGGGTTTATTTTACAGGTAAGTATTTAGTTTTAAATAGGAAGTATAGTGTAGTGTTAGGTGTAATTGTAACTTAGGTTAGTTTTTATTTTACAGGTAAATTTCGCTTTATTTTAACTAGGTAGCTATTAAATAGTTAATAACTATTTAATAGCTATTGTACCTAGTTAAAATAAATTGAAAGTTGCCTGTAAAATAAAAATAAATCCTAAGATAGCTACAATATAATTATTATTTATATTGTAGCTATATTAGGGTTTATTTTAAAGGTAAGTATTTAGTTTTAAATAGGATTCATTTAGTTAATAAGAGTTAAATTTATTTAGATGTATTTACATAGAAACATAGAAACATAGATATTGACGGCAGATAAGAGCCATAGGCCCAGCAAGTCTGCCCTACCTTACCTAACAGTATAAACTTATCTAGTTCGTAGGATAGCCTTATGCTTGTCCCATGCATTTTTAAAGTCCCCCACAGTGTTTGTTGCTACTACCTCTTGAGGAAGTTTATTCCATAAATCAATCACTCTTTCTGTAAAGAAGCTTCCTCAAATTACTCCTGAATCTACTACCCTTTAGCTTGAGCTCATGACCCCTTTATTTATTATTTAATTAATATTTAAGTTAGGGGGGTGTAAGGGTTAGGGTTAGACTTAGGTTTAGGGGTTAATCGTTTTATTACAGTGGCGGCGGTGTAGGGGGGGGCAGGATAGGGGTTAATAAATTTATTATAGGTGGCGACGGTGTAGGGGGGGCAGATTAGGGGTTAATAAGTTTAATATAGGTTGCGGCGGGGTCCGGGAGCGGCGGTTTAGGGGTTAAACTATTTATTTAGTTGCGGCGAGGTACAGGATCGCCAGGATAGGGGTTAATAACTTTATTATAGGTGGCGGCGGTATAGGGGGGGCAGGATAGGAGTTACTAGGTATAATGTAGGTGGCGGCGGGGTCCGGGAGCAGCGGTTTAGGGGTTAATAAGTTTATTATAGTAGCGGCGGGGTCCGGGAGCGGCGGTTTAGGGGTTAATAAGTTTATTATAGTGGCGGCGGGGTCCGGGAGCGGCGGTTTAGGGGTTAATAAGTTTATTATAGTGGCGGCGGGGTCCGGGAGCGGCAGTTTAGGGGTTAATACGTTTATTATAGTGGCGGTGGGCTCCAGGAGTGGCGGTTTAGGGGGGAAACACTTTATTTAGTTGCGGCGGTGTAGGGGGGGCAGATTAGGGGTGTTTAGACTCGGGGTACATGTTAGGGTGTTAGGTGTAGACATCTCCCATAGGAAAGAATGGGATCTCTGGCAGCAGCGAACATGAACTTTCGCTATGGTCAGACTCCCATTGATTCCTATGGGATCCGCCGCCTCCAGGGCGGCGGTTTGAAAACCAGGTACGCTGGGCCGGAAAAGTGCCGAGCGTACCTGCTAGTTTTTTGATAACTAACAAAAGTAGTCAGATTGTGCCGAACTTGTGTGCGGAACATCTGGAGTGACGTAAGAATCGATCTGTGTCGGACTGAGTCCGGCGGATCGAAGCTTACGTCACTAAATTCTACTTTTGACGGTATCTAGGGCTTGATAACTAAGGCGAATCAGCCTCGCCTCAAATACGCTGCGGAATTCCAGTGTATTTGAGGTAGACGGCTTGATAACTAGAGGCCTATATATGTGCAGTACTGAGTCCTATAACATGACGTATAGTTAGTTCTATACATGCGCAGTACTGAGTCCTATAGCATGACGTATAGTTAGTTCTATACATGTGCAGTACTGGGTCCTATAGCATGACGTATAGTTAATTCTATACACGTGCAGTACTGGGTCCTATAGCATAACGTATAGTTAGTTCTATACATGTGCAGTACTGGGTCCTATAGCATGACGTATAGTTAATTCTATACACGTGCAGTACTGGGTCCTATAGCATAACGTATAGTTAATTCTATACATGCGCAGTACTGAGTCCTATAGCATGACGTATAGTTAGTTCTATACATGCGCAGTACTGAGTCCTATAGCATGACGTATAGTTAGTTCTATACATGCGCAGTACTGAGTCCTATAGCATGACGTATAGTTAGTTCTATACATGTGCAGTACTGAGTCCTATAGCATGACGTATAGTTAATTCTATACATGTGCAGTACTGGGTCCTATAGCATGACGTATAGTTAGTTCTATACATGCGCAGTACTGAGTCCTATAGCATGACGTACAGTTAATTCTATACATGTGCAGTACTGGGTCCAATAGCATGACATATAGTTAATTCTATACATGTGCAGTACTGAGTCCTATAACATGCCGTATAGTTAGTTCTATACATGTGCAGTACTGAGTCCTATAGCATGACGTATAGTTAATTCTATACATGTGCAGTACTGGGTCCTATAGCATGACGTACAGTTAATTCTATACATGCGCAGTACTGGGTCCTATAGCATGACGTACAGTTAATTCTATACATGCGCAGTACTGAGTCCTATAACATGACGTATAGTTAATTCTATACATGTGCAGTACTGAGTCCTATAGCATGACGTATAGTTAATTCTATACATGCGCAGTACTGGGTCCCATAGCATGACGTACAGTTAATTCTATACATGCGCAGTACTGGGTCCTATAGCATGACATATAGTTAATTCTATAGTACTTGGCCTTATAGCATTACATAATATAGTTATCTTCGTTCTGCTGAGTTCTCTGCAAACTGAAGGTCTCCGTATTGTTTTGATTGACAGCTGTATATGTAAGCCCTTTAGGAAGTTTTAACTCATTATCGCCTGAATGCTCACTTACTAATACTAACTCTATTGTAGAACTAAGGGGTAGATTTATCAAAGGCTAGGCAACCTCTATATGTGCTTCGCCTGTGACTGCGCCCCAGCTCGCCTCCGAAGAAGCGCACATGTGCGCTTGAATTTATAAAAGAAAAGCCGTAACTTTGCGCAGTCGAGCTGGGGCGTAATAATGATAAATTTTGCCTGACGGAAAAAGCATTTACTCCCTATTTATCACAGTACATCCTATAAATAATTACGCCACCATTTCTTGATTAATGTTTCTGTGCGAAGAAGTTTCTTTCAGATTTGCGCAATTATAGGTGCAGATTGCTTTCATAAATATGGCGATTGGTGAGTATGCGTTATTTTGCCAACAATTACAGGCGAATTGCCTTGATAAATCTACCCCTAAATGTATACATTATAACTCCACAGTACACATCAGCAATAGTTGCATTGCAGGATATGCACAGTATATATCAGTAATTAAGTGTCACATTACAAAATGTCTGCACATAAAATAAAGTTTTATATATATATTAGTAATTAAGTGTCACATTACAAAATGTCTGCACGTAGAATATTTTTACAATTTTTATATATGCACAGTATATATCAGTAACTGCTACATTACAAAATGTCTGCACATAAAATAAAGTTTATATATCAGTAATGAGGTGTCACAATTCAAAATGTCTGCACATAGAATACGTTTATATATGCACAGTATACATCAGTAATTAAATGTCACAATACAAAATGTGTGCACAAAAAGAAATGTTTATATATGCACAGTATATATCAGTAATTAAGTGTCACATTACATAAGGTCTGCACACATAATAAATGTTTATATATACACAGTATATGTCAGTAATTAAGTGCTACATTACATAAGGTCTGCACACATAATAAATGTTTATATATACACAGTATATGTCAGTAATGAAGTGTCACAATACAAAATGTGTGCACATAAAAGAAATGTTTATATATGCACAGTATATATCAGTAATGAAGTGTCACAATACAAAATGTGTGCACATAAAAGAAATGTTTATATTTGCACAGTATATATCAGTAATGAAGTGTCACATTACAAAATGTCTGCACATAAAATAAATGTTTATATATGCACAGTATATATCAGTAATTAAGTGTCACATTACATAAGGTCTGCACACACAATAAAAGTTTATATATGCACAGTATATATCAGTAATTAAGTGCCACATTACATAAGGTCTGCACACATAATAAATGTTTATATATGCACAGTATATATCAGTAATTATATGTCACATTACACAAGGTCTGCACACACAATAAATGTTTATATATGCACAGTATATATCAGTAATTAAGTGCTGTATTACATAAGGTCTGCACACACAATAAATGTTTATATATGCACAGTATGCCCTATTGTTTTGATTGACATTGGCAGCTGCTGGACAGCTGAATATGCAAGTCCTTTAGGAATCTTTAACTCATTACTGTCTAATACTAACACTATTCTAAAACTAAATATATACATTATAACTCCACACTATATATCAGCAATTAAAAGTTGCATTGCATGAGGTCTGCACTCACAATAAATGTTTTAGAAGCACAGTATATATCAGCAATTAAGTGCTGCATTACATAAGGTCTGCACACACAATAAATGTTTTAGAAGCACAGTATATATCAGTAATTAAGTGCTGCATTACAAAAGGTCTGCACACACAATAAATGTTTATATATGCACAGTATATATCAGTAATTAAGTGCTGCATTACATAAGGTCTGCACACAAAATAAATGTTTTAGAAGCACAGTATATATCAGTAATTAAGTGCTGCATTACATAAGGTCTGCACACACAATAAATGTTTTAGAAGCACAGTATATATCAGCAATTAAGTGCTGCATTACATAAGGTCTGCACACACAATAAATGTTTTAGAAGCACAGTATATATCAGTAATTAAGTGCTGCATTACAAAAGGTCTGCACACACAATAAATGTTTATATATGCACACAGTATATATCAGTAATTAAGTGCTGCATTACATAAGGTCTGCACACACAATAAATGTTTTAGAAGCACAGTATATATCAGCAATTAAGGGCTGCATTACATAAGGTCTGCGCAAACAATACATGTTTATATATGCACAGTATATATCAGCAATTAAGTGCTGCATTACAAAAGGTCTGTGCACACAATAAATGTTTTAGAAGCACAGTATATATCAGCAATTAAAGGGACACTATACCCAAACATTTTCTTTCATGATTAAGGTAGAGAATACAATTTTAAACAACATTCCAATTTACTTCAATTACCTAATTTGCTTCATTCTTTAGATATACTTTAATGAAGAAATAGCAATGCACACAGTGAACCAATCACAGGAGGCATCTATGTGCAGCTACCAATCAGCAGCTACTAAGCATATCTAGATATGCTTTTCAGCAAAGAATATCAAGAGAATGAAGCAAATTAGATAATAAAAGTAAATTAGAAAGTTGTTTATAATTGTATGCTCTTTCTAAATCATGAAAGAAAAAATTTGGGTTTCATGTCTCTTTAAGTGCTGCATTACATAAGGTCTGCACACACAATAAATATTTATATATGCACAGTATATATCAGTAATTAAGTGTCACATTACAAAATGCCTGTATATAAAATACATGTTTATATATGCACAGTACATATATTAGTAACTAAACACAGTTACAGGTATAAAACAAATTAAACTTACAGTCTCTGCTGACCAGGGGACTTATGCAGAGCAATCACAAGAATCTCTTTCCTCTGCTAACCAGGGGACTTATACAGAGCAATCACAAGACTCTCTTTCCTCTGCTGACTCTGTTGAAAAGACTCACATTTGTCCAGGACAGCTATTTAAAGGGACTTGCTGCATTTAGATCCAATGACCAAGCTCCAAACACCCCAGGGAGCCCAATGTCAGACATTCTTGTTGCCAGACCCTCTCCTTAGGGACATGCTCCTCTTCCCAACAGAACATTACTGAGGACTGGAGAGATAGGGGGTATGACTACACTACTCCCATAGACAATTACAAATGGTGCCCCATCTAATATGCAGGTGTTTATTGCAGGCAGAATCCCTTAAAAGCTACTAAAGTATACACTATTGTAGATTGTTCTTCTATTAAACAGTTACCATAAAGCAAGGGCCAGTCTGGTTTGTCACACACAATATATATTAGCAATTAAGTGCTGCATTACAAAATGACTGCACACAATAAATATTTATATAATTATGCACAGTATATATCAACAATTAAGTGGACACCATTTTATATTCTTCTATTTAAACAGTTACTATAACGCAAGGGTCGGGCTGGTTTGTCACACACAGTATAGGAGGGAAAAAGCAAGAGCGCCACAGGGGAGGGACGGAGGGAGAGAGACACAGGGGAGGGAGGTAGACCCAGGGGAGGGAGGGAGAGAGAGGGAGGGAGGGACAGAGACACAGGGGAGAGATACAGGGAAGGGATTGAGGGAGGGAGAGAGACACAGGGGAGGGAGACACAGGGGGAGGGAGGGAGAGAGAGGGAGGGAGGGAGAGAGACACAGGGGAGAGATACAGGGAAGGGAGGGAGACAGACACAGGGGAGGGAGAGAGACACGGGGGGAGGGAGGGAGAGAGACACAGGGAAGGAGAGACACAAGAGAGGGAGAGAGACACAGGGGAGGGAGAGAGAGACACACAGGGGAGGGAAAGAGAGAGACACAGGGGAGGGAGAAAGGGAAAGAGCCACAGGGGATGGACGGTGGGAGAGAGACACAGGGGAGGGTGAGAGACACAGGGGAGGGTGGGAGAGAGACACAGGGGAGATACACAGGGAATGGAGGGAGGGAGAGAGACACAGGGGAGGGAGAGAGACACAAGGGAGGGAGGGAGACACAGGGAAGGGAGGGAGACACCGGGGAGGGAGATAGGGAGACACAGGAGAGGGAGGGAGAGAGACACAGGGGAGAAAGAGAGACACAGGGGGGAGAGACACAGGGGAGGGAGGGAGAGAGATACAGGGGAGAAGGGAGAGAGAGAAATGTGGGAGGGAGAGAGGGAGAAAGAGAGACACGGGGGGGAGGGAGGGAGAGAGACACAGGGGAGGGAGGGAGAGACACAGGGGAGGGAGAGAGACACAAGGGAGGGAGGGAGACACAGGGAAGGGAGGGAGACACCGGGGAGGGAGATAGGGAGACACAGGAGAGGGAGGGAGAGAGACACAGGGAAGAAAGAGAAACACAGGGGGGGAGAGACACAGGGGAGGGAGACCGATACAGGGGAGAGGGGGGAGAGAGACATGGGGGAGGGATAGAGGGAGAAAGAGAGACACAGGGGGGGAGGGAGGGAGGTAGAGAGACACAGGGGAGGGAGGGAGAGACACAGGGGTGGAAGGGAGGGAGAGAGAGAGAGAGAGAGACACAGTAAAAAAATATTTTAATCATGTCAACTTACACTTAAAATGATAGAGACACATGGGGGATGGAGGGAGGGAGAGAGAAAGACACAGGGGAGGGAGGGGGAGAGGGAGGGAGAGAGGGAGCGAGAGAGGGAAGGAGGGAAAGAGTGAGGGAGAGAGAGGGAGGGAGGGAGGGCAAGAGACACAGGGGAGAGAGGGAGGGAGAGAGACAAGAGGGAGGGAGAGAGACACAAGGGAGAGAGGGATGGAGACACAGGGGAGGGAGAGAGACACAGGGGAGGGAGGTAGGGAGGGAGAGAGACACGGGGAGGGAGGGAGACACGAGGGAGGAAGAGAGAGAGAGACACAAGGGAGGGAGGGAGACACATGGGGGAGGGAGAGAGACACATTGAGGGAGGGAGAGACACAGGGGAGGGAGGGAGAGAGACACGAGAGAGGGAGAGAGACACAGGGGAGAGAGGTAGGGAGAGAGACACAGGGGAGGGAGAGAGGGAGGGAGAGAGAGAGACACAGGGGAGGGAGAAAGCGAGAGAGCCACAGGGGAGGGATGGTGGGAGAGAGACACAGGGGAGGGAGGGAGAGAGACCCAGGGGCGGGAGGGAGAGAGACACAGGGGAGGGAGGGAGAGAGACACAGGGGAGGGAGGGAGAGATACACAGGGGAGAGACACAGGGAATGGAGGAAGGGAGAGAGACACAGGGAGGGAGGGAGTTAGAAACAGGGGAGGGAGAGACACAGGGAATGGAGGAAGGGAGAGAGACACAGGGGAGGGAGGGAGAGAGAAAAAGGGGAGGGAGAGAGACACAAGGGAGGGAGGGAGACACCGGGAAGGGAGACAGTGAGACACAGGGGAGGAAGGGAGAGAGACACAGGGGAGGGAGAGACACATGGGAGGGAGGGAGAGAGATACAGGGGGGAGGGAGGGAGAGAGACACAGGGGAGGGAGAGACACAGGGGAGGGAGGGAGAGAGACACAAGAGAGGGAGGGAGACACGTGGGAGGGAGGGAGGGAGGGAGGGAGGGAGGGAGAGAGAGACACAGGGGAGGGAGAAAGCGAGAGAGTCACAGAGGAGGGACGGAGGGAGAGGGACACAGGGGAGGGAGGGAGGTAGACCCAGGGGAGGGAGGAAGGGAGGGAGAGAGAGGAAGGGAGGGAGAGAGACACAGGGGAGAGATGCAGGGAAGGGAGAGAGACATAGGGGAGGGAGGGAGAGATACACAGGGGAGAGACACAGGGAATGGAGGAAGGGAGAGAGACACAGGGGAGGGAGATACAGGGGGAGGGAGGGAAAGAGACACAGGGGAGGGAGAGACACAGGGGAGGGAGGGAGAGAGACACAAGAGAGGGAGGTAGACACAGGGGTGGGAGGGAGGGAGAGAGAGAAAGAGACACAAGGGAGGGAGGGAGGGAGGGAGGGAGGGAGAGAGAGACACAGGGGAGGGAGAAAGCGAGAAAGTCACAGAGGAGGGACGGAGGGAGAAAGACACAGGGGAGGGAGGGAGGTAGACCTAGGGGAGGGAGGAACGGAGGGAGAGAGGAAGGGAGGGAGAGAGACACAGGGGAGAGATACAGGGAAGGGAGGGAGGGAGAGAGATATAGGGGAGGGAGGGATAGAGACACAGGGGAGTGAGGCAGGGAGACACAGGGAAGGGAGAGAGACACAGGGGAGGGAGAGACACAGGGGAGGGAGGGAGACACAGGGGGGAGGGAGGGAGAGAGACACAGGGGGGTGGGAGGGAGAGAGACGCAGGGGGGAGGGAGGGAGACACATGGGATGGAGAGAGACACAGGGGAGGGAGAGAGACACAGGGGAGGGAGGGAGGGAGGGAGAGAGGCACAGGGGAGAGAGGGAGAGGGACACAGGGGAGGAAGGGAGGGAGAGAGACACAGGGGAGAATGGGAGGGAGAGAGACACAGGGGAGGGAGGGAGACACAGGGGAGGGAGGTAGACACAGGGGAGGAGGAAGAGAGATACAGGGGACGAAGGGAGGGAGAGAGACACAGGGGAGAAAGGGAGGGAGAGAGACACAGGGGAGGGAGGGAGACACAGGGGAGGGAGGGAGGGAGAGAGAGAGACACAGGGGAGGCAGGGAGGGAGAGAGACACAGGGGAGGGAGGGAGAGAGACACAGGGGAGGGAGAGATACACAGGGGAGAGACACAGGGAATGGAGAAAGGGAGAGAGACACAGGGGAGGGAGGGAGATACAGGGGGGAGGGAGGGAGAGAGACACAGGGGAGGGAGAGACACAGGGAAGGGAGGGAGACACAAGAGAGGGAGGAAGACACAGGGGTGGGAGGGAGGGAGAGAGAGAAAGAGACACAAGGGAGGGAGAGAGGGAGGGAGGGAGAGAGAGACACAGGGGAGGGAGAAAGCGAGAGAGTCACAGAGGAGGGACGGAGGGAGAGGGACACAGGGGGAGGGAGGGAGGTAGACCCAGGGGAGGGAGGAAGGGAGGGAGAGAGGAAGGGAGGGAGAGAGACACAGGGGAGAGATACAGGGCAGGGAGGGAGAGAGATATAGGGGAGGGAGGGATAGAGACACAGGGGAGTGAGGCAGGGAGACACAGGGAAGGGAGAGAGACACAGGGGAGGGAGAGACACAGGGGAGGGAGAGAGACACAGGGGGGAGGGAGAGAGACACAGGGGGGAGGGAGGGAGAGAGACGCGGGGGGGGAGGGAGGGAGACGCATGGGATGGAGAGAGACAAAGGGGAGGGAGAGAGACACAGGGGGGAGGGAGAGAGAAACAGGGGGGAGGGAGGGAGGGAGAGAGACGCGGGGGGGAGGGAGTGAGATGCATGGGATGGAGAGAGACACAGGGGAGGGAGAGAGACACAGGGGAGGGAGGGAGGGAGAGAGGCACAGGGGAGAGAGGGAGAGGGACACAGGGGAGGAAGGGAGGGAGAGAGACACAGGGGAGAATGGGAGGGAGAGAGACACAGGGGAGGGAGGGAGACACAGGGGATGAGGGAGAGAGATACAGGGGACGAAGGGAGGGAGAGAGACACAGGGGAGAAAGGGAGGGAGAGAGACACAGGGGAGGGAGGGAGACACAGGGGAGGGAGGGAGAGAGACACAGGGGAGGAGGGAGAGAGATACAGGGGATGAAGGGAGGGAGAGAGAGACACAGGGGAGGGAGGGAGTACAACCAAACAGAAATGAACAAATTCATGCAAAAAGTGATCCCCCTGACTACATAGGTATATGGATTGTAGAGTTTTTGTTTCTGACGTCAGCAGTGGGTACCATTACCAAGCAAATTGAGGATATAACTTAATCTGCATCTCTGCATTTCTCCTGTACCCGATGTTAGCATTGCTAGCCATGGTGACACTGACTTGTAATGCACTGTGACTGCGCTAAGTTGTGTCTGAGCACGGTAGATACCTGCCCTCCTCCCTCTGCACATGCACATGAGGTTGCATGGCCATAATGCCATCACTCCAGACACTGTTCAACTTCACAGTACTCACTAGGCAACTACGTTACACAGGCAGCTCCTTCTTTCCCGCTCAGCAGAGGAAATGACAGTTTTAAATCAGAGATTTGCCGCAGGTTACAATGGCAACGCTCTGATTTAAAACTGTCAGGAGTAGGAGACAGTGGCACAGGCAGATGAAGGAGGGATGGTCGACTGCAGGGGGGGGCACAATGGGCAGCTGGGGGCTGCAGGGGCCACAAGAAATGGGGGGGGAATTGTTGTGCTGAAGCTGGGCCCCCCGATCTGGGACCTCCCGGGGGCCCAGTTGCAACCTCGGTCGCTGCATCCCCGGTAGTTACGTCCCTGATGCACAGTGTATATCAGTAATTAAAGGGATACTAAACCCTGGTTCGGATAGAGCATGCAATTTTAATCAACTTTTTAATTTACTCCAATTATCAATTTTTCTTCATTCTCTTCCTATCTTTATTTGAAAAAGCAGAAATGAAAGCTTAGAAGCTGCCCCATTTTTAGTGCAGCACTTGCTGATTGGTGGATACATTTAGCCCAGAGACCTCTAGCACAAGTATAGCAAAAACGTGCTGTGAGGCTTCACACCAAAAAAGCCCCAACAAATATATCCAAAAATGAATGTACAACAGCACTGTAGTTATATGCAATGTATTGCAGACTGTGACAACGTATACATTTTTTGGATCTAATGATCCTTAATCATCTATGAGATAATTCAAACTGAACAACTTTAAATAGCCAATATAAGTCTCCTTCTACTATGACATCCCACAGGTTTTCACCTGTGTGATGTCATAGTAGAAGGAGACTTATATTGGCTATTTAACAACTAAAATTTAACTAAAATTTTAATTTTAAAATGTAACCCTTATAGGTAGTGATGTCGCGAACAGTTCTGCCGCGAATAGTTCGCAGCGAACATAGCATGTTCGTGTTCGCAGCGGACAGCCAACATATGCGATGTTCGATCCGCCCCCTATTCGTCATCATTGAGTAAACTTTGACCCTGTAGCTCACAGTCACAAGACACATTCCAGCCAATCAGCAGCAGACACTCCCTCCCAGACCCTCCCACCTCCTGGACAGCATCCATTTTAGATTCATTCGGAGCCTGCATTCTTACTGAGAGGAGGGACTTTGTAGCTGCTGCTGATTTAATAGGGAAATCGATAGCTAGGCTAGTGTATTCAGTGTCCACTACAGTCCTGAAGGACTTATCTGATCTCTGCTGTAAGGACAGCACCCCAAAAAGCCCTTTTTTTTTTTTCCCCTGTGTAATCTAATTGCAGTTGCCTGCCTGCCAGCGTGTGTGTCAGACTCACAGCGTATACTGTGCCCACTTGCCCAGTGCCACCACTCATATCTGGTGTAACAGTAGTGTACATTTAAAAAAACAAAAAACTTTTTTTAATTTGAAATAATAGCAGACAGTTTCCTTCACACGTGTGCGTTTGAGGTCCTGCCAGGGCACAGTGTCACACCAGTGCAAGTCATATCTGCTAAAACAGTAGTGTACATTTAAAAAAAACAACAACCTTTTTTTAATTTGAAATAATAGCAGTCAGTTTCCTTCACACGTGTGCGTTTCAGGTCCTGCCAGGGCACAGTGTGACACCAGTGCAAGTCATATCTGCTAAAACAGTAGTGTACATTTAAAATAAAAAATAAACTTTTTTTAATTTGAAATAATAGCAGTCATTTTCCTTCATACGTGTGCGTTTGAGGTCCTGCCAGGGCACAGTGTGACACCAGTGCAACTCATATCTGCTAAAACAGTAGTGTACATTTAAATAAAAACAACAACCTTTTTTTAATTTGAAATAATAGCAGTCAGTTTCCTTCACACGTGTGCGTTCCAGGTCCTGCCAGGGCACAGTTTCACACCAGTGCAAGTCATATCTGCTAAAACAGTAGTGTACATTTAAAAAAAACAAAAAACTTTTTTTACTGTGAAATAATAGCAGTTTCCTTCACACGTGTGCGTTTCAGGTCCTGCCAGGGCACAGTGTGACACCAGTGCAAGTCATATCTGCTAAAACAGTAGTGTACATTTAAAAAAAAAAAAAAACCTTACACTACCTGAACGATACAACATCATACCTGATGTTTTAAAGCACGTTATTCCAAACAATTTAGGAATGTTAGGTGATTTAGGCCCTTTATGGATTAAAACCAGACTCTGCATCAACTATGTAATTTTCCATGGGAGTTTTGCCATGGATCCCCCTCCGGCATACCACAGTCCAGGTGTTAGTCCCCTTGAAACAACTTTTCCATCACTTTTGTGGCCAGAAAGAGTCCCTGTGGGTTTTAAAATTCGCCTGCCTATTGAAGTCTATGGCGGTTCGCCGGTTCGCAAACTTTTGCGGAAGTTCGCGTTCGCCGTTCGTGAATGCAAAATTTTAGGTTCGCGACATCACTACTTATAGGTGCCAATAATTAGAAAGTGACAATTATACAGTTTAAAGCACATAATGTATCAAATAAACTGTAGAGCCAATTATATTACATAGTAATCACAACTGATATTAAATTTGTTATATTTTACTAAATGGCAATAGAGAGCATAATTGGTCCAATACATCAAAACAGGATGTTATATATGACATTTGTTAAAAAGTATTTATACAAATACAGAGAGATCCCAATCCTTATTCATACCAAGGGGGCCTTTAGTTTCTAAGTGGTAGATCCAAAAAGCCTCCCTTTGTTTAAGTTTTCTCTTCCTATCTCCGCCTTTTTTTTCCATTGGAATATGTTCTATAATCTGATATCTGAGTTGGTTTACCAAATTACCTGATTCCTTAAAGCAGCGGTTCCCAACCTTTTTTCTCTCCCGTACCCCTTGATTAGGCTTTTCATTTATGAGTACCCCCTCTCTTTGTTACCCACACCCATCCCTCAAAATAAAGGAAGCACTTTTTTTTATAGGGGAGGTAAGCTATATCTGAATGGCATACGACTGTACGTGTATCAACAGGATTAAAGCTCAGATCTCATTCTCAGAAGGAGCCCTGCTGTGTGGCTGGCGCCCCTGGCAGCTGCCTGGTTGCCCCTAAACACGGCCCTGGGGGGGGGGAGTCAAAGCGTAATGATCAGAAAAATAAATATTTTAATTTGTGAGATCAGATCGATATAAACCACCCAGCCACTATGGAAGTTTTTAGTTGGAAGTGAAGCAATCTGACTCAAGCAAGCACTAGCATTAGTACTTTACTTACCAGCACTGACTATAACTTATTTGGGGATGCAGACCCACCTCGCCTGTGTGACTTGCAACCTCCACAGCTCTACCACACGTGTCTACGCAGCTATGCTGCTGCAGTGCTGTTTCTAACTGCGCACTCGCAGTCAACATTTTGTGCACGGGGGTGGGTGAAGCAGGAGGCTAAGCTGTCTGGTGACAGGGTGATCATTAATATGTGGACCGGAGTCATCCACACCCGGTCCACATATTCCAGGTGCAGGGGCTCCCATCTGCCTATATGCCAGGCCAGGACTTCACTTGTCATTTTCTGGCTGAACGCTCCTTCCTTCCACAGTTCCACGATGGTTATTAGTTGATGACCCATTGAGTGTGCCTCCCCCCGGATCTTCCGCCATTACCAACAATATTTTTGAGTACCCCCAACTGGTCTGCCAAGTACCCCCAGGGGTACAAGTACCACAGGTTGGGAACCGCTGCCTTAAAGTGACAGGCTACTGGGGATTTAGAATTCTCGGTCCTAATATTGGACTTGTGTTCCATGATACGGTCATGGACCCTCCTGGTAGTCTCACCCACGTAAAACCAGGAACATGGGCATTTAAGAATATCGATTACATACTTACAGGCCTTTTAGCCTGTAACGCAACGTCAGTACCGCACTTCTAAAAATTATGTTTTTCTATGGGACTCCTATAGCGCTGGTATTACAAGTTTTCCTGGGAGGCCAAAACACGAGCGCTACAGGTATACTGACAAGATTCGTACCGCCATCTAAAGTCAGCAATTATGAGTTTTACGTTACAAAGCTGTAACATAAAACTCATAACTAAAGTGTTAAAAAGTACACTAGCACCTATAAACTACCTATTAACCCCTAAACTGAAGCCCTCCCGCACAACAAACACTATAATAAAATTATTAACCCCCTAATCTGCCGCTCAGGACATCGCCGCCACTATTAAAATATATAAACCCCTATTCCGCCGCTCCCTGACATCCTTGCCACAATAATAAACCTATTAACCCCTAAACCTCCACCCTCCCACATCGCAAACACTATTTAAATATTATTAACCCCTAATCTGCCGTCCGCCCACACCGCCGCTATAATAAACCTATTAACTACTAAACCGCAAGCCCCCACAACGAAATATACTAAAATATACTATTAACCTCTAAACCTAACGCCCCCTAACTTTATATTAAAATTACAATTTCTCTATCTAAAATTAAATTAAAACTTACCTGTCAAATTTAAAAAAATAATTTTAAACTAACAATTAAACTTTTTTTGGGTAGTTTTTATTTTAGCTTAGGGTTTGGACTATTCATAAAAGAGCTAAATGCCCTTTTCAGGGCAAGGCAAAAGAGCTAAATGCCCTGTTAAGGGCAATGCCCATACAAATGCCCTTTTCAGGGCAATGGTTAGCTTAGGTTATTTTAGATAGTTTTTTTATTTGGGGGATTTGGTTGGGTGGGTGTTGGATTTCACTGTTGGGGGGTGTTTGTTTTTTTACAGGTAAAAGAGCTGATATCTTTGGGGCAATGCCCCACAAAAAGCCCTTTTAAGGGCTATTGGTAGTTTACTTTAGGCTAGGTTTTTTTTTTTGGTGGGGTTTTTTATTTTGATAGGGCTATTAGATTAGGTGTAATTAGTTTTTATTTTTGATAATTCGTTTGTTATTTTTTGTTATTTTTTGTAATTTAGTGTTTGTTTTCTATGTAATTTAATTATTTTTATTTTTAGTAATTTTAGCGGGGTTTTTTTAATGTTAGGTTTTAGTGTAAAGCAGGTTAGGTTTTATTTCACAGGTAAGTTTGTATTTATTTTAACTAGGTAGTTAGGAAATAGTTAATAACTATTTACTAACTAGTCTACTTAGTTACAATAAATACAAACTTACCTGTGATATAAAATAAAACCTAAGCTAGCTACAATATAACTATTAGTTATATTGTAGCTAGCTTACGTTTAATTTCACAGGTAAGTTTGTATTTAGTTTAAAATAGTTATTATTTAGTTCATAATTGTAACTTTAATTTATCTGTATAATAATTGTGTTAAAGTTAGGGGGTGTTAGGCTTAGGGTTACGTTAGGGTTAGGGTTAGGTTTAGGGTTTAATAGATTTATTTACTGTTAGTGATATGGGAGGCCAGCGGTTTAGGGTTAATAACTTTAGTATAGTGGTGGCGACATCGGGAGCTGCAGATTAGGGGTAAATAGTTTTATTTAGGGGGCGGCGATGTTGGGGATGGCAGATTAGGGATTAATAACTGTATGTAGGTGGCGGCGATATCGGGAGCGGCAGATTAGGGGTTAATAACTTTATGTAGGTGCCAGCAATGTTGGGGATAGCAGATTAGGGATTAATAACTGTATGTAGGTGGCGGCAATGTTGGGGGCGGCAGATTAGGGGTGTTTAGACTTGGGGTTTATGTTAGGGTGTTAGGTTTAAACATTACTTTTTTTTCCCCCATAGACATTAACGGGGCTACGTTCCTGATCTTTTCATTTGGCAATCGCAGGTGTTTTTTGCCGGCTCTCCCCATTGATGTCTATGGGGAAATTGTGCACGAGCACGTCAAAGCAGCGATTGTTTTCGGTGCGGTAGGGAGCTTAACAAGCCTGCTTATTTTAAACTTGTAATAGCAGTGCTATAGGGGGTGAAATAACGCCGTTTTTGTTGCGGTTGTTAAAATCCCTATAGCGCTCAAAACTCGTAATCTAGCTGTTAGTATTACAAGTGTGAAATTCTAAAATTAAATATTTTCTATCTGTACGGGGTTGGAAGAAAATATTACCCTAAGTCAAATTATTGCAATTACTGCAAACCTAAACACGGAAAGCAACCATTTCGTTTAGTTCCTAAAAAGGTTTGTCTTGATAATTTCTCTGTTCCTATGTCAGATTTAATAAGTTGGTCTCTTAAATTCCTTGCTCTCTTGAATGCTAAGGATTACTAAATTTCAATTTATCCCAGTGTTTATTCAACAACTGAATTATCTTACCACTCTGTTTGTTATATTGTGATATAAAAAGTAATCTGTCTTTCCCTTTTGTATCCTGTCGATTATCTTTCTCTTTTGGTGATTTGTTGGATTACACTTTTAATTAGATCATTGGGATAACCTCTCTCTTTACATAATTCAGCCGTTTCATTTAGTCTGGTTTTAAGTCTGTCTTTCTTAGTCACTATCCTACATACTCGAAGAAACTGACTTTGTGGTAAAGAATTTTTGAGGGGTATGGGGTGTGTACTATCATACCTTAATAGATTATTGTGATCTATGCTATTCCTATAGATCAATTTGCAGACCCTCATCATCTGTGTATACCCTCGTGTCAAGGAAACAAATACCTTCCTCACTATATTCCAAGGTAAACTTAATATGGTCAGTAGCCCCATTCAATTGAGATTCAAATTCCAACGTCGCCCAACCAAATTCCAAAAATATCATCATTGTAGCGGCAGCAGGTGGCACCACATTGATTGAACAAATAATTCTCATAAAAAAAAGTTCTTCAAAGGAATTCATGAAAATATTAGCATAGGTTGGAGTGACATTGGAACCCATAGCAGTTTCCTGTAACTGCAAGTAAAATTGATCTTGGAAGAAGAAATAATTATGATACAAAGTAATTTCCAATAACTGCTAGATAAAGTGACAATATTGTTTTCTATACAGTTTGGATTATGTCAATACTTTGTTAATCACCCCTAATCCATTGGAATGGGGAATTGAAGAATACAAGCTTGATACATCCAAACTTTAAAGTTACGCAATTAACCCAGAAAGTCCCCAGTATCTATACCTATAAGGGTTACATTTTAGTTGTTTGTAGTCTTTCACCTGTGTGATGTCATAGTAGGAGGAGACTTAAATTGGCTATTTAAAGTTGTTTAGTTTGAATTATCTCAGACATGATTAAGGATCGTTAGATCCGCAACGTTGTCTGCAATAAATTGCATATAACTACAGTGCTGCTGTACATTCATTTGTGGAGACATTTAGCCACCATTCAGCAAGCGGTACCGAGGTGCTGAACCTAAAATAGGCCTGTTCCTAAGCGTTCATTCCTGATTTTCAAATAAAGATACCAAGAGAATGAATAAAAAAACGATAATAGTTGCTTAAAGAAATATGAAACCCAAATTTTTTCTTTCATACTTCAGATAGAGCAGGAAATGTTAAGCAGATTTCTAATTTACCCCTATTAAGAAGTTTTCTCTGTTCTCTTGGTGTGCTTAAAGGGACATTAAACCCACAATTTTTCTTTCATGATTCAGATGGAGAATACCATTTTAAACAACTTTCTAATTTACTTCTATTATCTAATTTGCTTCATTATCTTGATATTATTTCATGAAAAGCATATCTAGATAGGCTCAGTAGCTTCTGATTGGTGGCTGCACATAGATGCCTCCTGTGATTGGTTTACCCATGTGCACTGTTATTTCTTTAACAAAAGATATCTAAAGAATGAAGCAAATTAGATAAAATAAGTAAATTGGAATGTTGTTTAAAATTGTATTTTCTATCTGAATCATGAAATAATTTTTGGGGGTTTAATGTCCCTTTAAGTGCACTATTACAAAAGGTCTGCACACACAATAAATGTTTATATATGCACAGTATATATCAGTAATTAAGTGCAGCATTACAAAAGGTCTACACACACAATAAATGTGTATATATATGCACAGTATATATCAGTAATGAAGTGCAGCATTACAAAAGGTCTGCACACACAATAAATGTTTCTATATATACACAGTATATATCAGTAATTAAGTGCAGTATTATAAAAGGTCTGCACACACAATAAATGTTTATATACGCACAGTATATATCAGTAATTAAGTGCTGCATTACAAAAGGTCTACACACACAATACATGTTTCTATATATACACAGTATATGTTAGTAATAAAGTTCCACATTACAAAAAGATCTGCACACACAATAAATGCTTATATATGCACAGTATATATCAGTAATTAAGTGCTGCATTGCATACGGTCTGCACACACAATAAATGTTTATATATGCACAGTATATATCAGTAATTAAGTGCTGCATTGCATACGGTCTGCACACACAATAAATGTTTATATATGCACAGTATATATCAGTAATTAAGTGCCACATTACAAAAAGGTCTGCACACACAATCAATGCTTATATATGCACAGTATATATCAGTAATTAAGTGCTGCAATACATACGGTCTGCACACACAATAAATGTTTATTTATGCACAGTATATATCGGTAATAAAGTGTTGCATTACATACAGTCTGCACACACAATAAATGTTTATATATGCACAGTATATATCAGTAATTAAGTGCTGCAGTACATAAGGTCTGCACACACAATAAATGTTTATATATGCACAGTATATATCGGTAATTAAGTGCTGCATTACATAAAGTCTGCACACAATAAATGCTTATATATGCACAGTATATATCAGTAATTAAGTGCAGTATTACATAAGGTCTGCACACACAATAACTGTTTATATATGCACAGTATATATCAGTAATTAAGTGCTGCATTACAAAAGGTCAGCACACACAATAAATGTTTATATATGCACAGTATATATCAGTAATTAAGTGTTGCATTACATAAAGTCTGCACACAATAAATGTTTATATATGCACAGTATATATCAGTAAATAAGTGTTGCAATACATAAGGTCTGCACACACAATAAATGTTTATTTATGCACAGTATATATCAGTAATTAAGTGCTACATTACAAAAGGTCAGCACACAAAATAAATGTTTATATATGGACAGTATATATCAGTAATTAAGTGTTGCATTACATACGGTCTGCACACACAATAAATGTTTATATATGCACAGTATATATCAGTAATTAAGTGCTGCAGTACATAAGGTCTGCACACACAATAAATGTTTATATATGCACAGTATATATTGGTAATTAAGTGCTGCATTACATAAGGTCTGCACACAATAAATGTTTATATATGCACAGTATATATCAGTAATTAAGTGTTGCAATACATAAGGGCTGCACACACAATAAATGTTTATTTATGCACAGTATATATCAGTAATTAAGTGCTACATTACAAAAGGTCAGCACACACAATAAATGATTATATATGGACAGTATATATCAGTAATTAAGTGTTGCATTACATACGGTCTGCACACACAATAAATGTTTATATATGCACAGTATATATCAGTAATTAAGTGCTGCAGTACATAAGGTCTGCACACACAATAAATGTTTATATATGCACAGTATATATTGGTAATTAAGTGCTGCATTACATAAGGTCTGCACACAATAAATGCTTATATATGCACAGTATATATCAGTAATTAAGTGCTGCATTTCATAAGGTCTGCACACACAATAAATGTTTATATATGCACAGTATATATCAGTAATTAAGTGCTACATTACAAAAGGTCAGCACACACAAATAAATGTTTATATATGCACAGTATATATCAGTAATTAAGTGCTGCATTACATAAGGTCTGCACACACAATAAATGTTTATATATGCACAGTATATATCAGTAATTAAGTGCTGCATTACATAAGGTCTGCACACACAATAAATGTTTATATATGCACAGTATATATCAGTATTTAAGTGTTGCATTACATAAGGTCTGCACACACAATAAATGTTTCTATATGCACAGTATATATCAGTAATTAAGTGCAGTATTACAATAGGCATGCACACACAATAAATGTTTCTATATGCACAGTATATATCAGTAATTAAGTGCGGAATTACATATGGTCTGCACACACAATAAATGTTTATATATGCACAGTATATATCAGTAATTAAGTGTTGCATTACATACGGTCTGCACACACAATAAATGTTTATATATTTACAGTATATATCAGTAATTAAGTGCTGCATTACATAAGGTCTGCACACACAATAAATGTTTCTATATGTACACAGTATACATCAGTAACTAAGCACTGTATTACAAAGGCCAGCACATAAAATAAATGTTTATATATGCACAGTATATATCAGTAATTAAATGCTGCATTACATACGGTCTGCACACACAATACATTTTTCCATATGCACAGTATATATCAGTAATTAAGTGCTGCATTATATAATGTCTGTATATAAAATAAATGTTTATATATGCACAGTATATATCAGTAATTAAGTGCTGCATTACAAAGGTCAACACATAAAATAAATGTTTACATATGCACAGTATATATCAGTAATTAAGTGCACTATTACAAAAGGTCTGCACACACAATAAATGTTTATATATGCACAGTATATATCAGTAATTAAGTGCTGCAATACATAAGGTCTGCACACACAATAAATGTTTATATATGCACAGTATATATCAGTAATTAAGTGCTGTAATACATACGGTCTGCACACACAATAAATGTTTGTATATGCACAGTATATATCAGTAATTAAATGTTGCATTACATACGGTCTGCACACACAATAAATGTTTCCATATGCACAGTATATATCAGTAATTAAGTGCTGCATTACATAATGTCTGTATATAAAATAAATGTTTATATATGCACAGTATATATCAGTAATTAAGTGCTGCATTACATAATGTCTGTATATAAAATAAATTTTTATATATGCACAGTATATATCAGTAATTAAGTGCTGCATTACAAAGGTTAACACATAAAATAAATGTTTACATATGCACAGTATATATCAGTAATTAAGTGCAGTATTACAAAAAGTCTGCACACTCAATAAATGTTTATATATGCACAGTATATATAAGTAACTAAGTGCTACATTACATAAGGTCTGCACACACAATAAATGTTTATATATGCACAGTATATATCAGTAATTAAGTGCTGCATTACATACGATCTGGACACACAATAAATGTTTATATATGCACAGTATATATCAGTAATTAAGTGCTACATTACATAAGGTCTGCACACACAATAAATGTTAATATATGCACAGTATATATCAGTAATTAAGTGCCACATTACAAAAAGGTCTGCACACACAAGAAATGCTTATATATGCACAGTATATATCAGTAATTAAGTGCTGCAATACATAAGGTCTGCGCACACAATAAATGTTTATTTATGCACAGTATATATCAGTAATTAAGTGCTACATTACAAAAGGTCAGCACACACAAATAAATGTTTATATATGCACAGTATATATCAGTAATTAAGTATTGCATTACATATGGTCTGCACACACAATAAATGTTTATATATGCACAGTATATATCAGTAATTAAGTGCTGCAGTACATAAGGTCTGCACACACAATAAATGTTTATATATGCACAGCATATATCGGTAATTAAGTGCTGCATTACATAAGGTCTGCACACACAATAAATGTTTATATATGCACAGTATATATCAGTAATTAAGTGCTGCAATATATAAGGTCTGCACACACAATAAATGTTTATATATGCACAGTATATATCAGTAATTAAGTGCTGCAATACAAAAGGTCTGCACACACAATAAATGTTTATTTATGCACAGTATATATCAGTAATTAAGTGCTACATTACAAAAGGTCAGCACACACAATAAATGTTTATATATGCACAGTATATATCAGTAATTAAGTGCTGCAGTACATAAGGTCTGCACACACAATAAATGTTTATATATGCACAGTATATAGCAGTAATTAAGTGCTACATTACAAAAGGTCAGCACACACAATAAATGTTTCTATATGCACAGTATATATCAGTAATTAAGTGCAGTATTACAATAGGTCTGCACACACAATAAATGTTTCTATATGCACAGTATATATCAGTAATTAAGTGTTGCATTACATATGGTCTGCACATACATTAAATGTTTATATATGCACAGTATATATCAGAATTTAAGTGTTGCATTACATATGGTCTGCACATACAATAAATGTTTATATATGCACAGTATATATCAGTAATTAAGTGTTGCATTACATACGGTCTGCACACACAATAAATGTTTATATATTTACAGTATATATCAGTAATTAAGTGCTGCATTACATAAGGTCTGCACACACAATAAATGTTTCTATATATACACAGTATACATCAGTAACTAAGCACTGTATTACAAAGGTCAGCACATAAAATAAATGTTTATATATGCACAGTATATATCAGTAATTAAATGCTGCATTACATACCGTCTGCACACACAATAAATGTTTGTATATGCACAGTATATATCAGTAATTAAGTGCCACATTACAAAAAGGTCTGCACACATAATAAATGCTTATATATGCACAGTATATATCAGTAATTAAGTGCTACATTACATAAGGTCTGCACACACAATAAATGTTTATATATGCACAGTATATATCAGTAATTAAGTGCTGCATTACATACGGTCTGCACACACAATAAATGTTTATATATGCACAGTATATATCAGTCATTAAGTGCTGCATTACATACGATCTGGACACACAATAAATGTTTATATATGCACAGTATATATCAGTAATTAAGTGCTACATTACAAAAGGTCAGCACACACAATAAATGTTTATATATGCACCGTATATATCAGTAATTAAGTGCTGCATTACATACGGTCTGCACACACAATAAATGTTTATATATGCACAGTATATATCAGTAATTAAGTGCTGCATTACATACGATCTGGACACACAATAAATGTTTATATATGCACAGTATATATCAGTAATTAAGTGCTACATTACATAAGGTCTGCACCAGTGGCGGATCCAGGGGGGGGGCAACGGGGCAATTGCCCCCCCCCGAGAATATGAGAGAGGGCTTCTATTCCGCCGGCTCATACATACTGCTGTAACCCGTTACCCGCACCCACTGTCTATTGATAGTGCTCCCTCTGCCCCAATGATTACTTCTTAGTGCCAATTGCCAAAGCGAGTCAGCACTCAGCAGTGCACCCAATGGCAATAAACACCCCAGCGTTAGCCTTAGCTACCAGAACGCCGTCTCCACACAGAATATACTACAGCTGCTGCTGGCTGCCCTGAGCTGCTCATGATGCTCAGAATAGATAACGTCACGTGCAGTCACCTGCCAAGCGCTCACCGTGATTGGTCACGAAGTTGAACAGGGAGTATCAATCGATTCGCCAATCAGGTTGCGCCGCTTGCGCGCCTGTTCTGCTGCTGCAGATCCACGACAGTCTCAAACAAGACAAGAGCAGCACTAAATGAACGCCCGCCGCGCGGCCCTATTATAAATTCAGGTACTTTTAATGGCTGTAAATTTAGCCACTGATTTATCCTGACCGTATGTATGATACAGAAGTGCTTAGGGATAGTGTAATGTTTTAAACACAATAGAGCAAATACTAAATGCCCCCTCACTCTTAAAGACTTAAATGGCTCTTGTTTCTCATCTTTCTGTAAAATTATTTAATATGCATCTGTCTTGTGAAAAGATTTGTGGGTCCATTTTTTTCTCTTTCCCCTTAACTAAGACAAATTAAAGCTTAGCAGAAATGACAATAAAATTTTCATTTTTCCAGTTTGATGAGATACATGATGTATCTCATCAAACTGGAAAAATGTAAATTTTATTGTCATTTCTGCTAAGCTTTAATTTGTCTTAGTTAAGGGGAAAGAGAAAAAAATGGACCCACAAATCTTTTCACAAGACAGATGCATATTAAATAATTTTACAGAAAGATGAGAAACAAGAGCCATTTGCCTTCCATAAAACACTGCAATTAGATTTCCCATAAATCATTCAGATTATTTTCTATTGAATTGCTGAAAGGGGTTTGTCTGGTAACCATTATTGCCATCCTTAGTTTGTATTCATGGTAAACACGTTTTGTAAGGAAAGAAGTGTCAGTGTTTCTGCTAGCTGTGTGATTTTAAAGAGGAGTTTTCAATAAAGTGTTTTATTTTTAGTTTCCTTTTAATCCAGTGTGCACAGTGCAGAGTCATTTTCTGGATTTATATATGTATAGGTTTACTCTGATAAAATAATACTTTTTTTGTGGATTTAAGTCTTTAAGAGTGAGGGGGCATTTAGTATTTGCTCTACTGTGTTTAAAACATTACACTATTGATCCCTAAGCACTTCTGAGCACTTGGCATTTTTAATGGCAGCTAATTGCTTCATATAAAATAATAATTATGCTATACTAAACTAAAGCTGGATTATATATTTGCAGTGCACAATAATGTATACAGTGCATGGTTCGCAACACAGGTGTGACCACTATATCAGCATTTAGCTTTTAGTTCACTTCTTTCGGTAACTGCTAGGACATTGTTGAAAATCTTTATTCATATTTCTGTGGGTGCTAAAATACATTCTTCACTTGACTCTCCAGGGGCTACATTTTTGCATCTGTTTGCTTATTCTCAAGAGAAAATGAATATACATTTAGCCTTTAGTTATCAAATGTTGCTCCGCATTTACGTAATGATTACTTGGTTTACTTCATGGCTGATTTCTTGTAAAGCGTGTGTCTCCTGTGCACTGTTTCCATAAGCATTTGAATTGTTTTATTTGTAGCTGAGTTAGCTCTATACCTGTGTCTTAGTGTAAATTCATAACCTTAACTTGTAATATTCTTAATTATTTATACATTTAGAATTGAGCATGTCTTATATTCACAATACTAGATCAAAAATACAGTCAGCAAATGGTTCATAACACTGGAATTAATTTAAAGAATGAATGCTATATTTTACAATGTATAATATATGCAGCACAAATGCTTTTATATATATATATATATATATATATATATAAAATATCACTTTAGTATAGTGTTGCAGTGATGTCCTCTAATTATTCTGTGATGCCATAACTATAAAAAAGGATATTACATACTGTGGTTAAAGGGACACTGGATTCAATTTTATTCTTTTGTGATTCAGATAGAGCATAACATTTTAAGCAACTTTCTAATGTACTCCTATTATCACATGTTCTTCATTCTCTTGGTATCTTTATTTGAAAAGCAAGAATGCCATTTTTGGTGAACAACCTGGGTTGTCCTTTCTTATTGGACAGCAGCAATAAACAAGTGCTGTCCAAGTCTGAACCAAAAATTTTCATTTCTCTAACTATCTTTTGTATCCATTCTTCCCCTCATTGTAAACTCTCCATTTGTCACCACCTCATCCTGTCTTGGTGCCCAATAAAAACTTGCTTCCATGGAGAATAATCACTCATCATATTGTGTGATTTTATTTTTTTTAAAGCTTATAAGGTAATACAGGAGTCTCTCACATACATAACCCTTCATGGTGAGATAAACATCTCTCAAGGTAAAATATGTGTTTATAAAATTCTTTGAGGGACCTCCTCATACAGACATCACTTCTTAGATCATCTGACTTGAGCAGGGAGCTTTAAATAATCGAGCCCTAAATATTAATTACATTGACAATAACATTTAACCCTCCTATGTGGTTTATTTATATATGGTGCTATATAGCGCTGTCTGTTTTTTGCTTCTATTCTATATTCTCTGTTATCACTCTATACTGTAGTGTCCAGACTGCCAAGTAACAGCAATTATGCAATACTGTTTATTTGCGCATTCGTCTGGAACAATTTATTTAAGATTATGACCCTGCTTTTATTATTTGATTTGAATCTATATATTTTTTGTGGCGGCGGACAGAAAATAATAAGTGCTTATAGAACAGACTATTTTATTTAACCTATGGTACAGCTCTAACCTTATTTAAAAACAGTCACATTTGTCTTTCCAAATTATGGATTTAAAAAATTAGAAACAGGTGACATTAAACCACATATAACTTTATTATTTAACAGTTTTGTAGACTTTTTTTATCAGGAGTTTGTATACTGATTATAGAACAGAATATTCACAGACAAAATCGTAACAAACCATACACAATTATGGTCCATAGGAAAGCATTGAGAAACCGCTGATGTCGGACGGGGAGCAGAGGTCACCAGCGCCAATGGAGCCCGGCACTGGATTAAGGTAAGTTACTGAAGGGGTTTAACCCCTTCAGCACCACTGTGGGGGCACACTCAGGGCATTATAGTGTCAGGAAAACCGCTTTGGTTTTCTGACACTATAGTGATCCTTTAATTACATTAGAAGGCTAGCTCTATTGTGCTTTAAACAAGGTGCTGTTGCATTTAAGTATCATGATATAACATAATGGATGTGGGCATGATGTCCTAGCAAACCAATTTTTTTACAACATGTGTTCTTTTGTGCTTTATTTGTAGAAAGTGCAAAATGAGCCAGAAAAGGGTGAATAGCAGGACTATTGATTCCTTCTTCAGTACTAGTGCAAAAAAGTCAACAGGAGCACAGCCTGTACTAGAAAGCACTTCAACTATAGAAACTGACACTAGCTTCCCTTCGTGTTCTGGTACACACGTAGAGCCAATACCTTGTCAAACTGATTCTGTGTTGCCACTGTCTGTTGATACCCCACCTCAAACTGGCAGTATCCTAATGAATGACATTGGCACACATCTTGGGAAAACAATTGATGATTTCACCAAATGCATGTTACTGGAAAATCCATGGCAACCTCCTCCTGGATATGAGCTACCTTTCTCTGTTCAGAACATAACTTCCAAAAATGGAGAAACTCGGACAATCAAACGATACTTGTCAAAACAACATATTGACAGTTTTCCATGGCTCGTATATTCAGCTGTTAAGAAGGGTTTGTTTTGCAAGTACTGTGCGTTATTTGCACAACATCGCAAAGGTGGTCATAACAAAGGCATGGCACTTGGAAAATTGGTAACTGAGCCCCTTACAAATTTTAAAAAGCTTAAGGGTAAGGAAGGAGATTTGGAAGTCCATGCAAGACTTGTTTATCACCAGGAGAGTGTAATAGAAGGAAAAGCATTTTTAAAAACCTACCATTCCCCTGACAATGAAATTGTCAATCAAATAAATTCTCATCGTCTTCAGAAGGTGAAGGAGAACCAAGAGCGAATTCGTCCTATCATTGAGTCCATTATATTCTTGGGTAGACAAAATATACCTCTGCGTGGCCACCGAGATGATGGTGCATTAATGGATGACTCCACACCGGACGTGAATGAAGGGAACTTTCGGGAATTGCTGAGATACCGCGTTTCATCTGGAGACAAAATGTTAGAGAAGCACCTCCTTACTGCATCTTCACGTGCTACGTACATTTCAAAATCCACACAAAATGATTTAATCAAGTGTTGTGGTGATGAAATCTGCAATATCATTGTTGGTAGAATTAAAGAGGCTTGCTATTTTAGTGTAATATTTGATGAAACTACAGATATTTCACATATAGAACAACTTTCACTTAACTTTAGATATGTCTACAATGGATCTATTCGTGAAGATTTCATAAAATTCGTAGATGCCTATGAATTTGCAACTCAGAGTGAGTCAGGATTGGATAATTCAGATTCAGAACTAAGGCTTACAGGACAGGTTTTAGGCCAGATGGTAATTCAACTAATCAAAGACCTCTCCCTGGACATCACTCATTGTGTTGGCATTGGAACAGACAGTTGCAGTGTTATGTCTTCAGAGGTGGCTGGTGCTGTTTCAGAAATTATTAGATCAGCACCCAACAGTTGCAGATGTCCTTGCTACAACCATTCTCTGAACAATTCAATTTCAAAGTCATCACAAGTTTCAGAAGTTCGCAACGCAGTAGCAGTGGTCAAATCAACCATTTCATTTTTTAATCAATCAGCAAAGCGTCATTTTGTTTTAAAGAAGGAGTTAGGCTCTCAACTGACCAGTCTTTGTGAAACTAAATGGGTAGAGCGCCATGATTCTCTAATAAGATTTCGGGATGGACTAGTTAAAGTGGTGAGTGCACTATCAGCAATATCTCAATGGAAATGCTCAAGCTCTAGTTCATCAGCCTCTTCTCTCATCCATTCTCTTTGCAGTGCAGAATTTATCTTGTCCTTGATTTCACTTATCAATGTTCTGAAAGTAACCCTACCTCTGAGTCGTTTTCTTCAATCTCCAACACTTGATTTGACAAGCGCATCTGAATGTCTGAATGTCACCATGAGAACCCTGGAGAATATGCGATGTAACGCTGATCATACTTTTTCCACTTTGCATATGGAGGCTACAGAATTGGCTTCAGAACTTGGAGTGGAACTAAAATTGCCACGTCTTGTAGGAAAACAAGTGCACAGATCAAATTACAATGCAGGATCAACTGAAGAATTCTACAGGAAATCTTTGTATATTCCTTTGCTGGATAACATTATTAACGATTTAAAAGCTCGTTTGCCAGAAAACTCGATGCAGTGTTTCCAGATTCAAATATTGATGCCACCAGTACTTGTAAAAAACAAAATGGAAACCATGGATCCTGTTGCTATCCACTCATTATCAAACCGTTTCCACCCTCTTCTAGCTGATGGTAGCCAGAGGATAGTGGAGACATTACTTCAGGGAGAAATTTGTCTCTGGCTCACAAAGTGGAAAAGCGAGTTATCCCAAAAAAAGGAAATTCCACAAACAGTCCTTGAAGTTTTAGATGTGTGTGACCAGGACCTCTTTCCAACCATCAGAAGTTTACTTCTGGTCTTGGCAACTCTACCTGTAAGTGTGGCCTCTGCAGAGAGATCATTCTCAACCCTCCGTCGTGTTAAAACATGGCTTCGGTCACGAATGTCAGAAGACAGATTAAATGGTTTGAGTTTGCTTTACATTCACAGAGATGTTCCTGTGAATACTGACCGAATCATTGAGCTGTTTGCAAAGCAAGGAAAACGAAGACTTGAGCTAATTCTGTAATTTGTTATTTAATGTAAAAATGTTATGTGTCTGTTGCTTTTAGTGTTTGGAAAGTGACACTGTTATCAGTATATTTCTACCTTTTTGCACATAATTGTGTATGGTTTGTTACGATTTTGTCTGTGAATATTCTGTTCTATAATCAGTATACAAACTCCTGATAAAAAAAGTCTACAAAACTGTTAAATAATAAAGTTATATGTAGTTAAATGTCACCTGTTTCTAATTTTTTAAATCCATAATTTGGAAAGACAAATGTGACTGTTTTTAAATAAGGTTAGAGCTGTACGATAGGTTAAATAAAATAGTCTGTTCTATAAGCACTCATTATTTTCTGTCTGCCACCACAAAAAAATCTGGAAGTGCCCCTCCCGAGACCAGGCTCTGGATCCGCCACTGGTCTGCACACACAATAAATGTTAATATATGCACAGTATATATCAGTAATTAAGTGCCACATTAAAAAAAGGTCTGCACACACAAGAAATGCTTATATATGCACAGTATATATCAGTAATTAAGTGCTGCAATACATAAGGTCTGCGCACACAATAAATGTTTATTTATGCACAGTATATATCAGTAATTAAGTGCCGCATTACATACGGT